>NC_046367.1:16033690-16407440 GCF_011125445.2 Fundulus heteroclitus
TTTCAACTAATCCGACTTGTCCATTAAAGTACCAACTATTCTTTCAGGTAATAATTTACTTGAAAATGCTCAATGCGTGTACTGATTTGTCACTTAAAAGCAATCAATGAGAGAGATGACTTTTCCACAACGACGCTGGCCTGTGGATACATTTTATAAACCCACAGAAAAGATATTAGTAGAAAAAAGCTTCTGTTTGTTAATAATGTGATACGGTTTCAGCTTTTCACTGAGCTGACAATCCCATCAACACCAGCAACATATGTCATCGCTTAAAGGTATATAGCCAGGTTATATGCTTATAAAAAAAAAAAGACCAAAAACCGTTAGATCATGAAAAAATAAGGTTATATACTCCTTAGTGTATTGATAGTCCTTTTTGAGCCTTGCAGTAAAGCGGCAGCTTGGCGTCAAACACCAACAGTTATTATTTAGCTAAATCCATCTACAGGGACTATAAGAACCTCATACTTCATCCTGTATTCCCAGCACTATTCAGTTAATTTCCCTCTTGTAATAATTTATTTTGTGTTCTCTTTCCACTGGATCTAGGGCCATTATTCATCGTTTACATTACTTCGCTGGGAGATGCTAATAGCCATTAGCCGCTTCCTTATTTGATCTGCTACTGCACATGCGTACTGTGGTACTTCTGCTGTTATCAAAAATAAACATGAAGCACTTTATTTACTAACAAATTGAGCAAAAACAAAGTGTAAAACGCCAAAATAATAACTAATACGCCAACAGGACGTGACAATCTTTCATAAAAACTTTGTAAGCACCAAAGTGAGTTACTGACATCTAAAAAAATTTAAAATAACGTGGCTATGCACCTTTAATAAATGTTTTTGGCTATTGATCTCATATATAAAAGCCTAGCAACTCTAGTTACCACAGTGCAAAAATTAATAAATGCATCTGTTAGTTTTCTAGCTTTCTGGAGCTACTAGCTTGGCTGCTGTGATAATGTTGGCCTTGTGCAAGAACACAAGACCGAATGCAAAATTTCAAACATCTATTTGTTTAATTCAAGTTTTGCTTCATTCAAGTTCCCATTTCCTTTGGTTTCCCCAAAAGGAGGCCAAGATACTTTTCCGATGCTTAAAAAGGTACATTTTGCATGCCTGTATTAATCAAGCCCATTTACTGGCAGTGGTTATTTTTCTTTCTGAAGAGAGCTCCAATAGCACCTCTTGTGCTACAGTGACATTTAGTAAAACACTGCACCTGATCTACAGATGAGGCATGAATAAAATGAACAGAGTTCACTTAGATAACTCTAAATAAATATTGTAAATTTGATGAAAACTAAGCAGTAAGTATTGAGCTAATTTCTTCCGTATGTTTAACTCAGACGGTTTTGCTGTCAGTCGATTCCGTAAAAAAAAAAAAAAAAGAAACAGCGACGGCAGCAACCTTCACCAACGCTGCTAAACAAATACAGTTTCGTCGATAAGCCAACATGTGAAAGCTGTTTCCATTACGCAGGCAGTACAAATATAAGCTTAATAACCGGGAAAGCATTCAGTTAGAGATGAATATTACAGGGGAAGGAGGAAGTAACTTTACTTAAATAAGAACTAGCAGCTCAGCACAACAGCCGCAAACGAACTGGCTCCTTTCCTCAAGTCACTTTGCTTAACAGCAGGTAGCGTGAGGGTTTCCACGGAAGGCTTTTTCCTTGTGCGGCATCACAACAAACTTCACAATGATTCCCCTAGCCGGTTCTTGGCACAGCTACAGCTGTTAGGCAGCATTACTCAAACAACCTCCCTGTTATATCAGGAGCAACATGACTACAACAATTGTTTTAAAATGGGTGGCGACATCACTGTATAAACCATTTCATGTAGTTGACATCGCTACGCATGTAAATTCTCCAAAGTAAGAGCTACCCATCATAAACGCACAGAAACAAAGCTCCAACTGCACGTTAGCTTAGTGGTTTAAAACATTCCTGAGCCTTTCGGGCTGAGGGGAGCTGTCGGCCGAGAAAGTCAACTTCCAAAATATTAGACAAGATCGACACTGTGGATATGCTGGATAACACATCTAGGACGCCGACTAGAATACTGATGGACAACCGAGCAATGAGGGCAAACGCCGCGGAGAGCTAGACGCATGTATGGAGCCTGACGAAAACAGGTGTCCCATCGTTCACCGCCTAGTTGCCGCCCAGGAACTGAAGGAGGAATCGGTCTCAAACGCTGCACTTAATTGTTTCTGTTAGTCGGTTCAAAGAAACGTGCCAACCCGACTGGTTTCACACCATCACAGGTAAACAGATGCACCCTACAATTACGGCAAATGTCACTCGGCAGCATCTACAGTCTTGAAGACTAGCTCACAAGTCATCAAGGTTAAACTGCACAGCCGTGCTGGTTCCTTGTAATTAGCTTCAGTAGATTGGACAAGCAACCAAAACAGGCTGTGTGGCCGGTTAAATGGGTTTGAAAAATCCAGGAAAAAAAACAAAACAAACAAACGAGGAAACAACTTTTCCCCTTTAACACACAGCAAAATGGCTGCCGCGTCCATGGGTTGCGTCTGGTTGTTGTTGGACGGTGATTTTCAAGGTGTGGACTCTGCATCCAGAAGTCAATCCGGACACAATCCACACCTCTGGTTTAGCAGTGGTTCCCAACCCTGGTTCTCAAGAATCCCTGTCCTTCATGTTTTAGATGTCGCCTTGCTGCCACACACCTTACATAAATGAATGGATGATTAAAAGGCTTCTGGTGCCCATAGCGGCTGCAGAGAAGGTCATGCAATCATTTGAGTCAGATCAGCCGGAAGAGAAATACGTCTAAAACATCCCAGTCCCTGAGGACCAGGGTTGGGAACCACTGGTTTAGGGCATGCTCAGTCGAGTCTACAGCTGTATGGGAGACAGCGGAGCAAAGCGCGGCACGCTGCTGAAAACGGCAGTGATTAATAACTGCTTTCAAAGCAAAGCGCTTGAGTTTTGGAAGAAGGAGATTCTTCTTGTACGTTTTCTCTTTGACGACTGATTGGAATTGAGATGGAAAAACAAATGTCACAAACCAAATATCAACGAGTCATAAAACAGAGAGAAAGAAAGCTAGCGTTAGCTTAGCACCTCAGCAAGGTCCAGGGATGGAAAGGATCTTCAATGGACCGAGATTAAGGTTTGCTGAGAACTTATTGTAGGGGGGTACGTGCCAAATCGAAAAAAGGCATTTCTAAATAAAGCAGATCGCGATTTAGAGGAGGTGTTAGAAAAAGCATCTTAAATAATCATGATGCATTTTATAATTCTACTGCACACAATGCAAAACCGACGTAATCTAGTGAGTGTTTTTAGTCCATGTCTAAAAAACTTCTATATTACAAAAAGAGGGTAACTTCTTTGTTTTCATTTAAGTTACCTTAAACTTTAAAAGTAAAAAATAAAATAAAAAATTACTTCTGGGATATTTTTCAGTTCAACTGCTGACCAATTCAGTCATTTACGGATGGATAATAAAATACGTTTACTTTGTAAGTCATGTAGTCTCTGAAATAATAATAGTTTAAAAAAAACTATTTGGAGTCATACAAAAGAACTCGTTTCACAAGGCAGCTCGCTGCAGGCAAATGGTAACATTTCTCACCCTAGGTTGTCAGTCATAGGGATGGGCGGCATGCAAGTAAAAATCTAATTGATTTTGAGCCATTACTCTAAACAGCACCACTATTAGTGGTCAAAGCCTATCCAAAAACTCACCAGTTTGGCTTTTCAATCGGCATGCGTAAAGCCAGAGCCCCAAAAAACGTCAAACATGAGCTGTTGCGTAAAACAAAAGAAACGCACGACTGAAAACACAGCTTATGTCGTAACTTCTTAAGACTGATCAATTAAAGCAATAACTTAATTACAAGCAGGAATTACAAGCTTCCATTTGAACCATTTTCTTTTTTGCTTGAGCCTTGGCGATATTTCCCTAATTTCCCCCACAATAAGTGGATTTCTATTTCTCTAGGAAGCCGTGAAGACCTGCAGACGTGTCACCTGTTGCGCCCCTCACCTAAAAACCCTGTTTATATGCATGAAAACCGTGCTGCGTAGCAGAGTTTACCCACAGCAACAGGAAGAGTCCCATGTGTCAGCATGCGTTTTCTGCAGTTGAGCCATCCAGCCTGTTGGTCATCGCTCCACACGCATCTGTGGAGGAACGCCACAGCTCGCCCTGATAAAGAGCCTCTGCGAGCACCAGACTTTCTTCGCTTCACCTTTTGTTTCCCCCCCAACACGCACAGCCGGGTGTGAATGTCTAACTTTTCTGCCAACTGTGTGAGCCCTGGTCGCTGTTGCTCAGCCCTGGCTCGAAGGACACACTGACAGCGGCAGCCGCACTTTTAAAACTCTGCCCACACAAACACAGAGAGACACGGACACCCGGCACCACCATGGAGGAAGACCAGCTGCGGTTCACTCACCGTCCCGTTTCTCCGCGGTTCAATCGAGTCCGAGCTCAAACTGTCAAAAGTCTCCAAACTTTTCTAAAAAAAAAAAAAACAAAACACTCCGACATTCCTGCTTCCGCTTCCTGGAACCAGCTGCAGCAACAGAAGAAGCAGCAACATGCGGAGAGAGGCGGAGGATGGGGGAGAAGGAGGGAGAGACGAGGTGCAGCGCTCTGAGCTGCAGCGGTGAAACAGCGACGCCTGTCGGATCACTGCTGCTAGTACAACCTGCTACTCTAAAGATAAGTTTGATTTGGAGGCTCTTCATCGCTTACCAAAGCAAAGGTGTTTTCTTTACATCTGTCTTGTCTGAACGTCTTAGCTATTTGCATTAACACAACAATAAAGCATCTTTGAAGTGGCTTTGGTTAAAAACATTCAAACATTCTGCAGTGAATCGTATAGGTACAATAAGCAGGGGCGGATCCAGGATTTTTCAAAGGGGGGTGCGCACGTAAGGGTCATGTCAAGACAATGTGAGGCTAAATGACCATAGAATGCCATCTTTACTCTTCCACACTACCCTAATTATTCATCTATGGATTTTTGAATTGATAATCATTTTAATGGATGAACATAAGTGGAATTAGCATGATTATATTATTTTAATTGAAAAAGAATTTTTAAGACAAAATTTCTTGGTTTTTACAGCATGCACAAGGTTAAAAAGTAGTTTGAAGAAAGAATTATCCTTAAAAAAATATTCTTATCAACAATTAATCAAACAAAGATTTTCTTTATTTCCAGAAATTATATTTTTTTAGTAAAATGGACGTAGCTGTACCTCGTAACAGGTATAACTGACAGAAGGTGAAGAATCATAGAAATGTTTGGGTAGCACTTCATATTTGTTATCCTTAGAATTTCAGGGAGAGAGCTGAGTTTTTCCACTGATGATGACCACTTTGTGTGCCACAACTTCATTTCATGCCTGAATGTTGATCATGATGGTAGATCATCTTTATATGATGTAAAGATCTATTTCTCACTCTCATCGTTCATCATATGCAAGTTGCTTTGAAATAGTTTTAATCGCGTTGTAATAACGCAAGACCTGAGCTGTGAGCAATTCAAATTCATGCTCGGACAGACCTGGCTGCAGAAACAAATTACAGGAGGGCATTACACTTTTCAGGGGGGCACACCTTAAAAAAAAAAAAAAAAAAGCATTTTACATGCTTTAGGCTGAACAGTGGCTCTGTGACATCTCCTACAGTGTTAAGAAACAAACTCTCAATAAAATCCCAAAATCTAAAAAAATCAAACAAAAAGATATAGTTTATTCAGTGTTACCAAATTAGGCAGCTTTCCACCCAATTAGGCTTCTTTTGAACACAATGAGCTAAAATAGGTTATGGGCTGGTTGTAAAAATTTGGGAAGCTTTTTACATTTGTTGGGCTTTTAGAAAGAATTACTAACAAAATATATATCACAATGGTTGTCCATGTCTGGAAAAAAAACTAAAACCATTTTAATAAAATGCCATCTCATTGAACTCATTTTACTGGTCAATTTATTTTTTAAATGAGTCGAATCTGACATCATCAATGAATAATAGATATTATGAATAATATTGATTGTTATAATAAAACAAGAAAATAATAATGGTTAATCAAGTGTCACTATGAAATTGTATTGGTCTCTGTAAATCCCCCTAGAGGGGTTGAGTTCTACTAAAAGAAAAATGTTTTATTGAGCTCTATAAGACAAATTAAGTTTATATTAAGGTAAGGTTTTTTTTTCCCGGTTGATATATCATGGTTGTTAAAGTGATTTTGTGTGTTATTTGGTTGACTGATTGTACATTTTGTGTACATAGTGGCATGTTCTCATGTGTTTCATACTTCTGCGCTTTTAACATAAGAGAGCTTGAGATTTGGGCTTGTTTTTTTCTTTTTAGTTGGGCAGGTTTTATGCTGGTTTGAGATGGAACCTAACAGTGAGATACAGCAACCTGTAGAGCTGTCTTGACTCAAAAGTCAAGCATTAGCATACATAAACATGAGCAATGGTGTCAGGCTGAACACTGACTGAAATAAAAATTCATACTAGAAGAGGTTCTGTAATTACAGCAGCTAGGAGCACAAGAATAAGAACAAAGCAGAGTTCCCTTCTACCTGAAGTAACCCAAGTTTCTTCAGTTTAGCAGTTTTACTCCTGAGTTTTGCTCCTTGTGCTCCTCTGTCTAGCTAACCCTCCTAGCTGTCTAGCTAACCCTCCTAGCATCAATGTTTACTCCAGTGTTGACTTCAAACAGACGTTTCAAACAGAAATTAATAGCGCTGCTTCCAGCTCGTTCTCGCTTGCTTCTTTGTCTCTTCTTCTAATTGTTTGGTAATCACACCGAATATCCATCCCGCTCTACCTACACCGACGGTGACCACAGCCGAGCCACGCCGCCGGCTTCGCTCTGAAAGCTATTTGTATGACCAAGTGACCCGCCCCTCTCCAGCTGTAATTGGCTAGCATGTTGTCTTCAGTCGTTGATTTGATTGGTTGAATTGTTTGATTGACACATCAAAGATAGTACGACCAGAGCGATGGCCACTCTGAGGTAAAAAAAAAAAAAAAAAGTACAGCTTCCGCCCAATGCCCGTCCGCTCTAAAAAAATCATTTTCGTCTCCAAAAGGGGGTGCGCGCGCCACCCGCGCCCCTGCCTGAATCCGCCATCCGCCAACCTATACTGTTTGGTTACACTGTTTGGTTACACTGAAAAATCATAATTGCTGTTATAGATTTTTTCATTCTGAGCTCACATGAGCACATAGAACCTTTGATAATAATCTACAAAGAATTTAATAGACTCAGACATAAAGATGCCAAGTTTTGGAGAGAAATGAACATGGTGTAGGCCTTTTTTTTTTCTTTTTTTCTTTTTCTTTTTTTTTTTTTTTTTTTACAGATTCCTGACTTTTATTATTATTATTATTATTATTATTATTATTATTATTATTATTATTATTATTATTATTATTATTATTATTGGTATAAATGTAAACGTAACAAGCAAAACTCAGAACCTAAAAAATTGCATGGCTCACATAAATAACTGCATGATTTGTGTCTACTTTTGATTAAGAACGTGTTTTTAACATGTTTAAAAAAGGCCTTAGGAGTTAAGAATGGAGCTACATACGAAGTTCGTATGTAGCTCCATTCTTAACTCTTAAAGCTGAAACATGAAGCAAATGGTACATTTACAATACAAGTGTATTACAAATACACCTGTGAGCCTGGTAATTGATGTGCACGTAGGCGCCCCTGCTGGTACGATGTGGTTGATGACGAGAGGTTTCGTAAGAAATCAAACGTTTGGGATAATTATTATATCCTGGCAATAAAATAAATAAATAAATAAATAAAAAGTATATATCTGAGCAAATTATCACTACTCTACCTAGATATTTAGATGTACTCATTGCATAATTAACAAAAAAGGGATTAAAGATCAGCAGCAAAACCATTCAAATTGTGTTCTTACTTTACCAGAGGCTTTTCATTGTTATAATTTTACGAAAGAAAGAAAGAAAGAAAGAAAGAAAGAAAGAAAGAAAGAAAGAAAGAAAGAAAGAAAGATGCTGGATACTCTTACATGCAATTACTTATTTTGCCGCTAGATGGAACCAAAAGCTATTAAATTTAACAAATCCTCTTAAAGCCTGTTACTGCTTTTGGTGTCAAACATTTCTGCAGCATAGGGTTTCAGTGGCGTTAAAAATATGTTCTTGACTTAGATATAGCTACTTTGAATTTTGATACAATATGCACTGTTAACTTTAAGAGACAATGTGAAACCTGCTTGACAACTTAAAACTACATAAAAGATAAAGAGGGAGATTTCTATTCAATTTCCATCTGCCAAAACATTCACTAGAATAAACCATTTCTAATGCTTCTGATTGATTTTTATTTGGGGAGAATTAAACTGAAGGGTTTTATTCTGGAGTCTGTATTTTGACCTTTGGTGTCACTGGATACTCTACTGTGGGGGTTTTCTTTATGAATAGGATGATCTGACCTTCTCACACAGTCACACACAGCCAACAGTATAGCATAGTAGCCTAATTATCATCCAGCGGTAGATTGCTAGGCGTTTAGTTTGCCTTAAATAAGTAAAAAATATATATCTCATTTCAATTTTCTGTTCGATATTTTACAGATAAAGTGATGCATTTAAGGCAATTAAAAATACTGCTGCCTCTTTTTCATTACTGATATTACCAATGTGCCTGATAACACTTAAAGCTTTACCTTCATAAATCCGAGCAGACATTGATTTTAAGTTAACCATTAGCTGTCAGGGGGGTCCACATTGATTTACAGATGCACAAGTCCTCCAAAGCTGCCTGGTTACCACACCGCAGCCCAGTCTGGCATCACTATAACAACCTCTTAACTGCTGAGCAGCCTGCTCCAAAGTCCACATCCTTCTTTATAGAGAGTCAGGGCTGATGCGGCCAGTCTGACTTCCTAAAAGGAGCAAGTAAGGTCATGCTTGCATTTCTTAGATGCATCCCATCTACTCCTCTCCTCCTGTAGCCTGTTCATCCTTTCACTTTTCAAAGCGCTCAGTGTAAATAGGCTGCATGATAAGGACTAAATAATACTGATATTACTGTTTTGTAATAAAAAAAAGCAGATTGTTGCTTTTCTGTGTTATTTATTCATCTATTTTTCATCTTATTGTTTATTTGATAGAGACAGCATTACTTCTAAACAATCTGATGCCTGCATTACAATGTTTATAGCCATGGCTAATTCACAAAACCTATCCTTAGGACACTTAACAGTTAAAGTCAAAATTTGTATGTACTTAATCAAAAAAATTACAATATTTAAAATTTTGTACAGTTCTGGTTGGTCGTTAGCCAATTCTTATGCCTGGAAATGAACATTTTACGGTCAGGTATGGTCTAAAAAATCCGATGGTAATGAGTTCCAAAGCTCAACAGAGAAGACTGTGCAAAGGTTGCCCTGCAGTATAATATTTTGCATTCATGATTTGTGGTGCTTCCAGTGACTATTGCTTTTCTATCAGCAAATGTACGTAGTGGCTCAGGTGTTAAATGGTCGATTATGGATTAATTTGAGAAGACAGAAATTGACAAAGTTATCAAAACTCATTACATTTCCTAAAACTCATACACTGATAATGACAGATTGGATTTTTATACATAATTATTATAGCTCAACTGTATAAAGAGCCAAAGCATTTGGTCACAGGTGGAGCGGCCTGTGGTCATCCTGTCATGTAGCATGATATGTAAGAAAAATCATCTGCATGTGTAGCAGAATTGCCTGCTTTGGGATGTAGTTTCCGATTAGTTTGAAACAACTAATATTACTTTGTATTGTTTTTTAAATTGTCTTTACACATTTATCAAATTTCAGTTAAAGGATCTCATCAATCCAAGATATCAATCCAAGATAAATTCAGTAACGGAGTGAATGTTTTCATTTAGTCAAGTTTGTAAGTATGAACCCAAAATCCAGTCAACGCAGTTTGTTTCAAAAGGTTTATTGACACGTAGAATACTGGCAGACAAGGCAGGCAGGGAGGAATGGGAAGGAGACCCCAGAGATGCAGACAGATCAGGAGTTGCAGAAAGTTAGGAACATGAGCCGGAGGTGAAGGCAGGAGTTGACTTGAGCAGATAATGCAGGCCAAAGGCTCAGCTGAGCAAGCAGCAGGACCTCACTGGAAACAGAGCAGACTAGCAGCACGCAGATACTGGAAACCTTCTTCAGTGAGGGCTGATCACAGGCAGAGTTTCCACGTCCAGCTGATTTAGCACGTAAGACTGAGAGCGTTATGATAGCAGAGCACACAAGAGACGATCTGGCAGTGAGTGGGTGATGAGGCAGGTACATGAAGGCTGGAGAACAGGTGAGCAGAGTTGGGACTGATTAGTGGCAGCAGGTGGAGCTGGTCTGAGCTGATGACCGGTGGCTGAGGAGACTGAGCATATAGGATGGTGACTGATGGCAGAAGGCTAAGGGGAGTGCAACTAATTAGTCAATATTATCAATATTAAATCAATATGAAATGTTTCTTTTGATTCAAGCTTCCTTATAGAAAACACCATAAAGACTGATTTTGACTTAGAACCAACTAATTTTGGATACGCCACTGTTGGACATCCGACATAGAGGTGGACAATACCTTTGCAGATAGCTCGGGGGACTTAGCGGGTGCAGAAAGAATTGCGCCGTCTGCTTAGACACCAGAGCAGTGCAGAGGTAAGTCATTTATAAAGAGACTGAACATCATACAGTCTAGCATAATACCCCCTTTTTTAATGTGCAGGTATATCTTGATCTACTTTAAATTGTGCTCTAGAGTCTAGACTGAAGATAAGATGTAAATCATCTCATTGATTACTGGTTAATTGCCTTTGCTGAAAATTTTAAACCTGACATTTTAGATAAAAGCTAACCATAGTTAACCTTGTATTAAGAAATTAGCACCGAATGTCTCTCTAGTCCACAGATTAAAGAAGAAAGTAATGAATGTGTAAAGACAATGGCGGTTTTCTCTCCATTGAACTCTCTCAGAGGGAATTCAGTGATACATTTTATTCTGAATTGGTCTTAGATCTGGCTGTTCACTGGGACATTCTAACCATACTCTTTGGTGGAAACCCTTCAAGCGAGACTCTGGCAGCATGGATAGGGTCAGTAAGCCACAGTAACACCTGATCCTCACCTCCAACTTTTTCAAGGTGAGTCTACAGGATTGGCCTCTATTTAGCTCCTCCTCGCCAACTCTGAAATTATCCCCATGCCCAAACCATTATGCTGCCACTGCCATGCATCACCATAGGTGCTGTGTACTCAGTGATGTGCAGTGTTAGTTTTCCTTTTCACATTGTCGTGATTTCGGCACTGTTGCCTGGTCTAATCTCTCATGTCACACACCTGCTTAGCACTGCCCATTTCTCATCACTTCAGGTCTGTTCCACCTGCTCTCACTAGTATATAACCAGCTCTTAGACCAGACAACAGTGCCAGTTTATTTCGAGCCATTGGTGAGACTTATTCCACCGTTATTTGTTCTGACTCCTGAGCCTCTGAGCCTGCCTGTTCCCGTCTGATCCTGTTTGCCTGATCTGATTCCTGACTTCTGCCTGACCTGACTACCTGCCTGACCTCTGCTGTTTGTGTACCGACCGGAACGTCCTTCAACTACCGAGCCTGCCTGCCCTCGTTCATGCTGTCTGCTGCTTGTGTATCGAACCTGGAATTGTGACCCGACTCCATCCTGGATTGTCTTTCGGCACCTCACCGGCTCTCTGATCACCTGGCTTCGACCATCAGCTACGTCTCCGACCTTGGCATTGGCTTCGTTCCTCGTCTCTTCCTGCTTACGTCTGTCTTCACAGTTCTGACCTCCTGCCTGTCCTCCGACCTCCGCATCATCTCTCTGAGCGGCTACCGCCACACCCGGCTGGCTATCCGCCGCATCGGGCTGGCTATCCGCCGCACCGGGCTGGCTATCCGCCACCTGGCGTCTACTGTTGCTTCTGGACCAGAACTGAACAATACAACCAGGTTAGTGACCTACACGTTTGTGTCCGAGCACCCCAAGCTAAAGTGGTCACTAACCGGTTGTCTCCTCCTGCAGAAGTCCCCGCTGTAGACGCTGACGCTACCCGAGCTGTTTCTGAGATGAATAAACTGTTTAAACGACTTTGTTTGTCTGCCTTGAATTCTGGGTCCACCTGTTCTGAGCCTAACACACATAGTGTTTTGAAAAAAGGCAAATTATCTTAAATTGAGGGCTGAGGACAACAACTTCCCTTTCATCCCAGCTAATAAACCCAGCTACCGTAATACAGCCTCACAATGAAATCTGCAAAGATAACTTCTGGTAAAGAAAATATTAATCAACAAAAATAAAACAAAACACTGATGATATAATTAATGATAAAAATTATAATAATTAGGGGAAAACATCTAACACCAGTCATGTTTACAATGTTTGCATTTCTTCTTTAATGGTAATTTAATTTCCCAAGAAGGAAATATTTCTTTCTTTTGTTAAGCCCTTGGCAGCTACTGCAGGAAATTAGAAAAATAGCAGCTTGAAACTCCCAGAAACGATCTAATTAATTGTTAGGTTTAAGTGTGGATTGATTAAGATTAGTTTATTTATTAACATCATGCAGAAACCAAATGAACTCAAACCAATTTGAGTAAATGTTGCTTTAGTATGGTGTTGCCAAAAGTGTTCTTTTTGCACTGGTAATAATAGACACTACAATAAAAGCTCTCTGTCAACAGGTTGCTACCATGTTAAAGTAAAACAGAAAGCGGACGATATGTGCTACATGTGAGGATCCACGAGTGTTTGTGTTTTGATCTTGTATTGTGTTGGCTTTTTCATAATTTTTGGGTTTATGTTTGTTAGTAAAGTCTTGCCATAATCATTACATTCGCTGGTATTAGTTTTACTACAGAATTTCTGGTGCTTGTTTTATTCATTTGTGGTTTTCTATTTGTGCCTTCAGTTTATTCTCTTGTTAGTACTAAGCTTTTCCCTTTTTTTTTGATTTGTATATATTTATGTGTCTAGTTCAGCTGCACGTGTATGATCTGTGTTTATTGGTGTCCTTCCCCAGTTCTCTGTCTAATCCACTCTCACAGGGCCTCAACAGTCCCCTGATTAGACTCACCGGTTTCCCATGGCATTGATCACATCTCCTCTGTATATAAGCTCCCTGGTTTTCATTGTTCAATGCTGGTTCCTTCTTCTATGCTGCCCATGCTCCATGTCCTGTTCCCTCAGTGCCTCAGCTGTAAGTTTTTCCATCACCTTTATCAATAAAACTTTCAACTAGTTGCTTCTGTCTACATTTTGGTCCTCCAACAACAGTACATGGCAATACAGCCCGAGTTATTGTATGCAGTCAACACCTAACATCAAATATCTACATACATTGTACAAACACTGTCAGACAAGAAATCCCACCAGTGTTTTCCAGTTTTAGGAACAGTTGAATTAGGAAAATTATAACTTTGCCAAAAATACTGAAAGATTTTACTGAGATGGTGAAGATTCTCAGTCATCCAGGTCATGGTCATTCCAAAAAAAGGTAAAAAACAAAGCAACTGGACTTGTTTTCCGTAGTAGAAGACGTTTCGCTTCCTCTCCCGGAAGCTTTCTCAATTCAAAAAGCGAATTTTTTGAATTGAGAAAGCTTCCGGGAGAGGAAGCGAAACGTCTTCTACTACGGAAAACAAGTCCAGTTGCTTTGTTTTTTACCTTTTTTTGGAATTTTACTGAGATGTTTTTAATCAATTGCCTCATTGTAACTTCAGATGGTCACATTGCATTTAAAAACTTTGGGAAGGCCCAGAATATAGTTTTCAATATTTATAAGCTTGAGTTTAATCTTTTCGATGTATTTTAATCAAACAATTCAAACGCACACATAATGTAACAGCTTATTCATTTAACATCCTATGATGTAGCCATGATCTATGCACCCCATCTACTCCTCTCCTCCTGCAGTTCATCATTTTACTTTTAAAAGCGCTCCATGTAAATAGGCTGCATGATAAGGATGAAATAAAACTAATATTACTGTATTGTAAAAAAAGAAAAAAAGAAAAAAGCAGATTATTGCTTTTCTGCGTTATTTATTCATCTGAGCTGATGACCGATGGCTGAGGAGACTGAGCAGATAGGATGGTGACTGATGGCAGAAGGCTAAGGGGAGTGCAACTAATTAGTCCAAAATCTCCAAGACATTTTGGAAATCAATATTAAATGTTTCTTTTGATTCAAGCATCCTTATAGAAAACACCATAAAGACTGATTTTGACAGATTTAGAACTAACTGATTTTGGATAAGCCACTGTTGGAAATCCGACATAGAGGTGGACAATACCTTTGCAGATAGCTTGGGTGACTTAGCGGGTGCAGAAAGAATTGCACCGTCTGCTTAGAGCTGACAGTTGACACCAGAGCAGTGCAGAGGTAAGTCATTTATGAAGAGACTAAACATCATACAGTCTAACATAATACCCCCTTTTTTTAATGTGCAGGTATGTCTTGATCTACTTTAAATAGTGCTCTAGACTCAAGATAAGATGTAAACCAGCTTACTGTTTACTGGTTAATTGCCTTTGCTGAAAAATTGAAACCTGACATTTAGTTTTCGATATTTATAAGCTTGAGTTTAATCTTTTTGATGTATTCTAATCAAACAATTCAAACGGACACATAATGTAACAGCTTATTCATTTAACACACAGAGGCTTCAGTTTAAACACACGGCTTCTTTGTGTAATGTTATAGAAAAACTTAAAGGATTAGCAATGGTATATCAAAAAGAGAATTGCGGACCTCATCCTACAATTTGCAGATGCCTAAAGATGACGTGTTCATTTGTTAGAGCAGTTATATGTCAGGGGGAACACTGGAAATTTACAGCCCTCGAAATCCATCCTAGATCAAAGGAAAAAGACATTGTGGTGGTGCTGGCTCAAGATAGTAGGAGACGGTCACTATTCCAGCGGATTGAATCCTGTACCGAAATGGGCTGAAAGATCACACAGAAAAGAAGAAGCCATCCCTCTAAATATTTGTAAATGGACCCAGTGACAATAGTTCACTATAGCTGATGTTTTTGGTCACATTTTTCACAGAGAGGGGTAGGCTTGCAAGTCTTCAAGCACCATCTCTAATGTGAAGTACAGGGGTGGGAGCATCATGCTGCAGGATGGACTGGTGCGCTTTACAAAATAAACGGCATCATGAAGAAATCAGCCAGGAAAAGTTGGGCACAGACAGATCAACCAAATGGTCAGTGACCCTAAGCATACTACAAGTTCAGTAGAAAGGGGATTTAGGTAATAAAAAGTAAATGTTTTGGAGTGGCCATTACAAACCCGTAAACTTTCTCCCACAGAAAATGTGTGCAGAGCTAAAAAGTTGTGTGTGAGCAAGAATCCTAGAATCCTGACTTGGTTACTCCAGTTCTGCCAAAAGGAATGGCCAACTAATCAGCATTGAACCTAGGATCCTTGTCACTGACGGCACATTTTTAGCTTTTGAACTATATAAGAAAAAGAAGAAAACTTGTGTTGTTTTGAAAATCTACTTATTTCCCTCTAAATGGTGCCTCTTGTACAGAAGCAGAGCAGAATTTACTTCAATATATTTCTACTCATGTAGAAGTAAAAACTAGGCATCTAAAAATGACACAAACAAGAGTAAAAAATATATTTTGTAAAAAAAAAAAAAAAAAAAAAAAAAAGTCACTCAAGCCCTGAGGAACTGATCATAATATCTGATTTCATTTGCAAAAAATGATGAAATCAGACAAACAAAAACATAAAATGATTTGCAAATTCTGGCCTTTAAAAAAACTTTCAAATAAAGAGAAATAAAACTGATAGACAAAATAATAGATTCAGTCGCCAGAAACAAGCATTATATACTGTCAGTATTGGTTTTAACAGTTCTTTTTGGACATTACCCTTAACACTATCTATATTGTTCTCCTTCTTTGGAGCAGACTGTGCGCTATTTATTAATTTCCTGCAGTATTATTCCAATAAAGCGGCCTCCCTTCAGGTGTTATTGGAGTGGATCAGTGTGTTTGTGTTGACAGATGGTCAAGTTTCCCCACAAAAAGAGAGAGAAAGAGAGAGAGAGAGAGAGCGAGAGAGAGAGAGAGAGAGAGAGAGAGAGAGAGAGAGAGAGAGAGAGAGAGAGAGAGAGAGAGACTCCCTACAAGATTCGTCACGTGATCCCCGGGGCCGTTTTAATGACGTAGGGACCATATGGCGCGTGCCGGGAGGGCGGGATCTCGATATGCTAATTACTCACGGCCCCTCGCGCGTGGATTTGGTTTTGTGTGTGTGTGTGTGTGTGTGTGTGTGTGTGTGTGTGTGTGTGTGTGTGTGTGTGTGTGTGTGTGTGTGTGTGTGTGTGTGTGTGGTGCTGAGTATAAAACCAGCATCTTCTCACACACTCGTCAGAAAGCCCCCCATCAGATCACGCACAGCCACGCACGGACACAGACAGAGCGCGCGGGATGCCTGCGAATTGACGAGCTGCGTCCATCAAACAACAGGTAGGTTTTTAACACAATGTCCGTCAATATTGGCTATCATCCTATGAATTCAGGATAACACGTGTGATTTCTCACCGGGACAATTTACACTAAAATAAGAGAGAACCTACGGGGGTGCTTAAATATAGGTACAAATTTAAGTCGTCATTAGATGAGCTGAATAGTTGTGTCTCCGACAGAAAACAGTTTCAGGCTCGTTCCTAAATTAAAATATCTTTTTTTGTTTAATTCGTTTAAAAACGTTTTACATTACTCGAAATTATGCACTCAACATTTTTTCTGCTTGCACAAAAACGACTTAAATAATCCAGCTAGATCTTCTAGAATCACTAATATTCCGCTTATGAATGAGGTGGTGCGAAATGTTCTTACGTCCACCTGTATCACCAAGAAATCAAAGGGACAAGTTAGCAGAAGACGAGAAATTAATTATTTAATTTTAACAGCACACATTTATTATTATTAGTAGTAGTAGTAGTAGTAGTAATAGTAGTGGTACTTTTAGTATTATCATAGTATTAGTATTTTTATTTAAAAGCAAGGTGTTGAAGTTATTCACGCATTTGTTTAGTTAGTTGCTGGTTAATTAAACGGAGATAAATCAAATAGGTTCATCAACCTTTCTAAGTTTATATGTCTCCGTTTTGTCATGCGTTTTATTTAAGAAATATTAGACAACTCGCACTTTTTTAAAAGAGGGAAATGTGAAGCACTCGCACGCTGTAGAAGATTAATTGTCCCGTCGTCCGACTTAGATCTTTAAATGAGGGAACAGTCTGCTGAATATCCCAACTTTTGGGGTTTTGTGTGTAGGCCTCGGCTGGATTTGTATTTAATTTAGTTTATTTTATTTATTTTTTTTTGCTCAAGAATGATATCCAATGTCTGCACCCGAACTTCTGAAGTGCGCATGTAACAAAGCCAAGCAAGAGTAACGTGTTCTTTCCTTCTTCGTATTTTTAGTCTTATTTAAAGAGAATAAAGTTTAAAACTTGTCTCTTCCGTATTGTTTTCCATAGAAATAAACCATTTTCCGACTTTGATGGCTTGTGATGCCAAGAAAAATGTCAAAAAACAGATTTAGGAAGAAAAAATATTCCGTGCTTGGATACACCTTTAATGCTTTATTATAGTAGTATCATTACTCATAATAATAATAATAATGATAATGATTACAATAATAATAAAATAAATTATGATCATCATAAAAATAATAGTAATTTATGTAAAATTATACATTTTCGAAACACGCAAAAAAAATAAAAAAATAAAAAATAAAAAAAAATAGCCTATGCTAAAAACATTTCGTTTTATCGAATCCAACTTTTTGCTTCACAGAGAATCAGCATCATGACCAGGTCTGTGAGGGAGGAGCACACGTCAGTGGAATCGGACGAGCAGCGGGAGCTCTGCAGCCCTGCAGGCAGAGAGACCGAGAGGGCAGCAGCCGGAGTTGGAGAGGAGGAGGAGGAGGAGGAGGACCTGCTTCACCATCCGGAGGAGGACGAAGAGGAAGACGACGAGGAAGACGAAGAGGAAGAGGAGGATGGCGAGAACAAACCCAAGCGGCGAGGGCCAAAGAAGAAAAAGATGACCAAGGCTCGCCTCCAGAGGTACACGGTCCACCCTCCGAGCATAAGGGCAAATTGTAGAAACGCATTTATAGATATAGCGTACAAACACTGGAGTAAAAGTGAAAGGCTGAAAACAGAAATAATATTAATAATGTAGAAACATGGATCTAAATTATTCATTAGACGACAAGAATAATTAAAACCTAAAAAAAAATACCCCACAAAATAGTGACATTTTACATGAAATCCATGCATGATGAATGATCGCTCTCTAAGCTGTTTAGGCAGATTCCTTTGAACGTTCAGTTCTAACCCTGTGATAGAAAACAGGGTGTTTTCTGGTGATGGTGCATATGATGGTCACCTCATGTAATATAGAGTAATACAAAAAAGAGGAGACACTGATGTTAAAAAAAATCAATGTATTTCTGAAACTTTTCTGGAGCATTAATCTCACTTTTGTTTTTATTAATAGTGTAATTCCTTTAAAGCGTTGTTTATATTTGGCACATTGTCATGAAGCCTTTAAGCGTGCTGCAGTGCCATTATTCCTAGCAGTGTCCACAGAGAAGGTTTTTGGCACATGGATAGTTATCTGAGCTCAAACCGTATCTTACAGAGCACATAAAATCAGAATAATAAAGTTATTTAACCCTGTTCAACGTCCTGTTTTAATATCTATTATGCTTTAGGCAACTGGAGTCGCGCTTTGTGACTTAACTCCATTTCTAGCAGGCTTTTAAAGACAACTGCTAAAAACCAACCTGTGAAGACGTTAGAAACAAAGGGTATTTGTAAACTTTTTTTTTTTTCAAAAGACCCCCCCCCCCACACACACACACACACACACACTCACACACAGTTCTTCTCACAAAGACCATTTCCCAAAAACTAACTATTTATTTAGCTTTTTTATTAATTTAATTCCAAATGTATTAAAACATTATCACAAATTATTCAATCAGATCATTGAATTTTTTTCTGCTCATGGTGCTGACCCAGGTCATTCTGCCCTGGGCAGTGAGCCACACACCTTATCCCTGAACCTGCCACAGATTAATACCTTTCCTAAATATATTTAATGGCTCTGTTTCTGCCCGTGCAGGTTTAAGATCCGTCGAATGAAAGCCAACGCCCGGGAGAGGAATCGAATGCACGGGCTGAACGACGCTTTGGAGAGTCTCCGAAAAGTTGTCCCCTGTTACTCCAAAACCCAGAAACTGTCCAAGATCGAGACCCTGCGTCTGGCCAAGAACTACATCTGGGCTCTCAGTGAGATCCTGCGCTCCGGAAAGGCCCCCGACCTAATGAGTTTCGTCCAGGCACTCTGCAAAGGTCAGAAGCACTGCAGTCTGATCCCTTAACACAATATCGGATACATAATAATTGGAATACAAAAAATGTTGATCAGTCGGCTATTTGTTACCTTGTGTTAAATGTTTTGTTTTAACTGCTTTAAAAGCTCTTTTTCAGAATGTTGCATTCAAATGTTCATATTCATGAACATGACTTATTTATGGGCACTTATTGTAGTGATAATTAATGTTTATTTGTCAGTATTATCAGGAGCTAATAAGTGCCATTATATAAATTACATCGTTGACAGAGATGTAGCAAAAGATAAAGTTCAAAGACCAGGAAGATACACCGTAGAAGTAAAGGGAACGAGACAAGATTTGATCAAAAATTAAAAAATACTAAAAGTCCATCTTTTTTTTCCACATACTGAGCATAAAATGATGTAGTTCAGGTTTGACTGGTCTAGATATTTTGGATTTGGAACTATAAAGATGACCAGATCCAGTGCAGACTACTTGAAAGTTATTGAATACCAGGTGCTAACTTTTCCATTATTAGATGGTATAACAATTAACTTGTTGTCACAAGATTCTTACAGTCCTTACAAATTGTTTGTTTCTTATCAGTCACCATTTGTTTTTACTAACGATTTTCCAAAATGGTAAGAAATAGAAGAGTTTAAAAGAAGGGAAGCCTTCTTCAGTTACTTTGTAAGATCGTTTTGTCGCCAACTGGATAAGAAGTCCAGAGTCCAGAGCAACTCAAGAATCCTTTTCACTTCAAAACGAGCACTTGAGGTGTCTAGTTTTAAGCACTCACCTTAAATTCAGGAGCTCATAATAACAACTTAGACAAGCTTCACCAGACAGTTACAGCGCAAGTAACACGATGAACAAACGGATAGTTCTTCACAAGACAGACTTCACTTTGAAGATAAATATCATGACGTCTCGTAACATCTCGTAATCAGCGGTACTGATGGGCACTGACCTTGGCCTTTGTCTGTGTTCTCAGGTCTGTCTCAGCCGACCACTAACCTGGTGGCTGGCTGCCTTCAGCTGAACCCTCGGACCTTCCTTCCGGAGCAGACGCCGGACATGCCCACGCACCTTCCCCCCGCCGGTGCTGCCGCCTATCCCGGACACTTCCCCTACCAGAGCCCCGGACTGACAGCCGGTTTGCCCAGCCCCCCCTACGGCACCATGGACCCTTCCCACATCTTCCACCAGGTCAAAGGTCAGCCGTACGGCTCCTTGGAACCCTTCTTCGATGGAGTCCTGGTGTCAGATGGCCCGGCGTTCGACCCCCCCCTCAGCCCACCGCTGAGCATCAATGGCAACTTCTCGTCCTTCAAGCATGAGCCCGCTGCTGCCCCCGACTATGACAAGAGCTTTTCCTTCGGGGTGCACTACGGAAGTGGAGGAGCTGGGGGCCATCCCGCCATCTACGGCAGCGGAGGGCCTAACCCCACGGTGCGGGGAGCTGCAGGTGGAACAACTGATGGCGTTTGATGGACACTCGCACCACGAACGGCTGATGAATGCCCAGTTAAACGCCATCTTTCATGACTCATGAGGATGAAGGACTGTGAGACCAATGAAGGCAGAGGGAACGTGACATGAGGAGACTACTATCAATCCATCAACTGTCTCTCATTCTGTCCTTGCTTTTCATCCTGTCTTCATCAGGGTCTTTACCTCCTCTTTATGATGGCAGTTCAACAATGCCGTAACCTTCTTTGTAGCGCTTCACCTGGCAGGAGACGCTCATTGAATGTCTTGTCAGTGTCCATATTATCATTTCAAAAATAATCAATAATCAATGAGCAATAATCTGGAGAAAACTATGCAATTTTGTTAAAAACTGAGCAAAGCTCAGCCGATGATTCCAAATGTTGAAAGAATAAAGATTTCTCTATTTTTTTGGAGGGTCAGTGTGTGAGGCGACGTTGGGCTGGTGTCAGGTGTTAATGTTGTTTTTAAGTTTTTGCTTTTTATATGGTCTCTGTAGCATTACGTTATCATTTCATGTGACTCTTGTTCATATTTTATAAGATAGATGTTTATAAAGGCCTTTTATTAAAAGAAATTTCATGTGATTTACCTGTAAGACTCGGTTTATCTGTAACAACACATCATTAAAAAAACACTACAACTTAACTTTCTTTTCCTCACACAGCTTTTATTCATAAAACATATCCATAGATGCAACATGGCGGTCAAAAATAACAGCACATTTTGTTTGCTGTTTTCACTTAAAAATTAAATCTTTTCTTGTGAGCCCTCTGCAAAGAATTTGGATTAAGGATTTCCCAGATTTCTGGTTGACAGAAGTGAAAATACTACAGATTTCCGACGTTAAATTCTCGTTAACGTCGCTTTCCCACTTTGTGAAGGACAAAACAAGGATTGGTGTTTATGTGTGAGTGAAGGGCACAGATGTTCGTTCTGCAGGCGAGATTTTAATTTATGAAAATGATCTTGTTTATGCATGAGAGCCCCCCTCAAAACACACAGACACACACACACACACACACACACACACCGATGCGCACACTAATTTCCTACTGCTTGATTGTGTGTGTAAGTCAACTGGGACAATATGGTGGCCATATCCCACCATTTACCTTCCATGTTGAAGAGGAATGTCATTAAGCAAGTGATGAATAAAAAACATTACTTCATAACATCTGAAACAAAATTCTTTAGTCACGTGGCTGTAGGTACTTTTGCATTTACTTGGCAAAACAATTAAGATTAACAATGTTGCGGTAATGTGATATGTACCCTAAATATTCAAGACTCGGGGTCTCTGACAATTCCTCTTCAATAGGTAACAAACACTGAATATGAAAATTGACACAAAAGCAAGGAAATGCTCTCTGCCAATGCCAAACAGCTTTTGGTGGAGGCAATGGGATGATGTGGAGTGCCCAGCCCAAAAAAGGTTGTAAGCATGGTAATGTCTGGTTCACACGGCAAGACTTTAAAACTGCCGGAGGATTTTCAAGAACTGAAAGGCTCCACACATAACGATAAAAAAAAAAAAGTGTAGATATTTTACTTGTACAATGTGTGGTGTCTGGTCAAACGGCAAACACAACACACACACAAACAGATCAGGATCATTCAGGGGTCAGATGGGAAATCTTGCAAAACCTCTCGAGATTAAATGTGAGTGCAGAGTAAATAAACATGGATGACGAGGAAGAATAACGGCGGTAGGTTGTGAACTCATTTTAACAGTGAAAAAAGCATTTAAAAAGGGGTTGGTTAAAGTAGTGCAAGCAGCGCAAACAGAGGCTCTACGTTTGGTGTACCATGATACAGAGGTGAGTTGGGGTTTTTTTCTGGGTCTCCCTCACCCCTTTCTCTGATTGGCTACACGTCACATTCAGCAGGCGGCTTGCTAGTTTGTCTTCAGGGAACGCCGCACATGCTCGGATATCAGCCCTAGACAATCCAGCATGTTGAATAACCGCCGATTTGAGATCGGAGCGGTCCTGATGTCCTTCTGAGCGGACAAGATCACTCTTAACACACAACACACGGCAGGAATTTCTTTCAAGATTATCTCGATCGCCATCCCAATAATCGGGGCATGTCGGAAGGGGAAGATCGGCGCAAAAATCAGGCTAATTATTCTGCCGTGTCAACCAGGCTTTAGTAACCTTCATAAAGAGAGATATCAAGATGATGACTCTGCAAGCAGTGGCGATCCCATGTCCTCAGTCTTTGGGATTGAGATTGGGTTAGTCAGAGACTAGCTTCAGAATTTGAGAGTAGAGAGGAAGTAATGGTCTGCCTGGACCTGATCTCAACCTCAAAGAAGACTTTTGCAATCAGGACCTTGCTGTTGTGCCAAAGTCCAAAAGGCAACAACTTCAAACTTTAATAATGCAATCAAATAAACACCAAAAAAAAGTCAATAGCAGAAAAGCTTTTTCGTACTGGCAGAGAGGATTTGACAAGTTTTTCTGGGCTTAACCCAATAACTCAACTCTCAACCCAGAATCTTTTGTTATTTTTACAAATGTGAAATATTTTTTAACTGTAAGTTGAAAGAAACTGGTTTTCCAGTGACTAAGGGTGTAGTCACACCAGGAAAGCCTTTTGGTCAGTTTGTTTGGTCAAGCCCAAAACCTTTTTTTTCCCCCCCCGTTTGGTGTGGTTTGCTTTAACATTGTACTTATTGCAAGTGAACTATGACTTGTAGAAAAAAAAGAGCCATGCGTGTGATGATCGTTGCTCTCATTTGGCAGAAATGAGTAGGGCAGAACGTAGCACAGTCCAGGAAATGGAGGAAAACTACTATGGAAATATGGAGTGCAGCACCTCTGTTTTGCATTTTGTGGAGTTATTACAGCTGATAAATCCTTGTGAATGGCCAGATAAGCTCATTCAGCAGAGGTGTCAAAACACTTTATTTCACATTTTGGAACGGCATCAGAGAATACTTCCTGCAAGCTAAAGGAATCCCACAGCACGCTCGCAGCAGCAACAGATGCTGGACCAGGTATGACTTGAGTAACGTTCACCGCTACGGTGGCTTGTTAAGTCATTATGTTTTCTGTGGTTGATTTGGATCAGGGCCGTTTCGTATTCACACCAGAAGCGAACTGCACCAGAGTCTGTTTGGAAGTAGACCGAAACCACCTTGAAAAGTGGGTCTTGGTCGGGTTTTTTGGTCCGGACCAGGGTTTGCTTAAGTGTATTCACACCTGCACAAAAGGTGCAAGGGTAGAAACAAATTCTGGTCTGTTTAAGGCAAACCCTTAAGAAACAGCTGCTAGAAGCATTGTTACAACAAAGATCTGATTAGCTTTTTTCTGCATCTGGAAGATACAAGGATGCGCAAAAGGCTCAAAGAAGCTTCTTTTTTTTAATGTGTCCTGTCTGGCTGTGTAGCATTAAGAATTGCTGTCTTAATGCCAAAGTGAGACCAACAGATTCACTTGCACAAGTGGAGCAGTACTGCTTTTGTTATAGTGCTCCAAGTGATATGTATGTATGTATGTATGTATGTATATGGATGGATGGATGGATGGATGGATGGATGGATGGATGGATGGATGGATGGATGGATGGATGGATGGATGGATGGATGGATGGATGGATGGATGGATGGATGGATGGATGGATGGATGGATGGATGGATGGATGGATGGATGGATAGATAGATAGATAGATAGATAGATAGATAGATAGATAGATAGATAGATAGATAGATAGATAGATAGATAGATAGATAGATAGATAGATAGATAGATAGATAGATAGATAGATGCACAAAAGCTTTATTATATATTATTCTGGGAGTATTTCACCTTCAGTGGATACAAAAACAGGAAGGTAGAAGAGAAATAAAGGAAGAGAAAAGGACAAAAGCACAAACTGCTAAAAGGGAGAAAATGTGACAAAAATAGAGGAGAGGAAAAGAAGAGAACAAGATAACATCCTCCGAGTCACCGATAAAGTATTATAGGTACAAATAACCGCGGCCTTGATAAAATCACTGAAAAATATTTATTATTTAAGACAAGATGTATATAGTGACAGCCAAACCTAATGATAGGGTTTTTCTGTATAGAAGTTAATCTGTAAGCACCCGGATCCAAGCACCTGTAGGTGTTTGCGCGAGAGTAAGAAGCTTCTTGAAAGGCAACAATAAAGTACATTTTATTGTTTTTGGAGCATCCTAAAAACATCCTACAACGTCAACAGTAGCATTAGTAGCATTACATTTGTATTGTGAGCAGCCTTTGTGGTTGGGGTTTTGTGTTTCAGTCTGCTGGCTGATCATAACACTGATTAATGCAGATTTAAACTCAGCCATCTGTCAGCCGCACACACGCTGAGTGAGTGTTTGAGCCGGAGCTCATAATATGGAATTAATACCATGCCCCCCCCCCTCCCCCCTAAGATCCTTTCTGATTGGCTGGCAGGTGTCTGTTAAATAACATCACAGGACACACATCTAGACCACTGCAGGATGCCAATAGAGATATTCTTCATTGTCCTTTTGTAGAAAATAGCATACCTTGTCAGCGGATGAAAGTCACCTGATAGTGACAAAAGTATAGAACATTTGGACATGGTTATACATAAAATTTCTCCCTGGATCTCATCAAAACCTTTTAATTCTTTGTAATAATGCGGATTGATGGAATTTGTGATTTTCCTTTACATGACTTCCAGGAGGGGTTTTGGAGAACCGTATTTTTTAAGGTTTATTAATGTCTGCAAAATATTTGGGACTTTTTGAAAATTCACCACCTTATAAGGCAGTAAATATCAATGTATTTGTTAAAAATGATGGCAAGATCCCTTTTCTTATCATATCTCTACTACTTCCCTCACATTTACATTATCTTCAAATCACGACCCCATGAGGGACTAAGCGGGTAAGAAAATGGATGGATTGATGGATGGATGGATATTAAACTATAATATCGATTATCATCTCAAGAATAAGCAACACATTTTCTTCATTCATTTTGAGTAAAAAAACAGCAATATGTTGGAGTTTTAGTATAAATGGTTTTACGACTCACAATGGGTCTTTTTTTTTATTATTATTCCGTGCGTTTTGTACTTAAGTTTTGGGCCCTACCCAACTTTTTTTTAGTTACACAGAGGCACCAAGCTGTTTCTCATAGTAAAGGATGTGATCTTGTTATTGCACTTACCTGTTAGGGCCCATTTAGTTTGATCAGGGGTGTCATAATCGGACATATTTCGGAACACCCAATCGGCCAAAACAAGGATTCGAACTGCGATCTGTGGAAATAGGACAGTATAAATTATCATACATTTTCATACATTTTCTGTTATGTATTTATGTATTTTTTTATGTAAGATTGATATTTTCCACATAAGTGGCACTTTTAGATTTGAAATAATTTCTATTCAGCCAAGATATTTCTGCCAGGTTGGAAATGAGACAGACGTTTCTCAAAAGATTATCAAAAAACAACATGCATGTGCGGCCGTGGAGCGGAGGTGGAGCGCGCACGCATGTTGATTACTCACCAGTGGATCTGCCGCGTGCCCGATGAAGCCGCGACCTGTCTCCATAGCGACGAGACCCCGGAAATACACACAGTGATCAGCTTACTGTGCGTGTTTGTCAGAAAGGAACAGATTTATATCCACCGTGTTTTATTTTCTTTTTGTTTGTTTCCTCCTGCAAGTGTGTAAGCATGTCGGAGCTTGAGGCTGAAGTGCAGGGAGAGCCGAGGGACAGCGGCAAGAAGAAGAAAAAGAAAAAGAAAGAGAAGCGAATGGTCAGTGAGGAAGAGGAGGAGCGGAAACAAGAGGAGCAGGTGGAGAAGGAAGAGGAGCGGAGGTGAGTCGGACATGAAGTTTCTGCACTTGTCTAATTAAAAAAAGTTAACGTAGAAGGAAATGGGAGAGGAAGTATTTACGCACACATGCCCCTTGGGAAATTATTTCAAAATAAAGGCCTTGCAATAAAATAAAAATAAAAAGTGTTATTTCAACAACGGAAGTGATTGATGCAGGGTGTAGAAGCTAGCATTACCAAGCCACTTTCACTACATTCAGTGAAAAAAAAAAAAAAAAACACATGCTCCTTAGTGGAGATAAGCTATATACAGGATAGTTTTCAATTTAAACCAATTGAGAGATTTTACCAATTGTTTAAAAAAAAAAAAAGATTTATAGGTACTGGCTTGTTGTGGTATTGTATAAAAGGACCACAGTTCTTTGCATGCTACATAAAGATGTGCTTAAACTCATTTAATCTCATTTTAATCAGATACATTAGTTTATAATTATTCCTTTTTGTTTTTGGCTTAAACGTTAGAAACATGCAAGATTTGTCAGTTTAAATTTCATTAATCAAACAAAAGTAAAAGCTGCACAACCAAAAGTCAAGCAATAACAAAGATAATGTGTTTGTAACATTTCTCAACTTAAAACAATGTTGATAAAAATCATTTTGAAATTTACAAGCTCAGATTGATTGTTTCCCAACGTAAAGGTGCGTTCACATCGAATGCGAATGTGACAGTCCGAGCAACAGTTTTACACGATATCCTTATGTACAGATGCAACACAGGAGCGAGGCAACAGATGCGTTTCTAGCTACACAAAGGGCGTGATTTTGCCGACTAAAGAGAGGCTAGGGTGGCATGACACCTGCGATAGAAGGGAATCGACAGTGGCTGGAGTTGAAAAATCTGAACTTTTGTGTCCTGTCACATCAGGAAAACCATTCAGTAACCGAATGTGGCTGTGACGTGGAGTGAAGGACCGCAGCGGATACGAAGCTGTTTTCATTCATTATGGAAGACAAGCTGATAGTGGATGTCTGCAATCGGCTTGAGTATGACTCAACCAATACCGAGACATGTCCAGAAAGGAACAAATCTGGAGAAGAGAGAGTGAGGAGACTGGAGTGGCCGGAAAGTGAAAGCGTCACAAGATGGCACCATTTTACTAATGTATTTCAGGCTTGTTGTCCGCTGCGCAATTGCTGCTGTCTGCAATGCAAACTTCCGGCGATATGACAGGTGAGCGACAGCACACAAGTTCGGTGTGAACGCACCATAAGATTATGCTTATAGTTGCAGAAGATCTGCTATAACAAAATAAACATCAGCTGGATCCTTATGGTGTGTTCACACCGAACACCAATATGGCGACAATGTCACCACTTTTACATGCTTTCGCTCGCCTGACATATCGCCGGAAGTTTCCATTGCAGGAAACAAGTCAGTAATACCGTAGCACAATACTGCAATGTAGTGACGCTTCACTCACTCTTCTCCAGACCGGTAGTAATAATTGGTTGAATGGTAATGATTAAAAATGAATGAAAATAGCTTCGTCTCCGCTACAGTCCTTTACCCCGTGTCACAGCCACATCCAGTTCCTGATTGGTTGCCGCAACACGACAAGACACATAAGTTTAGATTTTTGAACTCCAGCCACTGTTGCTTTACACCCATCGCAGGTTTTGTGTCGCTCTGGCTTCGCTTTTATTGCCAAAATCACACCTTTTGCATAGCTAGAAACGCATCTGTTGCCTCTTTTTGCGTCTCATTGCTCCTGTGTTACACCTGACCATAGGGATATCATGTAAGTCTGTTGCTCGGGCTGCCACATTTGCGTTGAGCATGAACGCACATTCAGAGGATCATGGAGGATCATGGCTAGCAAATAACTCCTGTTAATAGCCCTGTGTCTTTTTAGAAACATACCATTTAGAACCCGCTTGCTACATCCTTGCTGGTTGAGCAGGAGGCTCCACATCTTCAGCTTCTGGGTCTGACTCAGGGTCAAAGATTTACGGTTGTACCGTTGTCCATCTGTGTGCAGCCACTTTCACCTGGATGAAGTGCGAGTGTAATTATTGAGTTAGGGGCGTGGCCAGCTGCAGGTCATTTGCATAATAAAAATAATAATAATAGTAATGCATTTTATTTTCAAAACACCTTTCAGACACTGTATAGAACAAGATTAGAACATCAATAAAGATAAAACAACAAACAGTAAAAGTTACAGTGAACCAGCAGTCACAGAGTATGCACATTTGAAAAGATAGATTCTGCGTTTAGACTTGAAATGGTAGAGGTTGTTGCGGATGTCTGAAAGGAGAGAAGCCCCGAGTTTGGGAGCAGAGCGGGAGATGGCTTTACTCCCCATGGTGTTGAGGCGGGAAGAAGGAACAGGGAAGTGAACAGAAGAGGATGATCTGAGGCTGAGGGAAGGAGTAGCGATGTGAAGATCAGAAAGGTAACCGGTGGAGCTGTTGTAGGACTGGGGTTATGTTATGAAATGAGGGGGTTTGGTAATAATGTGAGCAGCTGAATTCTGAACTTGAAGCTGTTTTATCACTGTTCAATTTTAGAAAGTTGGAAGTGAACCAGGATTTTATTTCGGATAGGAAAGAGGTAAGGATACAGTTTGGGCGTCTACAACCTGGCTTATATAAAAGACAGAGCTGGGTGTTATCCGCATAACGTTGAACGTTGAATATTGTTGAATTTCTGTAAGATATTGCCGATAAGAACAGTGTAAATAATGAAAAGTAGAGGTCAGGAGAGAGCCCTGGGGCGTGCCATTTGTGACAGGACTTAAGTTGAAGGACTTAAAGGACTTAAGTTGAACAAACTAAAGGCCCCCACATACTTGTGCATACAGAGTCTGCCTTGAGTATGCACCAACTCCATGCATACAGGTACGTGCAAAGCTCACTTTTTACAACAGCGTACACAGTGTGACACTATAAACTGCTCGGTGGCAAGAAGTCTTTACATCAAACTGTTTTATATGTGACACCGAGCTTGATGCACTGAGCTGCTCCAAACAAGTGGACGTAAGGACGCACAGCATCCCAGTCCCTCTCTGTTCTTACTGACAGGTGTGCGGTGGGAGCCTGCTGGAAAAGAAACGGCTCTAGGTGCTCAGCTAGCTAATCACACATTTTTACCATCTTTCCGCCGCTTCGTCCAGCTGGCAAAAAGTGTGAGAATTGTAGGAATTTGCCACAAGAAATGTAGGCAATAGGTACGCTCAACTATGAAGGATAAAACGTCTGCAGAGAATCAGCACGGAGTCTGTGCAACTCGCAGTATGTGCACGGTACGCCAGGGTATGCGAGAGCCTTAAGTATGGCCAGTAATGTGAGAATGACACCAGTCAAGGAGGATGTGAATGATGCCGATTGAAGATAATCTGTGGAGAAGGATGGAGAGAGAAATTAAACTGAATGCCACACTCAGATCCAGAAAAATGAGAAACCTGTAACCTGAGCCAGGTGACATCAGAAGATCATTGGTGATTTTTGATCATTGGTGGTTTTAGTACTGTGGCTGGGATGGAAACCAGACTGGAATTGTTCATAAATTATTATGAGTTAAATGAGAATGAAGTTGGAAGGCAGCTGTTTTTTAAATACTTTGGGGATGAAAGATAAATTAGAAATGGGGCGAAAATGATTGTAGTTGATGGGATCTGAGCGGCTTTCCTCAGTATAGGAGTGATGCAGGCAGCTTTAAAGAGAGTAGGAACAGTTTCAATGGTCAGTGAGAAGAGAATGATGGCAGCTATGAATATAAGGTGAGCTCAAAGGCAGGATTCAAACCAGCAGGACCAGGAGTGTTGAGACTGGATCAAGCACACAGATGGACGGGTTAGATTTACAGATGATTTCAGAGATTCAAGGGATGGTTGGAAGCTGAATACTTCAAAATGGCTGACAGAAAGGCAGAATTTCAAAAAGGAAGAGAGGTGACATGTTAGGGGACAAACATCTGTGAATCCTGTGGATTTTCTCATAAAAAAAACTGCATTATAGAATTACAGCAGTTTGTAGAGAACAAGTGGGGTAGGAATGCACTCTGTGCCTGAAAGGAGTTGTTAAACAGTGAAAACAAAGTCCTGTAGTTGCCTTCATTGGAACTGATTAAATCAGTAGTAGTGACTAGATTTAGTTTGAGCAATTCATTCTTTATATTGTGCTATTTCAGTTTTGTACATTTATTTGGGAATTGTTAGTTTAGCTTTCTTTTGTAGTCGTTCAAGTTGACGACATTTAGCTTTCATGGACCGGGGTTCAGAGGCGTACCAGGGGGCAGAATGGGAGACGGTGAAGGACAGAGTTTTCCCTGGAGCAAGATAATTTAAAATATAATTTAAACAGTTATTATATTGACACGCAAGCTCATCAAGGGTGGAAGAAGGATCTGGAATCAGAGTTCTGAGGATACGAGATGAAAGGGTATCCATGTTGTTGTCCCTAATATTCCTGAATGAGATAAGACGTGTTGTCTCAGTTATGGAGGGACGGAGAGAAATGTTGAGAGGAGGAAATGATCAGTTATTTCAAGATCATCAGCTGAACAGTTTGAGGGAAGGGGGGGGGGGGAGACCAGAGCAACAGAATAAGACATTGTATGTGGGAAAGTTAGTAAATTGATCAAACTGACAGTTTTCCAGAAATGACATGAAGTCTCTGGTGAGGAAAATGTCATTGTTTTCCAGATGTATGATGAAATCCTCCATTAATATTACATTTGGTGTGAGAAAGTTGAGTGAGTGAATTAACTAGATCATTTAAAAAGTCGCTGTGTAGCTTTTGGGGTGGGGGTGGGGGGTGGGGGGGCGTAGACTGCAGCAATGATGGTAGGAGTGGGCCCGGGGAGTTTACAAGCTACACATTCGAAGAAGGTGAAAGCCAGGACGGCAAGAGACCAGACATTAAAAGTGGCACAGCCCTAAAATAGCTCATTCCATAAGGAGCTAAAATAGGCAAAACTCAGGAGGTGAAATCTCTTTATCTGTGTTCAATCTTGTGCAAAAAATGTATAGCTATAAGTAAGATATTTACTGTAAAATCAACCAAAATCATTCTAATTTGTCACCCGGGATGGAAGCAACATTCCCTATAAACAATCGGTCCTCTCCATCAACAGTGTCTTAGTTACGATTTTCTCCTTTCAAACCTAGAGGTACGGTACGGAACTACTTTGGTTCAGTGTGTAAGCTGTGTTTACTTCCTGGTTCCTGAGCCAATCACATGAGAGTTCACAGGGTTCCAAACACAGAGAGCAGCACTTGGTATTTTATCTTGGCAAAAAAGCTTCATACTGCTAACATGGAAGCCAGTAGGAGAAGCGGACCAGAAACAGAACAGAATACAACATTCTAGACCTATCCTGTGGACGTAAAAATAAACAACAAACCGTTTAAAAACGGCATATTAGATTGCTGTGATTGGCAAGCTGTTTTACTGATTTGAGCCACAAGGTGTCAGTATTACTTATAGCTCCTTTAACTTATACTAAGTTAACATTTAATAACAATACACCCCATGTAAAGATATGTTTTTCAGCCTTACTCCCTTTGAATAGAGGGAATTCTCACATGTTAATGATAACAGCAGATCTCGATGTCATAAATTAGTATTATTTAAAATTGAAATATTCCTACCAATACCAGAATGATATGATTGAATTTCCACAATGAACACTACATCGTGTGGCTGTCTGTGCACTTGAGTGGCATCATCCTTCTGTGACTTGGTACGCTGGGTGATGTTGGTTGGTTTATGGATCGATTGATTAATTGATTACACTCATATGCATAACATTGCTTAGTGTCAGAAAACCCTTGAAGAAATCATTAGGTTGGGAGCTGTTTGCCCTGTTCTGCTACTGAACAGCTTGATGAGTGCACAGTGATGAAATGTTTACTAGGGAAGCTGGCGGTACAAACTAGGCTCCCCACTGTCTTATTCATGCCCGCCTCCGGCTGCACTACAAGAACACTGACAAACTTCTGATGTTCCTTCGGACGTCATCGTTCTGTCACAAATGCAGATGTCCTGAAAAATCCTCCCCTGACTACTTTGTGCTTCTTCTTCTCCTTCTTTACTGAACATACTCCCAGCACTTTAGCATGAAAAAGGGATGTACACTGCTGCTTAAAATGCCTCAAAAGATATTTGAATGTGTCAGTTTAAACTGAAGACGTGTATAACAGAAAGTATAGAGATTAAAATAAGATAAAAAATTTAAATAAGAAATTCATTAGTTAAATATTCATTAAACTAAATCACCCTTAGGTGTGAGTCTGTGTGTGCGTGGTTTGTTTGTCCTGTGTGTCTATGCGTTGCCCTGTGATAGACAGGCAACCTGTTCAGGGTGTACCTAGCGTAGAAAACAACTCTGTTGGAGTCTGCTTGTTGCTCCAGTGTTATTGGAAGCCATCAGAACCATCCAGAAGAATGTTTGGTTCTCGTTAAAGAATAAAACTTTCTTTCACATCCTTGTATGACCCGATTGGTGCACGCTTAGAAAGTCCATATTGGCGGGTTTGTTTTGTCTCTCCCAGATACCATCCTATGGTTTCTGGGCTGTAGTCAGCATCAGGGCCTTACTTTGGGTCGGAGTTCTGCCTTTGTCTTCATGGACAGCCCATTGTATCCTCCGACCCAGCAAGAGTCAATGTCTTTGAGGTCTACAACTTGACTTTTTTCTCCCGACCGGCTCAGGATGTTCTAAGAGATTTAAAATATCTGTCTTACTGTGTACAACCTTGACAATGACTTAGCGGTGCAGGGGGCCTTGCTTGTGTAGCTCAACAATCCAGCCACCTTCAATGACAGAAAGTCTTTTTTTGCTTTTTTCATCAGGATGGCGGTTTGAATCCGTGACATAAAATAACCTGAAAGTCTCTTTCACCTTTTTCTTATTTTTACGTTTGCATGCTTGTGATTTGTTGTCCGGGGTTAAGATTTTAATTAGGAGTTCACCTGCCAGATTATTTAACAATGAGTCACCATTAATCATCTGTACGATTTAGTGACTGATCTATCAGTCACTTTTTTTGCTGGACATTTGTAAATAATATGTGATTGGTTGAAGTAAACTAGAGCTCTGTGTCTGTTTTTGATCCGTCAGTGAGAGTGTGTTGATGCGAGGGATCTTCAAAGTGGGCAAAAAGAGCCATGATGTCCTGCTCACAAGAACCAGACTGACCTGGACCCCCATCATCCCGGAGAGTCCCACAGGTCAGTTTCAATGGGTACATGTTTTGTGCTGTTCAGTACTTCTGCTGCCACAGGACAGACTTTGTGTTATAGCAGCTGGTTTTGTAACGGAGAGGATCTCTGAAACGTCTGGTCATCTGGATACATGGATAATATGTCCGCATCCTACTTCATACTCAAACAGTTTGTATTTGTTGTAAAAATAAAAGCATGGGTAAATTCTACACTTCTCATCTTAGTAAAGAATTTGTTTCCATTTAAATGTATTTTTTTAGGGTTGTGCTTTCAACAGTGCTCTGAAAACATGATTACAGTAGTAGAAAGCCCTTTGGTCTCAGAAGGCATCACTTACATACAGCATCTCACAAATTTAACTCAACTGCTCCACATCCTAAGACTTCCCAACAGTAACGAGTCACATGACACCATGGAGGGAAAATGGCTAATTGGGCAAAATGTGGATGTTCTCACTTAGGGGTGTACTCACGTTTGTTGCCAGTGGCCTAGACATTAGCGGCTGTGTGTGGAGGTTTTTTTAAAGGTATGCTTGCTGTACCCTGACTATGTTACAGTGTCAACAAAGAGTCATATATTCAGTGTTGTCCCATGAAAAGAAATAATAAAATAATTACTAAAATGCGAGGATTGTGTACTTTCTTTTGTGAGCTGCTGTAACATGCTTCTGTATGGTGCATTTGTTTTGCTCACCATAAGATTATTGACAGGCTTGCTGCTCTAAGAATATGACCACACGCAAAGTCTTCAATGATGAGGAATTGTTGAGATGACAGTAAAGTTGCTTAAATATTTAACAAAGACCTAATGGATTTATCCTGTATCACAGAGAGATGTGTAATTCAGCTAGAATGTTGTTCCTTTGAAACAGGAAAACTGTCTTTATTTTTAACGTTGCTCAGGCACACAATATTGTACTCATACACTGGATTGATAAAACATTTGCAACCTGTGGTCTTTTTCACATTTTGTTACATTACTAACACAATCCTCAATGGATGTTCATGGGACGTTATGTTGTAGAGCAATCCATTTTTTGTGAAATGGATGATGAGGATACATGTTTTTCAAAGATCTTTAAAAATAAAAAGCTGACAAGTGTGGCATCCAAATGCATCCAGCCTCCAATACTCCTCTAAATAACTCCTGTGTAGCCAATTGCCTTAAGAAGTCACTTTCAAAGTAAATTTGGTTTATCTGTGTGTAGTCCAGTCTTGGTATAAATCCAGCTATTAGCTGAAGGCCTCACACGTTTATTGGAGTACATTAGTAAACAAACAGAATTACGAGGACCAAGGAACACAGCAGACAGGCTGAAGAGAAAGTTGTGGGAAAGTTTCAAGCAGGGTTAGGTTATAAAACAATATCTCAGACTTTGAACATCTCACAGAGCCCTTTACTGCCCATCATCGGAACAGTATGGCACAACTGCAAACGCAAAAAGACATTGCTGTTCAACTAATCTGAAAGGTTGGCAAAAGAGAGCAATGATCAGATAGGCAACCAAGAGGCCCGTGGTAACTGTGGAAAGCTGCAGAGTGGGATAATCTTTGAACTTCTGTCATACATGCACTCTACAAATGTGACCTTTATGGAAGAGTGGCAAGAAGACAACCATTCTTAAAAGAAAGCCTTAAGAAGTCCAGCTAAATTGACACCACCCAGAACATTGCATTTCTACGGCGGTGGCAGCATAGAGCTATATTGATGCATTTTTCCTTCAGGGACAGGAGAGCAGCAAAAGACATGAGAATGGGACTGAGGTTCACCCTCCACCAGGAATACAACACTAAACAAGAACTACAATGGGATGGTTTAGATCAAATCATATATATATATATTTTAAAATAGCCCAGTCAAAAGTCCAGACCTAAATCTACCTGAGAATCTATGGGAATACTTGAAAATTTTCACTTTCCAGTCTGACTGAATTTGAGCTACTTAAGTTATGTTTATTCGCATAGCACATTTCAGCAGCAAGGCAGTTCAAACATCATGAAAACATAAAAGCACCATAAACACATTGAAACAGTCACCGGTTGTGAGACCATTAAGAAACATTCAATTTTATCAAGTGAAAAACAGAAATACACATCAAATATGTTGGTCACGGTTAATGTTATCACGGGTCAAAAGCAACTCTAAACAGGTGGGTTTTCAGTCTTGATTTAAGGGAACTGAGTGTTTCGGCTGATTTGCGGTTTTCTGGAAGTTTGTTCCCAATTTGTGGAGCGCAGAAGCTGAATGCCGCTTCTCCGTGTTTGATTCTGGTTCTATGTATGCAGAGTAGACCAGAACCAGAAGATCGGAGTAGTCTGGAAGGTTGATAAGAGTAAAAGTTGATAATAATTTGCATCCATTCATGTGTAAAGTAGGTAATTGATTCTAATTGTCCTTAATGCCCATACCTGATTCATATTTATATATTTATGTAAAATGAAATATGTATTTAACTTAAACCCCCCCAAACAAATACTATAATGGATCTAAAAGTGCCCACCGCTGCCAGTTTACTCACGTCTGTGATGTTTTGCTACCACTTTGCTCATATTTACTGCTTTCCTGTTGTGCGGTAGATTTTTACTTGGAATCCATTCAGACCGAACTGGTTAGTGAAGCAGAATAAAGGTGTAAATTCAATGTGTTTGTGTGTCTGAAGCCAATCTGTTTTGTTGTATTTCATCCAAGCTAATGTCATTAAGCCAGCACTGTGTATGTGTGTGTGTGTTGGCAGCGCCGGAGAGCAGTTGGTTCGGCCCGTGGGGGGTTATTAGAGTCTCTCAGTGTGAGGAGATTAACGCACACATACACATAAGCAGTCTGTCAGCACGCCGTGTGTGTGTGTGTGTTTCCGAGTGTTGATGAGATATTTCTATATAAATGGATCATCTGCTCTTGTTTATTTCTAAACAGGAATTACTCTCATCTATTTCTGTTAGGGAAGCGAAACCTGAGCTGTCAGATACAGAGGTTCTACTTTGCATCGTTGCAGGTGGAAAGGAGAGTTTTAGGCCCTGAACTGTCCAAAATGGCGTTTGTGTGGCCAAGAAGAGTACTCTGTTGTTTGAACATAAAACTTATTTTTTATTTGATCTATTTCAGTCAATCATCAGATAATTTGTCAGCACTACAACAAGACAAACAGCAGAAAAGGTACAGGCAGAAGCCCAATGCTTGTATTTGTACCTGTTCTACGCATCAAATTAAACTACCCATCATTGTTTTTTACGATATAAGAAAGAAGAAAATGGATCATAACAAGAGCAAGGAAACATATCATTACTTGAATATACAAATTAATAATCAGTTGACAGAAATGGGGAGGGTCGTATTTCAGACATGAAACTGTGTTTTGTCTAGACTACTGTTGGCAAAATAATCAGTCTCTTGATTGATCTAAAAAAAATTATTATTCTAAGATATTAATTTGTGTGAAAGTCAACCATTCACATTTGCAATAATTGTTGCACTTCTTCCGACCGCAGCACAGCGTACACTGAACTTTCCTGCAGCCGCTAATCTAAACAGTAGTCTACTACTAAAAGGTCAAAGCCAGACAACAAGAGATTGTTTACAATGGAAAAAAGGGTGTTTTGTATCCACGAGATCCATGCTTTTTGAATAAAGCAATTCTTTATTTATCCCTTTATTTGTAAAATCTATTTGTATCATCGGCAAATTAACAGGCTAATTGAAGCACACAGCTGAACACTAAAGATAAGCAATTCTAATAAATCAAAATAAATGCATGAATGAAAGATACATATTTCCATAAAGCATATTAACACTATTAGTGTTATCTTGTCTAGTGTTTTGCCAAACAAAAAAAGTGAGATGTAAACTGTATATTTCTCTAAACAAGGGCTGAATTGTCCCCTACTTATTAGTTTACTTTAAGTAAAAATTAAGTTTGCCATATTGTAAATAGTAATTTTGTTTTCTCAAACCAGAAATAACCCCGTACCTTCAAAAAGTGTTGCCATGGTATAGGGCTGGACAATTAATCGCATTTGCAATATAATCGCAATTTTTGGCCATGTAACAATTAATGGATCGGACACGTCTTTTAGGTGTCGGTAATATGTTTAAAGTGGGTTTGCCTCCACATGGAAGGGAAGAGAGTTCCAGCAGTGAGATAATCTAATTTTATTATTTGTTTTAGAGTTTATATAATCACACCTTTTTACCAGAAACTTTCAGAAACCTCATCATAGCATTAAGTAGTGGTCAAACTGTTTAATACATAGACTTGTTTGTTGGTTGCACTTTATGTTCAACAAGGATTGATGTCCAACTCAACAAGCTAATCTCTTGAATAAGAATATTCTGATTAATAAAATTAAATTTTCATTTCTTGTTTTAAGTACTCCTTGTTTCCAACAGACTGATCACTAATTTCATGGTGATAGTGGTGATGAAATGGCAGCAAAGTGGAGTTTATCTTTAAATCGGTCCTTTCTGTTTCAAGTTTGCCCTCTTCATTTGCCTGCCTCCAGGTTATTCAGTTTCAAATCAGACAATGAATTAGTGGATGACTCTAAATTGACCGTGGAGCTTTTTGACCTGTCTCTGCTGATAAAATCTAATCCCTCCTTTTACCCTGAGAGGGGTGATGCAGGTCTGTTTAATTACTGAGTTCATATGAGATAAAATTACAACATAATGCAGAATCACATTTGCACACACGGGCCTCTTGGTTGCCTATATTCATAAAATGGTTTAGACTCAGATTTAGGATTTAGATCGCATTTTGAAAGAAGCTTGATGTCACAGTGGATTAATCACAGTGAATTTAATGTCATTTTGCCGTATTGTTAACCATAAGGTAGCTAAGAGTATAGCATGAATGTGTCTGCGTACAGTTTTGCCGTTGGTTTTGCAGGGTTTTTTTTTTTCTTTTTCTACTGAAGCTTTAATTATGAGAACAGATTGCGTCAGAGAAGGCATTGTGGGGTTATATTGTTGATTTTATTATTTTTGTCAACAACTCTTTTTGCGTTTTTCCTGATGTTCGAACTTCCTTTGTGGAATGTGTTGAGGAGCCGAATGAGAAACCGTTTTACTCTTCAGATTTTATACAGGTTGTATTCGTATTACCTACTAGAGGTGTACAATATAAGGAATAATGTTCATCACTGCAAAGTGAGTACCTGGATTTTAAGATATGTTAGGCTAATTTATTTCAAATCCCAGGCATCCATGTTCTGAATAGTCACAATAAGAGCTGCACAATGTATTGAATCACAGTTGTCATCACAATAATGCAATGGATTGCTTGGAAGCTGTTTTTGGTAGATCATTTGTAAGGTACTGTGCATTAAAAAATTCTATGCTAATAATTTATTTGGCCTGTTGGAGAAACTCTTACTCCCTTTGATGTGCTCACTAAATTTATATCAGTTTTTGAGAAACTGAAACTCATGTAAAATGTTGGTTAATTGTAATAAACATGATCATCAGAGTATTCAGCACTAGTATTATAATTGCATGTATTCCTGATATCATGAAACACCTATTAATATTATATTTTGTTGTTCAGTGGAGATGCTCATTGCCTTTGCATGTCTGCATGTGGTTTAGATGAGAACGCCTAAGTGTGTTGGGAATGTCATGATAGCAAAAGAAAGACTGCTTTACTGACACTGCTACTGTTGTTTCACCAATGGACAATAATATAGCCAATGTATGTTTTCCACTTATATTAGTTAGACATAATACTAATACTAATTATTATCCATAGTAACAACATATAAAAGTAGGTTTAATACGATTATGTTCAATAACCAAGACTACTAAAATAAGATTAACTTATTGGATAATATGGGGCAATGATAAATGTCCTATGGACATATATCATTGCCCTCTGAACAGATATATTTGTGCGTGTATGAGTGTAGGTTTTTGTGTATGTGTGATCACACTATGATCCAAAACTCCCTACAGTTACCACATGGCCCGGTCAACATGAGACTGGACTGCCTCTGTGTGTGTGTGTGTGTGTGTGTGTGTGTGTGTGTGTGTGTGTGTGTGTGTGTGTGTGTGTGTGTGTGTGTGTGTGTGTGTGTTTGCACAGTGGGTTGTGAGGTCATGATGGGAAACTTACCTCCATCTGGAGCGAACCGGTGCCTGTGTGCTTACAGCCTCTCTGTAGGCTTTGTCAGCATAGATCAGCGTCATTTTTTCTGTAACATGAGAAAAAGAATCTTTGTTTTTCATTTACTTCTCCATAATGGTGATACAGTTAATTAAGTTGTGAAGAAAGGATGCCCTGAATGGCCATTTATGTATTACAGTTTTACTCTGGAGACTTAATGGACCCATTTTAGGTCCCCAGTTGTCTTTCACCTCTTAAAATGTTTTGGCAACAGTTCATCATATGAGGAATGCATAGAAATCAAGAGAAAAAAAGGAGAGTAAATAAAACCTAAACATGCACTTATTTGTTACAGTTTCAGTTTTCAGAGGTAATCTCCATAGCCTTTTATTTAAAGTTCTACAAAGCAGCAGTAGAAAATATAACAAGAAAAACTAAACATCATCTGAACACATGAACTGTGACCTCAACATATGGAGGCATGGTTCTCTGGGGGAACAACGGTGGATGATTTGGGGTATTTGGTGTTTGATAACAGCATAAGTTGTTTTTTTTTTTTCAGACAGAAGAGGTTAACCACCAATAACCATTTATAAACAGTTTGGACACTGATGAAGCCGACCACACTGAGATCTCTGCCTTGTTTTATGTTTCTGCTGTTGCGTGCTCTGAACTAGTCTTTATAGTTAACATAATTTTTTGGTTGTAAGTACTGGCAAGGCTGCAATTTTGTTTTGCATCAGAGAAGTAAATCAATATTGACCTGAGCACTTAAGACTTTCAATCTTTAAAAGGTCTTTAGTGAAATTGTACATGCTACAGTATAAATAGTGTTGCCAAATGAACATAAAGTGTTTCACTCTTTATTCTGGCTTGAAATTTGAATCAGATCAAGTCAGTATAAAACAACAGATCAGAACGTGTTGCATAATTAATGGATTATTATTTGTCATTATTGGTTAAAAAAACAAAAAAAGTCCATCTGTTGTGAAAGTGTTTTTACCTGTAGCCATTAAAGCTTAATAAAAATATTTTCTGGTTGAAGAAATTATATATGTATTTTTTTTAACTACATAGAATGTTCTGCCCTGATAAATTATGCACCTTATTATTTTTCATGAACATCTCCCGAGTGTAATGGTACACTTAATTGTAACAAAAGTAACCGGTACAGCCCGATTAAAAATAAAAATACATTCAAAAGAGCCATAATTTGCAGTAAAGCTACATTTCCAAGTGAATGATAAAAACCCACAGCTTTCCTTTTAAGACAGGAAAAAAAGCAAACAAATCAGTGAAATAATAAATAATAAATTACAAAAAGTTACACACAGTAGACTTATTTTTTAAACATTTTCACCTGTTGAAATGTTTATCCAGAAAGGTTGTTTTGATCCACTCCTCACTCTCCGAAGAGGACAGTCTCTGCTGTGATGCTCCCTTAACAAGAGAAGAGATTCAACATGCCGTTAACATTTGAGATGGACAAGACATGGAAAAACATTTGAATATTCAACAAATTAACTTGTAGAAACAAATAAAACTACCCATCAAAGGAAAAAGGTGATTGTCAATAGCTTAATAATTTCTAAAATCATTTGTCCTCTTGTTGTGTATGACCTTCCATACAAGTTCTCAACAACAACAATGAAATAAAATGTTCATGTTCAGATAAAAACACTATAAATCAGTGATCCAAAATGCTGCAGCAAGAGTTCGGATGAAAATCAACAAGAGGGATCCTATTTTCTCCTATTTTAGCTTCCCTTCATTGGCTCCCTGTTAAATCAAGAATATAATTTAAAATGTTCCTTCTCATGTCTGAAGCCCTACCCTGTATGTTCTTAACAGAGCACTTTGCTCTCAGACTGCAGGTCTGCTGGTGGTTCCTAGAGTCTCTAAAAGTAGAATGGGAGGCAGATCCTTTAGCTATCAGGCTCCTCTCCTGTGGAACCAACTCCCAGTTTTGGTTTGTGAGGCAGACACCCTGTCTACTTTTAAGACTGATCTTAGAACTTTCCTTTTTGACAAAGCCTATAGTTAGAGTGGCTTATGTCACCTTGAGCTACCTCTATAGTTATGCTGCTGTAGGCTTAAGCTGCTGCAGGACATCAGTGTCTATTTTTTTCTCGCTCTGCCGAGTTCTCCTACTGTTTTCTAATTTGCATTGTTTGTTGTTATTTCAACTTTTAACTTTTTGTTCTCTGTCATTTTTTTCCTCCATAGCAGGTGCACCTGGTCTGGCGTTCTGTTAGCTGTGACATCATCAAGAGGAGGCAGACCATCCGCTATTACAATATAACATAGAAAGGATTCGTAGACCGATGTGTGATTCTGTGCTTTTTGTGTCTCTGTCAAGGCAGATGACCGTTCACACTGAGCCTGGTTCTTCTGGAGGTTTTACTTCACTGTTAAAGGGAAGTTTTCCTCTCCACTGTTGCTTCATGTATGCTTAGTATGAGGGATTGCTGCAAAGCCATCAAGAATGCATATGACTGTCCACTGTGGCTCTATGCTCTTTCAGGAAGAGTGAATGCTGCTTGTCAAGACTTGATGCAATCTACTGGGTTTCCTTAGTTAGGAAACCTTTTGACCTGTCTGTCTGTACTTGATTGAATTTGTAACAGTACAGATCTCACTTGTTGCTGCTCATTTTCAGCAATCTTGAAATGGTCTGCGGGGACAAGATGCTGGAAGTCCCATCCTGGACATGAGCTCAATACATTTTTTCATAATATAAGAAAAAAAGCAGATGCCACTGAGCCTGATGCTGACCAGAGAGGAGTTCCCAACAGTTGCGCTTCTATAGTACATTCAAGTACTTCTTGCACACTGGATTGTCTAAATATTGAAACCATTACAAAGTGATTTAAACCTTTTTTAGTCTCACATCTCTACAAAGTCATAATAAAAAACTCCTAAAACAACATTTTCACCTAGCTTTATTCCTGTGTAGTCAGTCCATCCATCCATTTTTTTTATCCATTAATTAGGTGGCTGTACCTGCTATTAAAAAGACTCAAATTTTCAAGCAGTTCTGTAGGGCTTTTTTTTTTATGTTATTTGTTTCTCTTGCGTTTTTTTCCATTGTAATTTACACTCTGCCTGGACATCATCTGTGAGAAAAATCTCGCTGATCTGCCACTTCAACGATTAACGCTTCATAACCGGTTTAAAGGAGCATTGAGCAAATTGCAGGATTTTTGCAGAAGTCTGCCCCCTCTGGTGACAAGTTGAAATAACACCAATGTTGTGCATCGGAAAAGAAGAAAAGCATCTGATGCTGCGACTGCACAGGTCTTTTGTTTAGAAACGTAATATCTTCTGAGGTAAGAAAGCTATAAATATTTAAGTTTCCCCGTGTTCTCTCGATAATGACATTAAGGGCAAAGACTCAACGAAGTTACCAAGTGAATGAGAGCGCACAGCGTGTCACACCCACATGCAAGCCCAGAAGATTTGGTCTGAATCATTCTCTCATTAACTGACTAATCTAGCCTATAGAGGCAATTGTGGTAAACAGGGGATTACTGATTTTACACAACAGGCAATTGAAAGGGTTATGTATGGGCAAGAAAAGAAAAATTATATATATCTTCAAAACTTGCTCCTTTTTAAAGAATAAAAAGCAGAAACCAGGAAACTTTGCATTGCTCGTTCGTCATTTTCACAATTACTTATTACTTGGAGTAGTAATACGCATGTGATGATTTCAGCTTTGCACAGAAATAAATAATAAACAGGATACACAAAAAATGATAAAGATGGTAGTTATGATCAAAACTTCCTACGAAACAAGCAGTAATGAGATATGTTTGAAGGGGTATGGTTTGTGCTTGAGTTTTATTAATTCATTCATGTTTTCATTTATGGATTCATAAAGGTTCTTGGGCTGTTCCCCAATGAGAGTGGCAACAAGCTTCTTCTGGCTAAAATGTGTCATGTGTGCTCTGAATAAAATGTGTTATGTAACTCAGCCGGCAACATTAGCTGTGCTGACAGCATCCTAAGAGAATTAGGAGGTTTACTTGACGTGGACCAATCACATTTCAAATTCCCATCCTGATTAAACTGGACGATTGGAGGATGTGACTGTGCAGTGTGCTGATCAATAGATTAGTGAATAATCTACAGGTGATATTATGTAACTGGCAGCAGTTTGACCATGCTTGCTTCATTCACCCTACAGGTGTAGGATAAACTAAATGGGGTAAAAATATTTCCAATAATCTATTCCAACTTTTTTCTATTCAATACTAGTTAATACTAGTTATCTCAGCCCCCGCTTCCCCACCAAGCCGTCTGTCGTTTCTAACAGATTTTCCTCATTCAGCAAGCTGAGAAGCCGACTCTGGTAATTGGCAGCTCCATAGTCAGAAACGCGGCATTAGAGACAACAGAGACCATAGTCAAACGCCTGCCAGGGTCCAGATTGGGCAACATCAAATCCTACCAGAAACTGCTGGCTAAGGATAAGCGTAAATACAGTAAGATTGCTATTCACGCTGGTGGTAATGACACCCGGTTACGCCAACCAGAGGTCACTAATAATCAGGAATTCAACATTTCACACGTTAGAAGAGGTATCAGTTGTATTTGTCTGTAGATAATCTGTTTTCAGATCTGATGCATGTTATAGCTTTTGTCTAAATTAGCTTTTTAAGCACAGCTCACGTGTTGCATGTGTCCCCTGCCTCTCTCTGCAGGAGATGGAAGCGTGCTGGAGGCCGGTGTGCTGCTGCTGCAGGACGTTTACGCCGTGAAGGTGAAGCGGAGGCGCGCAGCGAGCCAACAGTCAGGGGGCGCCGTACTCGGCCTTGCTCTCTTCCACTGCAAGAGGAGAGGAAGGAGGCTAGAGGAGGACACACTGCACCTCCACAATGCCTCTGCAGAACACACGCACTCCTGGTATAACACTCTGAAAGAGCTGCTCACAGGTAATATTCACACTGATCAACATGGAGTTTAGAAGGTTTTAGCCCATTTTGAGGCAGTGATTGTATAAAAATTGTTCACCCACTTTTTCAAACCAAACTTAGTGGCATTTTTTGTCTTTGGCTTCACGTGTTGTTGCTGTCTGACTGTCTAATACTTGGATTGTATGTGTTACATAAGATGGAGCAATGGAAACATGACTCAGTGCGTCTGTGATTGCCTCTTTGTAAGGTGATTACACACATGCTGCTGAGTGATTCAGCTGGAAATAACACAATCCCCTTTTCCATTAGAGATAATAGTGAACATTAATGCATTGATAAATAGTCCTTGTTTACAGCCAATTTTATCAGGTTTGACTTTGATCCACGTTGTATTTAATTTTTAGTAGTTATTATGTTGTCACTTGAAACAGCAGACAGTTCCTTAGAAATTCTTCCCAGTCATACATTCAGTGCTAAACACGGGAATCCCGTACAGTACGGAAAGGTCTGGAAATGTTTGATATCTGAAAGCATTTCCCATGTCTGGGAAGGTTTTGATAGATACTTGTATTTTCAGCCTTAGTATCTGTAAATCTTTCCACATCCACCTATCAGTTCTTCACTTTATCAATCCTTCCAACTACTGATTTCTTCTTTAATCCAACCTCTCTTGTATCATCCAACTTTACATGTATCTATTCATTGAACAATGACAGAAATATGTAAACCTAAATTCACTCAAAAAGGTTGTCTTGTGGAAAAATATGTAAGAACCGTGTAAATATAGCAGAGCACTTTTTGTGAAAGGACATCTGATTGTTAGCTGAAAGACAGATGTATGAATAGGTAATAGTCTCCAAATTAAAAGGAGAATTGCCACAATTAATATGTCTAAATACCTTGTTTGGTAATAAGATTTTTAAGGCTTAAATATCTTGTTACCAAACATTAGTCATAAGTCTACTCTTATGACTAATACAACATAAATACAAGATAAATTTGACCAAAAATAAAAAGATATTGAATAAACTGTCAATGTTTTTGTAAGCCCATAAATAAACAGGCGATAAAGTCAGATCTTAATGGTGGTCCGAGAATGACTTCAAAGGTCTAACATTTGTTTATACTAGAGTTCAAATATATATTCCAGTAAATAATCTACAGTATGTCTCAGGTGTCTGAGATGATGCATAAACTATTGTTATCAGTAATATCATCTTACAGGCAACCAGCTGCTGAGCACAATTTCAGGTTTTGGTCATATTATTTGTGTTTTTGTGTTGTTGTTGCAATCATTCTTTCTAGACTGTTCACATTCACTTTAATGAGGTAAGTCAGACTTACATCAGACCAGAGAGCTAATCAGATAATCCAGATGAACAAAGACGTGCAGATTACACACATACACATTCAGCAGTAGTAATGATCATGCTGTCAGCAGTTGAGTACTGTTGTCTGTAGAAGAGATTAGCTAAAAAAAAAAGGTCTACTTGAAAGGTTGCAGTAAATGATGTAAAACCCTTTTTATTGAGTGTTAGAATACCGGCCCTAAGTATAAACTGACCTCTTCCAACTTAACCATATAAAAAAGTGGATGGTAGTTTATAGTAATTGTGTAAATTTTAAAGCCATTACAAAGTTTGCACAATGTACACTATAAGGTCAATGGTATGCTATTTTTATTATAGTGTCTTCAAATTATAATTTTTTTTAAATCAAACCTAAATTCTTCAATAACCTTGCCTGTAAGATGAATTATCATGGTATTTGTGCATCCACAAACGCACGACAATCCATCTTGTCCCACTCCCGCCTCAACCGTTCGAGACCAAACCAAAACGGGTCGGCCAATCCCATTTCAGTATTATAGTTTAAGACGGGACATACCAGCTGTGACGAAAGCACAGCCAAACCAAAATAAATATGGCAGCGCAGGAGGACGCACGCGTAGCTGCTGCTATCAGATTTATTTAGTCAGAATCCACAACTGTCATGAGTATCACTATCCAAATAAGCGCCTTGACCAGCAAATCTTGTTGTGGTTTGTCATGGTGCCGGCTGCTTACGCCATTTTCATTTCATACCATGAGTGACTAAAACCAACCTTTGGTAGGCAGGTTAGACCATGATAACCTGAGTAAATACAAAAAGGAGATTTCAAATAAGGATTTCGTTGATTAAGGGAAAAACGTTATCCATATCAACCTGGCCAGATATGAAAAAGTAACTGCTGGTTTTGCTTCCCATGACAGCAACAACTACCATCAAGCATTTCAATAATTGGTGTTTGCATCACTGTGGGTGAATTCTATTTCTTATTTTTAATTATTTTGAAAGTTTATTTGGCAGGGACAGACACACATCGACATTGACAAACTAAACAAAACAGCCGTCCCATGTTTGCGTCATAGTGCAATAGCAACAGCTAATACGCAGCACTTGTCCCTAGTTGGGCTTTTAAAAAGTACCTCTAAAAATGAATGTGATAGTCATTTAAAATAGCACAACATAATATTGAGAACATCTATGCTACTCCTCTGCACAGAACTGTTACAATTCAGCCATATTAGAGTGCTTGAGAACACCAAAGGCCTGTTTAAGGCTTAATTCAAAATAACTACCCATTGGTGAAGAAGGCAGCATCTTCGTTCTGTTTTGTAGAAGCAGCAGCTGAAACATCATGGCTTGGCTTTGACAAAGATGATGGTAAGTGTTAAGAGTCAGTAGCATGCCACAGAAAACACAAATCTTGGCCATGACTTGTTGTAACTGAGCCAAATGCACTGCCTTGCAAGGTATCCATACCTCTTGAACTATAATTGCATTTAATAATGTTGCAACCACAGACATCAATGTTTCAACTGGAATTTTCTGTGACTGACCAATACAAAAACATTACTGTGGAATAAAAGTGACACAATCAACTGTCTTAAGTCTGATATGTTTGAATAAATTTGAGTGCAACCAGCCAAGTTAAAAAATGACAAAGCTGGAAAAAAAGAGCATACTGTGTCTAATATTATTATATGTGTTCAGTGAAACACCTCAGAGGTTTTAAAGAGAACATAATACAAATCAGGGAAAGTTCTGATGAAGTTTAAACGAGGGATAGTTTATGAGACAATATCTCATCAATATATTTAACCTGAGAGGATGGGCAAGGAGAGCATTGACCTTAGAAGAGATCATAACTCTAGAGGAGTTGTCAAGATCCTGAGCTCAGGTAAAAATCACTGCCGCTATTGTTATAATTGTTATCATTCCAATTGACGTTTTATTTTTTGATTTTAGCCCATTAACAAAATATTTCCATTATAGTTTTTTATCTATTAAATCAACACGTTTTGGTCAGATGAGACAAAAACGGAACTTCTGGCATAGATGCAAAACTATGGTGAAAAACTAAAACTGCACATTTCTCAATTTAAAACATGGAGCAATGGCAGCATCGTGTTGTGGGAATTCTTTTCTTCAGCAGGGCAAAACAATAGTTTCTAGATGAACAAAGCTGGCAGAAACAAAATCTAGCTGCCTGCAGCATTCAACCCGACAATGTTTCTGCCAGCTTCAGCCTATTCTTCTCTGTACCAGAGGTCTTTACTTTGTATTTGAAGTCATTGTGGTTGAGTAACTAGGTTCAGTGTATTTTATCACTGTTGAAAACGGTGGCACAAAGCTTTGGTGTAGTCCACTTTCTTTCTTCATCTGCACTGTAGCTGAATGAGTAACTGTAAAGTTCTCGAATAGGACACCTTAGTGATAGATGGAAGTCCTATCTAGTTTGGTTTGGTGTTTTCTTTTAAAGTTATGGCAAAGAATGTAAAGTTCCAACTTTAGAGCCACAAATAAACGTTCTGTGTGTGTACTGATTTAAAGGTTTGCCTTCGATTGAAAGGGATGTATGGCCGTTTTTATTTGTTTGAATACTTGTTCCATTACATCTGAACTTAACAGTATTCCAGCTAATCTATAGGTAAATCAGCCAGTTTCCTCAGCAGCAGCCATCTGCTTGTCAAGAGCTTTTTCAGTGAAGTCCTGGATGCTACTGCAGTCTGAGTTTCCCATGCGCTGATTTCCCAGATGCACTGTAGTGGGCAGTGCCTGGCTGACTGTTAACACACAATAGAAATGTGTGTATAGATTTAAGTTGCATGAACAAGCTTTGAATTTCGTCTCTTTTCTGCTTCGCCATCTATGCTGAACCCGACAGAGACATTACAAGCAGTCGTTAAATGAGAAGGTCAAAGTTGACACTCAGGCTAGCGTCGCTCTCTCACCATGGCATCAGTCTGACACGTTATCGCTGGTCACCTGTCTGACTGTGCTTCTGTCTGTCCATCAAACCAGATTACCCCTGAGGCCCTGCAGCAAAGTCACAACTTCTTCAAGGCTATGTTATGGGCCTCATACTTACGCACATGAATGGCTCACAGGTCGAGTGTCAGCTCGAGTGGTCACACTGCAGATCAAACCGTGATGGCCTTTGTGACTTTAAACACCGCAGTTTAGGAGTCTATTTCTGGATGTGTGTAGATGTGAAAGGTAAACACAGTCGGTCGCTCTGCTGCCCTGCGGACATTAAGCCTATTTTCCAGCCAGAGGTCAGTATGAAAAGCCTATTGTTGCCTGAGTCTTGGTGCCGCAGAGTGGGCAGTCTCGCCGCCGCAGACGCCATCGCCGCTTCTTAACCTCTAGGTCCGAACATTAAGTTGCACAATGGTGAGCAGGGAGCACCTTGTTTCCAGAGCGTTATTCTGTGCCGTTTGCTGTATGAGGCAGCTGCAGAAGGCTGCGCAAAAAGCTGAATGGTAGTCAGCGCTACAAAAGGTAAGTATTTATGCTGTATAGAGACTATTTCAATACATGCAGTCAGACGACGGAATAATTGACTGCACTTGTTTAACAGCTGAACAGACTTACAGTCCGCTGCAAGCAGTGAAAGTCTCAGCGGTTGCAAGGTGTTGGGAAATGCATTTTACACCGTGTCAGCTAAAAGGTATGTACTATGTAGTCTATTACTGATTTTTGAGATTTTCCAAATTCTCAACACTATAAAAAAGACTAAGTTCATCTGGGATTGGAGAATATACATTTCTTTGACATCAATTAAATCCTCTTTAAATTATAACCCATTATATCATGGTTTGGGTGAATACTCGATTCTGATTGGCAGCTGGGTGTCCGTTAAAAAGTGGGGACACCTATGAAAGAAGTTCCGATCTAATAGGCTGATTGTTTTAAATTATTGCTCTGGTTCAAACGGCAAGACAGCTGATCGTTGAAATTATACTTTCTAGGTTCTGTGGTCAGAGCTGCTTATCTTGGCAACATGTCACAACGAGAGATACTAAATAGTTCTACCAGCCACTTCTTGTGAAAAACATACACTTTTAACTGTGAAAAAAACATGAGTATTAATAATTTATTTAATATTTCCTTCTTTCATAAATGACCATGTTATAAGCGGGATAATGCCCTTCGAGGTGTCTGTTATCAGAAATTAATGGACTTCGCGGAAGCAACCTTCGACGCGAAGTGGAGAACGGTTCATGCATCCGTGTCGTCCATTAATTTCTCATAATGGACATCTCATTGGGTATTATCCTTCACCTATAAAAAAGTTCTGGTCAAATAGTCTTATTGTTCTAAATTATTGCACTGCCTCAAACGTTAGCTGGTAATGGCTAGACAGTTGGTAAAACAGAGAGCTGGTTACATTGGCAACATGTCACAACGAGAGATATTAAATTGTTCTCTCAGCCACTTGTAAAAACAAATGTTGATTTTAATGGTGAAAAATACATTAAAGTATTAATAATTGATTTAATATTTATTTATTTTGCAAATGACCATGATATAAGCGGGATACAGCCCTTTGAGATGCTCATTATCAGAAATTAATGGAAGTCCATTAATTTCTGATAATGGACACCTCGTCGGGCATTATCCCTTATGTATACATTATTACTCCAAACCTAAAATTCCTTGTCGTCGTTTATCATCGCTGAGCTTTAGTTTCAAAGAGCTATAATCAATTTTATAAATTAATGATCTGCTCCACTGTGCTACCTTTAACAAGCATCACTGAAGAGGGCTCTAGGTTCTCCTATTTGAGAACGTTGCGGTTTCTAATTCAGCTACAGTTGGCAGAAAAAATGTAGATCAAACCAAAATTTTACATCGGCATTATTCAGCTTGGATAGTCTCACTGTTTGCTCTCTGGGAATGAAGCAAAGCCAAATGTAAATGTAACTGGAATGGAAGAAAAATAGGCTTAAGTACAAATGTAGCTTTTATTGTACTGCTAGTCCTAAATGTAATGGGAGTCTTTTTAGCAGCAGACATTTCCCTATACTGGTAATGTGTGGAGGTGAGTGTTTAGTTGTTGTAGAATGAATTTATACATTTCTGTTGGATGAAGTTCTGAAACAACAGAAAACCTCTCCTGGGTAGAGGGTCATCAGATCATCCACATACCTGTGAGCATTTGACTTGATCAGATCTGAAATCCCTTTCACACACATTTAGAGATGCGTTTGGAGTACGACCAACCTTTTCATCTGCAGGGTTGTTAAGCCTCCCATGTTTTCTCAGGTTTTTTAAACTCATTACTTCATTTTTGTGCTCAAAAGTTCAGTCCATCTTTACAGTGGATACGTCTCTATTAGCTTGTTTGTTTATTATAGTGAGTGAATGTTAGGAAGATGTTCCAAAAAAAAGTAAAAAACAAAGCAACTGGACTTGTTTTCCGTAGTTGAAGACGTTTCGCTTCCTCTCCAGGAAGCTTTCTCAATTCAAAAAGTCTGGAGTAATGTGGAGTAACAAGCTTTATACTACTGCCTAACAAAGGCCTTGTAATGGCTTAGATAACATGCAAATTCAACAGAAACAGGTCCACCCCTTAGTAATGGGCGGTCGTTAAAGCCATTAAGCCAGCAGATTGAACCAAAACTGGTCCACTCCTCTGTAACGAGGAGTCGTTAGGGTTGTTATTGGCCTGGCTTAAAAGAACAATGTTTTGATCATCACTTTGATCACTTTTGTGATCAAAAGTGATCAAAGTAATGATCAAAGTGATGATATAAAGCTTAGTACTGCACATTACTCCAGACTTTTCGAATTGAGAAAGCTTCCTGGAGAGGAAGCGAAACGTTTTCAACTACAAAGTTGTCCAGTTGCTTTGTTTTTTACTTTTTTTTGGAATGACCATGACCTGGATGACTGAGAATCTTCACCAGCGTTAGGAAGATGTTGTAAATTGCGTTATTGCAGAACTCTAATTATTTTAGGCACTTGTTGAAAATCAGGGATCTTTGGTTCCCCTTTGTCAGTTTGACATTTCAACATGGTGATAAATTGAATTTTATGTTTTTTTTCTATGTTCATAATTTCATATGCCTGATCACGCAATTGACATTGAGACTTTTCTTTTGAAACGTTTGACTTTCTCGGAGGTCAATAATTTTCAAGGATGATAGATGAGTCTAAAAATATATTCATGTCTTGTTTTGTGACAATACTTTCAAATTTCTATAAACAGTACATTTAAGCACCAAATGTTGATTATTGTAATTTTCTTTATTTAGTCTTTTTTCCAAAAGAGCGATCAGTCTAAGTGTGTTCAAAATTACTTTATGGCCCTTCATATACAGCGAGCTCTGTGTTACATATTAACTGGTATGTCTGTAAAGCTCTGTGTATCCATAGTAACAGGATGAGAGCAGTCTGTTTACTTCCTCCCCCCCTCCCTATTTACTTTATTCTGTCTTTATTGGTTTGTCAGGAAAGAAATCTTTGTTTCTCTGCAATTGAAAAGGTGTGGCAAAAAGTAGCTGAATAAATACATGTGTACCTCTGGTAACAGCGGCGTATCAGCGTGGACATTTAAAGTGCTGCTTGCATTTTTATTTGACCCACTGACACATGCACACTAACTAGCAGCAGCATTCTGCCAATGAACTCTTCACCATACGTATATAGGAGGAGGTGGGGACTGAAACCTAAAACCTCGTCATCAGATGCAAACCTTCTATTTCTCCCAATCATCACTGTAGGCCCAATGACGGGGTGCCTGAATATAAATAAATTTATCCAACCACCATTTTGGATTAGAATGCAAAATACTTTTGAAACTGTTTTTCCGTCCGGCCTTACAATAGATGTACATTGTGTCACTAAACACATCAAAAGGTATTATGCTAAATATGAAAAGCAATGAAAATATTTTTCTGAAGACCTGAGTAAATGACACAATAAAGATATTTCAAAAAAATAGTAGGAATATATATGTGAGTATATGTAGTAGGAAAATCAAACAATAACTGACTTCCCAGACTTATTGAATGAGGAAACGGTGAAGTGGTCAAGTTCCAGCACTTTATTTAGAATCAGAGCAAAGATTACATAGATGAAAGTAGCCTTCGTCTGCCCTGTTTCTGTCCGGCGCTCGTTCTCGCCTCTTACTAATATCTAATAGCAGCCTTGCCATGAGACAAAACAAAGACAGTCTATCCTAGACATTCATTATCCTACACAGTAAATATGCAAGCATTGGCCTTGGCAATCAGCGGACAGTGGAGCTGAAATCGTGTGTCCAGTGCTCACATGTCTGAAGTGGCATCAGGTCATAGTGACTTTAGAATAATAATCCAATAACATTATATTAGAATTATTTTAGTTGGAAAAATAAAAATACGTTCTTACTATTTCAAATTACTAACACCAATTTCACCAATTACACAAGTTTTGTGTAAATGACCAATACAAAGTAGCACATAATTGTGAAGTGGAATACAAATTATACTTGGTTGTCTGGCTTCTTTACAAAGAAAAATCTGAAATGTGTGTTGTGTATTTGAATTCTTGCCCCTTTAATCTCTACCACTAAATAAAACACAGTTCAACGAGTTTCCTTTAGAAGTGTCCTGCTGCGCGTTAGTAATCTTAGTCTAGTTACAACTGTTCTGTGAGGGTCTCAGAGGTTTGGAAGAAAATAATTAGTAAAGACACAGCTCAAGAAGACCAAAGAAAAAAGCAGACAGGTCAGCAATAACACAGAGGAGAGCTTTACAGAAGGTTTAGGTCATAAGACAACATCTCAGACTTTGACCAGCTCACAGATTCTGATTATTCCATTATCCAAAAAGGAAAAAAATATGGCTGAAACTGTAATGGCTGTCCACCTAAACTGTCAGATGTGACTATGAGGCTCATGGTAAATATGGAGGAGCTGCAGAGATCCACATCTCAGGTGGGATATTCTTTTGACCCAATCTGTTGTACACTCTATAAATAAAGCCTTTTTGGAGGTATGACCAGAAGAAACCCATGGTTGAAAGAAATTCAAATCAAGTCCCGTTTACAGTTTGCAACAAGTGATGAAGGTGACACATTAAACATGTGTGATGCTTTGGTCGGATTACACTGAAATGGACAATTTTTGACCTACGCTCAAAACTCTCTGTGTTCCAGAGACCTAACACTCCACATTACACAGAACACACGTTTCCCAGTGTGCAACATGATGGTGAAAGCGTCATGCTGTGGGCTTGTTTTTCTTCCATAGGAAAAACTAAGCTAGTCAGTGTTGATGGGAGGATATTTGCACCAAATATTGGGGCGAAAACGGAAGAAAACCTGCTCGAGGCAGCAAAAGATGTCAAACTAGGGGGAAGGTACACCTTCCTGCAGAACGACGGCCCTAAACACATTTATACGTCCAATTAAATGGTTTAGATGAATGTACATTCATATGTTAGAATGGCCCAGTCTAAATCCAGACTAAAATCCTGGCTTAAAGTTTTAATTTAGGGGCACTGAATGAAAATATAGGCCGAACTTTTTAGATATTTTTCTTTGTGAAACCCAGAAACCCATGTGTCATTTTACGTCTACTTCACAATTCTGCTCCAGTTTGTGTTCATTAGTCACGTAAATCACAATAAATTTAAGTTTATGTTTGTGGTTTTAACATGAAAACATTAAACGGTTCAAGAGGTATGAATTGTATCACAGTAAATTAATATTGAACACCAAAATTGCCGACTGCTAATTCACCTTTATGACATTTTTTATTAGTAAATGTTTGCCTGTTTTGAGTTCTTAATTTTTGTTTGTGACCTCAGATGGAGCTTCTGTTTTTGTCAGCAACATTCAGCTGTAGAGCTTCAACTCCTGCGTCGGAAATTCAACACTGATCCTTGAGAACATAGAGATTGTTTACCATGGTAACGCGTCAGAAAACCAAAGCAACATGCTACTGACCAAGACTGAGAGATGATCCGATATATACTTGACCTCCTAACATCCACGTGTCCTCCTTCTTCTGGGAAACACATCAGCTAATTAACCTGCATCATCTTCTGACACATTTTGTGATTGAGCGCGTCGGTAGGAGTCCCCCATCAAATCAAGTAGTAGTTTAGAGTCCTCTGAGCAGTTAACTTAAAAAAGGTGGAAACCTTAATAATGATTTGTAGCGATGACTTATTTCCTCTTGTCTTGTTCCTGATATTGTTTTAATAAAAATAGCTCATAAAAACCATTGGCTCCCGTCATTATGTTCGTTTTTATCGATTCCTGCTTCTGTGACCCCGGTATAATGGAAACTTAGCAGGTATCTTTCACTAGTTCTTTTTACTCATTAACATACAGTAAGGCATAAATTGGAATGACACATAAAATAACTAATGAACACACGGTGCAAACCATATGCAGAAAGTCACACAGAAACGAGCTGAAATCTCAGCGTTTAGAAAGCATTCCTGATGCTGTGTGCAAATCTGTATCATCTGATCTGACCTATAAAGACGTTCTCACAACCAAAGCATTTTACAGAGTGGTGCAGTTGGTAAAATGAAAGAGACCTACACAAAAACGTCTGCTGTTTCAAAAAATTGCAAATGGTGATTGTTGCGGCAGCATTTCTAAACTTCTGAATGTTGCGGTGAGCGCTGTTGGAGCATAATCCTGAAATGTTAAGAGCAAGCTATGGAAAGAACTGAAGATCACCATGCATTTTACATGTATTTAATTTTCCCTATTAAACTATTTACACTAAGGAATACACTGTCAGCTTCAATACTTAACCACTCTCTTTCAATATTGAGATAAAACTGGGGCTAACCTTTATTAAAAAGAGGTTAAATGACAAATGTAATACATCTTGCACTGGATTTTTTTTTTTTTAAATGGTGGGCGTGGCTTCTTGTACTGTTGGGGGTCCGATGGGATGAAGGTGTCAGTTGGCTCCTCATAAGATCTCCGGAGAACCTGGACAGAACTATGGAGTGATGGTAGGAGGTGCACTTTGTGTGTGCATGTGGGGTCATTAACAGGGCGAGGTCACGGCCTGTTGGGAGCAGATTATAGTCATGAGCTGGATAATGGAGCTGGTGTGTGTGTATTGATCTAAGTTAGTCTATGGGGATTCATAATGCGGTCGCTAAATCTGCCTAATGATGTGCTGTTCGGGGGGTGTCTCAGTGAATGTGTGTATTTTGGAGACAATCCTGTAAAACCACACACGCACGCGCACACACAACCGCACACGCTCTTTATCAGTAAGCGTTTTAGTTTCATAGAATATAAATCAGAAGACATCCTAAAATTCGGTGCAGTTTTATGCTTTAATCCTTTCTTCAGACATGTTGAAATTCTTTAAAAAAAAATGGAAGCTGTGTTATCAAGCTGTGACATTTTACTTGATTAACTTTTTTTCTTTGCTTCTTCATATCATTAAAGAAAACAGAGTCCATTTTAATTCTATAACTAAAGGGGGCCACAAAACAGCGCAGTTTGCTCCATTTCTGACCACTGTGTTTTGAACCCACCATTTGCTTTATTTCAGCACTCCATTCACAAGGCAGATTGCATTAAATGCGCAGGGGTTGAATATATTTCAGCACTATAATATATTTCATGTATTTACTTGTAATTTAAAATATTACAAGTGATGTGAGAATGACAAATCCTTAGAAACTAGTCTTCACCATCACACATGGAGCTCCCTTTACATTTTTTTGCTCACTTCCGTTAGAATATAATTGTATATGTCTTGAATTTTATTTGTGCAGTTGACTGATTGTTCAATCAGCCAAACATGCGGTTCCTAAATGTAAGCTGAGCTTGAGTTCTTGCATTGTGGCCCTGGAAATAATTCACCAACAAACTGCAAGCCAAAGGGATAGTGTGTCTTGCTTCTTCATATATTTTAGATGTCCATTCAGAGAGCGTGTTTGTAGGGGCTATGGACTGCTCACCGTGACGCAGATGCAGCAGAGTTTTCTCAAACTCATCAGTGATGGAGGTGCTCGTTCATGTGTGTGTATGCAGGATTCAGCAGCCGTCCCAGGTATGTGAAGGTGTTCATCAACCCAAGCAGCCACAAGAAGGAGGCCGTTCATATCTACAGAGACCATGTGGCTCCCCTTTTCAAGATGGCTGACATCCGCACTGACATCACAGGTTGGCTCGTGGTGCTGGTTATCTCTCTTTCTACAACGCATAAGGAAATACAGGTTTAGACATTTATTTATTTGTTTCTAACATCGCCGTTGTGATGAGAGTCCGTCCAAGAGTCTGTCCAACTGCTACAAAAATTTGTTCTGTATCGACGTAAAAGGAAACGATATGAAATCTCTGTGTGTGCTTAAGTGTCCGGGTCCAAAGGTCAGAGCTAATGGCAGTTTCTGGTCGCTAGGTAACCTGATCCAGGAGGCGGAGCTAAGTCCATCTGTTGTGACAGTGGGACACAACTTCCTCTCCTTTCCCCGTTTTTTTACCCTCTTCTCCTTTTCTCTCCTTCTATCATCTTTTCTCTTGCTTTTATCCCCCTCTCCTCTTTTCTGACTGTTACTCCTCCTCTCCTCCTTTCCCTTCTCTCAGCAGATGGCACGATATCCGTTGTCCCACTTTTCCTTTTGGCAGCTATCAAGCACACGCTCGTGTACATCTGACCACACACATGCACGGACACTTTATCTTTGTCCATCTCAATGTCCCTCCATCTGCTTACCTCTCCTTTTTCTCCCTCTGTCTGTCTCTACGTGTCTCTCTTTCTGTCTGTCTCTGCAGTAACTGATAGGAAGGGTCATGCTCTCTCAGTGATGAAGGAATGCAAACTGGATGAATATGATGGGTTAGTTGTTTCTTTCTTATTTCTCCTATCTCTGGATTTAAAAAAAAATGTGTTTTGGGAAATTACACGTTCTATTCAATGGAAATCTGAGATATTTATCCGTAATTATATGTGGGGAAAACTGTGCAAAGCATGCTGGTAAGTATACCATCCTTTTTTCTTAATGCACCCCCCACTGAGTTTGTCATGGATATTTATTTAAACTACATGAAAAAGCAGGAAATTATTACACTGCAGAAAATGTACCCCAAATATCATTGGGATAAAAACATCAAACCTCAAGTTATTTTTTGCTAACCTAGTCCTGGGTTAAACATGAATTGATCCAGGCCCGAGTTGATTTAGAGTGACATTGTTGGATTATGAGTTTGACCCAGCATCCTGCATTTCATTTTCATCCCCAAAATTGGGTTGATGTCACAGCAATCCAACCCTTCTTATAATTTCTGAAGAGCTTTTTGCATGTTTCCACTGGTATTTTGATTATTTATCTGTGGTGATGAGCTTTGAGGTTGGAAAGCCTCTTTGCCATCACCCTTATTTTTTACTCCCTTCACAGATTCAGGTGGGGATTCTGGCTGGACCATTGCTATTACTTCAAGTCTATAGAAACATGTTGGTACAACTAAAAGATGACTGTAATCTTAAATCTGCAAGGGGTATAAATGATTCTGGACTTAACTGTACATAGTAAATACAAAGCTAATATTATCTCAAGTAAATAAACCCACTCTCCAATGTGAACTAAAGCTGTAGAAACTAACACACTGATATTAACCAGCTATAATGGTTAATTTTACCATCTCACCATTTCATATTTCATCCTCTGGTAAAACATACTTTGAACTCTGATCAGGTCGTTCAAAATGGCCGTCTGTGAAGATTGTTGAGGCTCCTTTTAGTCTCTCCTCTAACCCAAGTACCTGGTTCTAAATGTGTGATTAAAACTACCCAACCTCTCCTCTAAACATCGTCAGACCAGCCTTTGGTTTAAAGAAATAACCTGCCACTCTTACTGCGTGGGTTTTACAAATCCATTAGAGACTTTGCAATTCATAGGCGAAGCATAAAACCAAATGAATAATTGTACAAAACTTGTAAAATAAAATAAAAAAATTGATGATATGCCACAGGTAGAATCACTTGAAGATGCACCTTTGACGGCGCTGGTTGACATGTTTTAATTTGTGACATCCCTTAAAGCGCACTGCAGTGAACCTTGTAATCAAAACAGAGGTTTACTGTCAGAGGCTGACACTAAAACACACTGACCCAGACTGATCTCTCTCACACATGCACACAAACTCAGGCGCGAACACACACAGGTTACGTGACGCTCACTGACCTCGTTGCTCTGCTCGTCTTGGGGTAAATTGTGAGGACATATAATTTGTGTCCGTGTCTCATTTTGTTGAAGAAAATAAAAACATTTGTCAAACTGTCATCACTCTATCTGTGGCTGTGTGTGTGTGTGTGTGTGTGTGTGTGTGTGTGTGTGTGTGTGTGTGTGTGTGTAAGCAGCTTTTGTGCTCAGCACTCATAAAGCTTAATGTGCTTAGAGAAGATTAGCTCAGCGTTGCTAAGCTAGCTGCTGAGGGTGTGTGTGTGTGTGTGTGTGTGTGTGTGTGTGTGTGTGTGTGAGGCTACACTGGTGAGGATTTGGTTGAAACCTACATTTGCCAATTAGGCTGGCTGTCACCGTGGCGACCAGAGTTTCAGGTAATCCCAGGCCCAGGAAGAGGGGGATGGGGGGGGTGGAGCCAGTTTATCTCCTATTTACTGCAAGCATGAACCCTAAAGATGACATACCTCATCACTTTATATTGCTATCACCGTTCTACTGTAGTTATAACGTCACACAACTAAGATCCTTGTCGTGTTCATGTACTCACAGTAAAACCTAACACTGCAGTGTCTGTTCTATATAGTTTCTTACGTTTATTTGACATGAAAAAGTTGTTGAGCAGATTTACGTCTGTCTGTTTGAAAGTAAGACACACTACTGTACTTTTATTGTGAAGGAGAAGATTTTCAGAGATTCAAACAAAAAAAACCCCTAATAGCAACAATTAACTTTTTTGAGAGCTTTTCCAGGCTTATCTAGTCATCTTGTCTGAAGGAAAGTGAGAGAGATGGCTTCCAGGAAGAGTTGCGAACAATACTGTGGTGTAGCATTTGTGGACGTGTCATTTTCACACTCACAAACGCTTAGAAACATCTAATATAGTTGTACGCCGCAATAAAACAGTAGTTAGAGGAACGTGGCACATCATTGTAATGCAGATGGTAAAGTATTCATGGTTTTCTTTGTAAAGGATTTTTACAAATGAATACCTAAAACTTGGTGCGTTTGTGTGTTTAGTTAAATAGTTTGTAGAACAAGGTTTTGTGGCAAATAAGCATTTTTCGGTCTTACCACCAGTTGAATGAAAGTCTGTACTTTGACTGGGCCATTTTAACATATACACCTGCATATTCATACATAGTTATATATACATGTACCTGGATGTTTACGTTCAAACCATGCCATTGTAGCTCTGGCTGTATGCTAAGGGTAAATCTCCATGTCTTGGTAATTTTGCGGTTCAATTTTCAAACAATGGGTTGAACAGGGCTCCATGGCACGTTTTTCTTCTGACGTCTGCGTTAGTCATCTACCTGTCCTGATGGAGATCTGCTTTCACCTGTCCGTCAGGGCGGTGTGTGTTGGTGGGGACGGATCAGTGGCGGAGCTGTGCCATGCTTTGGTTCTCAGAGCTCAGCTAGACGCAAACTCTCCAGAAAAACCAGTGAGAGCAGCGCTGCCACTGGGAATCATTCCTGCCGGTAAGACCTTTTCATACAGCATAAACACTAATTAACATGTTATAAGCGTTAGCTTTTTTTTGTTGTTTTTCGTTTTTGCTTCAACAGGTTCTACAGATGTTGTTTCTTGTTCTGTCCATGGAGTCAGAGATCCAGTCACAGCAGCTCTCCACATTGTTTTAGGTACGGTCCTTCTGTTTGATATCTGTTGTTAGATTAGTTCTACCTGACTTGGATGTTTTACGATGTCAGGACATCTGTGGTGAAGGCTTTCAGAGTAGCTTCTGTGTGTTATAGGTTTATGGTCTGTGTTTCTAATGTGGGGTCTACAATTTATGCCAATAAATTTACAGCTGAGATATCTTGCGTTGTTCGAGAGGCAGACCAGGTTGGACATTGGGTGGAGGGTCCATAGATCGTTTTTCCACCTCCTTCTAATCAAGGATCAACGGCTGATATATTAAATTTAAAAACATAGCACCCCATTTGATAGAAAAGATCCCATATAATTGTGTGTAAATGAAAGTACCAAAAACCATCACTGCAGCATATTTATCATGAATATTGACTTGACTGTATTTTCTGATGTCATGAAAGAGGGATTTCTCTCTCACGATGCTACATTGACGGTTTGAACATCTGTGCCAAGTGGATTCTGTCTACATCTACATTCTCTGGTCCTTCAGAGTGATTTCTACCCGTAGTAAATCTATGGTTGAAATCCGTGCGTTCAAAACGTCAGAGTGGAAACCAACCAGAAGCTTACATTGCTTCGAATCTTTGAAGCGATTGGCTGTCATTCGATTAGAGTGGCAAGGGAACCAGAGTTTAAAAAAAAAAAAAAAAAACATGCAGACAGATGGTGGTACTGGACTCTGGAGGGAGGAAGCCAACAGATGTCCCACTGTAGGATCAGTTTCACTAAATCACAGGTTTTCCCTGCTCATTGTGGTCCCGCCCCCCACCGACCCCTCCTCACCTCTCTCCGTTTCCTCTCAGGTAAATCTGCCGGCCAATCAGCTTCCAGCGGGCCATGTTGTTGTTTTTGTTTGACAGCTTCTGGTGAGGTGGTTCATCATACATAATTAAAACTGGTAGCTAGTGTGTGTGTGCGAGAGAGAGAGAGAGAGAGAGAGAGAGAGAGAGAGAGAGAGAGAGAGAGAGAGAGAAAGGGGAGTATTAAGTGACACTATTAGGAGTAAAACCCGAACAACGGAGAGCAATCAAAAAGAGGCAGAGAGACTTTTCGACGGGGATGAAGTGAATCATCTTGATTTACGGTGTCTTGCAAAAATCTTATACTGCTTAACCTCTTACCCAGTTTGTCATGTTACAAGCCCAATCTTCAATGTAGGTTTTTCTGTTTTTTCTGGCAGATCTAGACAAAATATTGCATACAGTTAAAGGGACATGATTTAAACGTATTATAAATAATGTTCAATTAAATTCAATTCAATTTTATTTATATAGCGCCAATTCATGAAACATGTCATCTCGAGGCACTTTACAAAGTCAAAATCAATCATATTAAACAGATTGGTCAATAATGTCCGATATAAGGGAACCAGTTGATTGCTTCAAAGTCCCGACAAGCAGCATTCACTCCTGCAGACAGGGAGAGTCGTCTGCATTGTACATGGCTTTGCAGCAATCCCTCATACTGAGCAAGCATGAAGCGACAGTGGAAAGAAAAAACACCCATTAGCGGGAAGGAAAACTTCCAGCAGAACCGGGCTCAGTATGAACGGTCATCTGCCTCGACCGACTGGGGGTTACAGAAGACAGAGCAGAGACACAACAAGACAGACAAACATATGTTGTCAACATATTCTTGAAAGAAAAATGTAGAAAGTAACTGACACGACTTGCACATAGATACATACTTGTACCATAAACATCCTTATAAAATGCATAAAAATTTGAGGTTGTAGCGAGACTAAATGTGAGCAAGCTTAAGGAATATAAATTATTTTGGGCGGCACTGTCTGCGTACGGTAATACAGTCTGATTGTTCTAATTTCCGAAAGGTCGTCAAACTATGTCGTGTGTTGGGTCCCATGTTGGACTGGGGGTTTACGGAGTTCAAATCTCAGCCAAGGGCTTTCTGTGTGGAGTTTTTCCAGAGCAGCCCAGCTTTCCTTACACTTAAAAAACATGGATGTTACGTAATATCTCACTTCAAATTACTCTCAGGTGTGAGTGTGTTTGTGTGCATTGTTGTTGGTCTTGAGTGTATTTTTCCAAGACCCTGGTGATGAACTGGCAACCTGTACAGCTGGAGACACACGCCATGACACCTGCGACCTCAAACGAGACCAAGCAGCTTTAGAAAATAAATAAATGCACATCAAGCATATTTTTCCTGAGCATTTGAATATTTTAGGAACTTGTGATTTCATAAAGCCACAGCAATTGCTCCCCCATCTTCATTACTGTTAATGTGCTTTAAATGTATAAGTTGTTGCAGTAAAAGAAATACAAACAGGAAAATAACGATAATACTTTTATAATACTAATTTTCTACATGTCCCATTGCTTCTGCTCGCACAAACTTGATTTTAACCTAATAATTACGAGGTGTCATGGAAGGCGCACGTTTTTAAAATAAAAGCAAACAAACAAGCAAAAACAATCCAGATTTTTTTTTTCCCCCTGTTGTTTACATTCCTTATAAATATTAGATGAGCTTTTAAAATGAGCTGCAGGTTTTGATCTCGGTGACACACTGACCGCGTCAGCTTTAATCCCACACAACACACCGAGCTCCGCTAACACACTGACAACGGGCCATATGGTGAGGAAATCAGATTCAGCCAGAGAGACAGACAGGCAGTCAGTAGGACAGAGAGGTGAGTAGACTGCAGTGCAGTAGGTTGCAGCAGGTATGTGGCCAGATGGCACACTCTGTGTCCGTGTTTGCTGCTGAGCGTGTGTGACAAATTACCGACACCCATCTGGAAGCTGATCAAGCTTTTTCTCTAAAGGGCCCCGTTTATGAATTTTGGATTAAATGCGATTCTCCTTACTCAGTTTGCTTCGTCGTTCTTTGCGTCCTGAGTTAGCTGGAAAGGAAATGGTGAACGATGTTCTGTCTGAAAGCATTTTATCTGGGTCAGTCCACACATGAAACCATTCCAGGAACCATGTGTGGCCAGAAGGCGTTCCTGTTTGAGGTCCACATTAGTGGCCACTGCTTTCCCCACAGCTATATTTAAACAGGGCTCCAACAATTGGAGTTAGGTTTTGCAATAAAAATATGTGGCATAATCGGAGGTGATACTCTTACATACATTTACAAGTCAAAAATTCCATCAATGTTAAGCAATAAAGATACAATTTTTCTGCCAGGCATTTAGACCCCAAGTATTTCTGGGGAAAAGGCTGTACCAAGACGTTGCGCTCTTCCGTATATTCACTGGCAAATCCAACCGTAATGGCTCTTTACTCTGTTGTTTAAGGCCAGCAGTGGATATCTCCTGATTTATCGCTGAAGGCCAGTTAAGTCTTTTGTTGTACTGTGGATCGATGCAATGGGACATAAGCAACCCAAACAGCTATTTGCAAATCTTTAAAAAAAAAAAAAAAAAACTCTCATAAACCCTTTGGAGATATCTCAGCATTTTGTTTTCCAAGTGAAATCTGCTTTCAGCTGTTATTATTGGTTAACTTGGCAGCTATTTAAAAACTACACTTTCAATGGATTTTAGTCCCAATGTGGTGATTTATTTCTAATAATTTGGAGATTCTTTTTAAACCCTTCACCAGATTCATTAGGATCAAAAGCTTTGTTAGGATTTTCTTGGCAGGATATAAACTTAAACAATTCAAGTGCCTGAAGATGTACAGCAGTGCCTACAGCGCCTTGGAGAAGCATTCGTATCCCTTGAACCCTTTCACATTTCGTCACATTACAACTAGATGCTTTGACGTATTTTTATGCAATTTTATGTGATAGACCAATAGTGAAGTAGAGGACAAATCATACATGGTTTTCTTTATTTTTTTTCCTTCTTTAAACAAATAAAAATCTGAAAAGTGTGGTGTGTGTTTGTATCCAAACCCCCCATACTGCCATAAATAATATTCATTGCAGCCACTGAGCCTTATATGTCCCTTAATTATTAAATAGAGTTTGACTGTGTTGGATTCAATCTCAGTATAAATCCAGCTTTTCTGTAAATGATTTAGAGGTTTATTAGATAACATTGGAATATGGCACGATTGCAAATGTATTAAAACATTGTTGAGCAACTAAACTGACCAGTATTTATTGGTAAAGCAGTCAATAGGTCCATGGTAACTGTGGAGGAGCTGCTGAGATCCACTGCTTAGGTGGGACAAGCTGGTGACATGACAGCTCTTTAGTCACGCACTCACAAATATGAATTTTATGGGAGACAAGCAGGAAGAAGAGAGGATGGTTGGAGGAGTTTTACAGATAATGATCCTGGAAGAAAAATGGTTGAAACTTTGAAGCTTCCAACAGGACAACATGAATTTTGTGGTCGTAAATGCTAAACACTTTTTAGTTTCTTACTGGGTGGTCTTCATTTTTAGGCTGAAGCCTTACTTTGAGCTAACCAAACGGTAAAACGATGCCCTGACGAGAAAAGACAACGTGATGACCGATTGCTTGGAGACGTAACGTATCCAAATATCTCCTATCTGTGTGCACAGGTCACCTGCAGCAGGTGGACATGTGCAGCTTCTTGTCTAACGGTCAGCTGGTGCGTTTCGGATTCTCCGCCATGTTTGGTTTTGGTGGCCGGAGCTTAGCGCGGGCAGAAAAGAAGAGATGGATGTCATCGTCACGCCGACGAGAGTATGCCCTGGTGAAGACGCTGGCCAGGCTAAGGTGACATATTTTATTTTTTATTTTGTTTTCAAAATAAGACATTATGCTATTAGTGAACATGTAACAGGCATTTAGCTTAAGGCGCTGCTGATTGTCATTCCTTTTTTCTGTTTCTGTCTCCGTCAGACCAGAAGACTGTCAGCTGTCATTTTTACCGGCACAAAACTCACGCGGCGGTTTGTTTGGGTACCGGTGAGAAGCACTTAAAAGATTTGGTAACACGCAGCTGATCAGTCTGTAACATCACAGATACAGTTACCGGCTGACAGCTTCTAGGTGCAAAGCTACTGTGTGGTGTCCTAGTTGGGTGTTCGAGGTTTAGGGGAATCAGAGAGCCTGATTTCAGAGAATCTTGCTATAACACTGACCTTACTAGATCACTGTCCTCTGTAAAAATGTTTAAGAAATGGTTGATTACTGTTTTATGTGGTACTGACCTAATTTTTCCCACAATGAAAATTAAGAGATATGCCTTTATTTATAATACATAGAAACATGAATATATACATACATACAACATATATTAAAATAAATAGCAGAATAAAAACTAAACTTTCATGTTAGTTTGAGAAAATAGAGATAATAAGAGTGATTATTTTAGTGGACTGCTTTTAAATAAAATTTTAATAAAGTTTTTTTCCAGTTCTACTTGATTTAGCATTTCTTTCATGGCAAACTGTATAAAATAACCCAGCCTTTCTGGTCATTTAAACCAGCAACATATGAGGTGACATTAAACTGTTTAAAAGAGATTCATATTAATCATTTCAGTCTTTTCAGTCATATTTTTCAGTCATACAGTTTGCTTAAAGTAGCACTTTCCCAGGTTTTGAAAAATAAAATGACAGTGTCACCACTGGAGGGCGTTGTTTTGCAATTAGGATGTGATGCATGTTTCCCTTCTGTAGTGGCTATCCTAAAGAAGCAGTCAAACTCGGTTGTATTCTTCTTCAATCAATGACTTTATTTAAAACGTTACCTTGATAATCATCTGTATATTTATTATGTGTGATCTATCTACGGTAATATAAAAAGATTTATGAATAGGATAGCAAAAAAACACCCTAATCGGGCTCAACTCTGATGCCACCTATGGGTAAAAATGAAAAAGAAGACCAGTTTTATTGCTAGTTCGCTTGTTGTTTCTCCTGTTTTAATTTCTTTATACATTTATAAATGTCCATGAGCACACCTTCTTTGTTTAAATACACCCTCCTCCTTCTCCCAGAGACCAGAGCAAAGACCAAGAACAGGAGTCAGATTCAGGTGAGCACAGCACTTTTCTGTACAAGAACAAATGTGATCTGAAGACCGGAGCTGGTTTCATTTCCTACTCGTCAACAAGCTCGGCTTTACTTCGGCTTTCTGTGATTGGTCTATATAGACGTGGAGGAGTCTTGGATGAGCAATCAGGGGTTGTATCTCAGCATCAGCATCATGTCTATCCCCTGTCTGAGCCCACATGCGCCTCAAGGACTGGCTCCAAACACCAGGTACACCTTAAACTAGCCGTTCGACAGGTAAGCTCAGGAAGTTTCTGCTGCTGACCTCCCTCGTTTAACTTCCTGTTTGTGACAGTTTAGACAACGGCAGTGCCTCACTGATTGCAGTAGGTAATGCTTCCAGGTCAGAGTTCATCAAGCACCTCAAGAGGTACAGCAGCTCTAGTGGACAGGTGAGCGTAACCACGATGTAACATCTGCTATTGGAGCAAACTAAACTAGGAATTTATGCTACATTGTTAGTAGGCGGTGGCGCAATAAGGTTTTTATGAGCATTTTACTGTTTTGAATCTGTTATGATTAGGCTTTTAACATCTAATGAAAAGTCACATCAGCTACAGATCACCAATGTCTAGTCTGCTGAAGTCGATTCCCACTCAAAATCTTTAAACGTTGCTTTTAATATTTATATTTTTAGGTTAGTGAAAAGCATATAAATCATCTATCTCATTTCATGGCATGGCAACTCTATTGCAACTCGCTTCTACGGAGCTTAAGAAAGCAACGCACAAATGTCAACGTAATAGCACTTTAACACATCACTGCGTGATGAAGATTTATTCAGCCCAGCTAATAGGATGTCTGAAGTCGCTCCCACAGCAGGGCAGCACAACCTACTTTAAGGTTAATCTAGCTAATAATTATTAAAGACATTTACAGACTGTAATAGAGCATTAAACTTTGATCCTTGGTTGGGTGGCTGATCAGTACATATAAAAGAATGATGTGATGTGAAGGCAATTTACCCGGCACCTTGTCATTTATACAAATATCCTCCTAATACACATCATATACTGCATAAAACAGGTTTTACATCTTAAGAGACCCACATATATATTCATATACATAGCAGGATTCTTAATTAATTCACGTTTACACCCACTTGTCATACATGGCAAGACTAGAAATTGTGGGTTCATAGTTTTTGTCACAAAAAGACTTTACTAACCAGCAAACCCATACTGATACTCTAGTTACCTAATAGCTGGAGAACAATTGGGTCAATCTGTGTAACAGTTAGAGAGGAAAAAAGAAATTGTCGTTTTTTTGTACAAACCCTTTACAATGTATGCAATTACTTCTTTTTTTTTTGTTTTGTTTTTTTGCCAAAATCAGGCATCTGTAATGTAGTCAATACTTTTTATTTCATTTTACAGTCAAATGATGAGAAAATTTGGCATTTTAACCTACAATGATTTAAAAAAAAACAAATAAAACAACAGGATATAGTTCGGGAGCCACACTTGATATGATTTTCTTTTTCAGTTGATGACCTCGTCTTCCTAAAGCTTCACCTTTAGTGGAGGAAAACAAAATAATTAACATGCAGATTAGCCTGATTTAGCATGGCTTGTGGTGGCTTGAGAGACTGAAGGTTAACCCACTTTCTAAATATACGGACCATGTGATGCATGTCACTGTCCAGCAAAGTAAAAGGCACACTGGACTGGGTGACCTACATTCGGTTTGCCTCCATGCAACTAGTGATCAACACCAAGCTCCAATTTCCAGGTGTAGCTTTTGACACATGGTTGTAATGATTTGAACATCAAGACCCCGGTGTAAGAGGTCAGGCATGTTTTTATCCTCAAACGGGATCTTCTCAGTGAGCGTGTGTCCTCATATGGTTTTCAGAGTTGTATAGCAAAAAGAGTAAAAAAAAAAAAAAAAAAAGATAAAAGCATAAAAACAAAAGAGCACTTATTCAGAAAATATTGTATTCCGTTCTCAAAAATCCTATTAGAAATGACTCGACAACCAAACTTTGATAGATAACACATAGACAAAGATATTGGAGGATATTGCCACTAAAATAAATAGGCCATTCTTTTAAATACATTTATTTAGATGTGAATAATTTTAAATAATTCTATCCGTCATTCCAAATAATTGAAAATTGTGACGAAATACCACCATCCTACTATTGAGAGTAAAAAAACAATTTTGTCATGGATGATCATTATTTTTTAGATTTGAAATATGCTTGATTGGAATTTAAAAAACAATGTTTTTGACCTTAAAGGGCTTGTTGTAAAGCTGAAAATATAATTTCTGTGGGGAAAGAGAGCAACTCTCTGATGGCCTGACACCCAGCTGGTTTCTGCTGCCCCCTGTTGGCGTATCGTGATATCACAGCAGAGGACAGGAAATAGGAAGGACCTCAGTCACGGCAGCACAAAAACAAGCTGCTTAACAAGGATTTAATAAGCTTCCCAAGTCTTCCTCAGCTTAGCCCTGACACACATACAAACACAGTGACGTGATGGTCTGTCTGCAGTTCAGCTTCCCCTTTGTGGAGACGCACTCTGTGTCAGCGGTGAAGATTCGGCCCCGCTCACTGATTGGCTGGTCTGAGGAGGAGAGCGACGAAGAGGGAGAGTCCAAAACTGCACCGATCATCCAATCAGAGGGAGCCGCCTTCCCCTGGAACATCGATGGAGAGCTGGTGGAGATCCCCAATGAAGTGTTCATAAGGTGGGACCATGTTTCAGGACTAAAACCCCAAAATGACGAGATTCATAGATGTAGGTTCCAATTATTGATTCATTTTACGTTTGTTTGAACTATATCCTTAAACTGATCCCTAAGAAAAGGGGAGACAAGACAAACAAGGACAGTGTTAAGGGGTTAGTTCACCCAAAACACAATAAGGTGCTCATTTATGCAAAATGCATCTGCTTCAACACAAAATGCACCCCCCATATCACTCACAACAAGTTCAGTATCTTCCAAACTTGCGATTGTGAATGTGAAGCACTTTCCAAATAAAGATTTTCTTAAAACATACAAACAAAAAAACAGTGTAAAATAAAGAAAAGTTTTCACATTGGAAATGTTTAAAATCCTGTTTTATTTCATTTCATTCACGCTATAGGACAAATTATCCAGATTAAGAACCAAGTGTTTTTAACCAAATCGCTCATACCAATATTATCTAGAAACTTTGAAGTAGTAAACTATTACTTCTTTACTGGAGTAAAAACAAAAAGACTGGCATCCCACAGAGATCCAATTTCCTTTTTATGTTCCTGAAAATGGACAAGCAAACATATCATTCAAGTAAGGCAGATTAGTGTTGTTCTTTAAAAGTCAGCAAATGGCCAACAAGAAAAGATTGCTACTTTCCTAAACTTGTCCATATATAAATTCATAGCAATAACTAATTAAACAACCGGAACTGTGACAAACGAGGCTGGACAATGACCCGTAGGTGTCTTGCCAGCATGCACACTGATCAGGATGCTGACATTATGATCTTTTAAAAACAGTCTAAAGAAGAATGAACCATTATCCTATTGGTATTAACAACAGGGGGGGCCAAAAGTGTCTCTTATTTTTTTGCTGGAAAAAATTCGAGCTGGACTTTTTTTTCTCTATGAAATGTTTTAGCTCTAAGTTTCTTTTTAGACCATTTTAAATATACAGTTTGCAAAATGCAAACCAGAAACTTATATTTCCAGTTTCCTGTCAGCAATCTGGGAGTCTCTTGTTACACAAAGGGTTCTGGTTGTCCCTCAAAAGTGACTTGCAACCTTTTATGTTCTGATGCGAGCCGATCTTTTGCATGACGTGGGTGGGGCACTTTATTCAGAAAAACCTAACTTTGACATCTAAGCAGATATTAATGTTTCAAAACATTACTCATCTACATGATACAACAAAGAAACAATGTGTGTGTACATGAAAAAGTAGCCACAGCACTTTCAGGGAATCCATGCAAAATGTTTTTTTATAAAATTTTGTTTATTATTTTAATGTTCATCTAATTCTTTTATTTAACCAGTTAGATGATATATTCCATTTGTACAAAATTTCCCCTGAAACAGATCATTAAATAGGTTGAGAAGGTTTCACAAGGTGCTATGTTGGTGCTATTACTCTGTATATGTATTTTTATGCAGATGACACCATTATACGTACATATTTCTCTTCCTCTAATGCCGTGACATAATCATGTTTTTTCTCCTAAAGTCTTTTATCCTCAACCGCATGTACTCCTCATCCTGTTTTGAACAACTTGTAACACATTTGTCCCACAAACTGAAAACATCTTTAAAAAGCATTTTGTCTTCAGGATTGAAAATGTGTAGACTGAAGTCATCACGACCCCTAGATCACCATAATCGGGCAAAATACGGAATAAATTACTGCAATAAACAGTAAATATACTCAGTGCTTCAAATTCTGTCAAGTGTATTTTGATCCACAAAATAAATTCTCATAGAACTACAAATGCACTACATATCCTCTTGTCAAGGACACTCACATATGACGCTATGAACATAAAACACCAATGTGGCATGATAAGTTAAGTGGGACACAAAAACCAATTAGCAGAAACAGATTTTTCTGTGATTAATGCAACCTGCCTTTGATAAATCTTAAATGAAACAGATAAATTAGCATAAACCTCCACGCTAGAAATGCCATTTTACATATATAAGCCAAATGTAATAATAATTTTGTACATAAAACTACAAATAAAGGCTCACCCATATTGTTCATTCATTGAACAGAAAAGATTCACATCGGTCCTTTAATGAGCCAGCAAGGACAACCAACACTAGATTGTCACAGACTATCCGGCTGAACGTAAACGTAAAGTGTGCATTTCCAGTATTTTCATTGCATGATCCGAGCATGGGGCCGTACGATTTGTGCCCCACGGCTGTCTACTGACAGCGTGTTGGACGTGTGCACTGCGATGATCCTTATTTATACAAACGTTGGCGGGCCGGCCACAATTTCTGGGCGCCTCCAGAGGATTTAGCCAACTGAGCTTGTCAGTATTCTGGCACACTTAGATATATATTTACACAAATGTTTATAACAGAATGTTATTGGTAAGGGAATCGGTCTTTTCACATTATTGCTCATGTCCCATTGATTATTACGAACATAGAGCTCCACAGCGACATCTGGTGGGCCCACGCCCTAACTGGTCCCAAATGAAGAGACACCACAGAAAAACACAACAGCATCAGTATAATCTGGTAAAATTGACCCTCTACATTGAGAGTAAATGGCATCCATTTTCACAAAAAAATAAATAAGGAATCACTTTCAAACCATGGAAGCTGACTTAACGAAACAGTCAGCAACTTCAAAGGAGGAGAAGAAATTATGGGCAAAAATGGACAATCAGCCAGCTGAAAATGAATAGACTAGAAATGAATAGGGTTAAGGAAAACAAGTTTTTCTGTAGCTTGACAGAATTGTCACGTTTTCAGGGTCCATCCAAGACTCATCACTCTGTACGGAGAGGAGGTGGATGAGGCAGAGTCAACCATCACGTGCAGCTGCCTCTGACAACAATACGGAGCTCTGCTCAACTTCTGCCGCCATGGTAACCAGTCCCACAATGTGCTTCCCACACTCACTGGCAACGTTATTGTAATGTAAAGAGGAAGAAAATTATGTTTTTAAGAACTATTTACAGAAAAAGGCCCACACCATCACACGTCCTCCACCGTACCCAATGGTTGGCAGCACCTACAGCAGAACTCGGCTGATAAAGATTGTTCTCTGTTTAAATTAATGTTTACATGTACAATTTTCCAAGATTTTGTTTTACTTACTGTAATCTTTTGTTAGTGTGGGTTTCTGCAAGCCAGTTTTTATCTGTTTGTGTTAAATTACTCACATTTTGACATTTTTTTTACTAACTCCAAACTTAATCTGTAAGCAAACACTCTACAAGTTTTATAATTGAATATTTCCTTTTCTTTTATTTTTCATATGATGTTGTGGTCGTAATGAAAACACCTTAATGTTTAAATAATAATAAAAAAAAATCTTTTATTTTAATAAAGGAGTATTGATAAAAAGCAGTGAGACGCTCCAGTGCAGAACAAACTTTCCTAAAAGGTAACAAAATAAAAAATGCAATAAAACATTCAATCACCTGCATGATGTGTGTTTGTAGGACATGTAAACGGCGAGGGACGCGCTTGCTTTAACAGGTTGCGTTCACAGAATACAAGCAGTTAAAACAATGCTTTAAACATGTTTCACCTTTTTTAAAAGCCTCTTTCAAGTAGATGTTTATTCCTTTGGCGTAGTCCGGGGGAGATTCGCTTCAATCTTTTGCACACTGCAGATTCATTTAATTTCAGCACACTGTAACTTGTAAATAACTACATAAATTAAATTAAGTTAATAAAATCTGTGTCATATGGCTAGATCCTCATTGTTTCTAATAAAGGCTTCTTAAAAATAAAGACATTCTACCCGCTGTGATCTCTTAGCACCATCTTCCAAAGTATCTGCAGCTCTTTGATTTCTATACTATGGGAAGAGCTAGCTACTTTATTTATTTTTAGACATCAAGATTTTGCTGCATGATTAGTTCTTTCTTGTTCCTGGTGACCAATGCAAATATGTGTGGACACGTCTTTTGTAATCTAGAGGTGGCATGAGATTCAGCCAAAAGGAGCAGACACAAACAGACCAGTGACAGCAGGGGGGGAAAAAAACAGCAAAACACAGCATTGGATCCCATTTCCCAGCATTCACCTGTGTCCCCATTTCAGAACACACAAGTTGTATTAATTCCCTTTTCCTGCACGTTTCTGCAGCCCGTTGCCTTTTGATGCCTGGACCCCAGTCCAGCATCAACGGCAACTGTTGGATGACGTAAGACAACCTGTGAAGTCTCTGCTCTGTCTCTGCTGATCAGCAGGTCAGCGAAATGAAGGAACTTATTCCAAAGGTTTGAACCAATCAGAAGTGAGGTTTCCATCCCCTGAGATCACCAGAAAGTCACTTCTTTGGGTGCGGTTCCTCTTCAGTGTTGATCCACAGCACAGGAAGCCTCGTTGCCTTCATCTTGGCAAAGGTTTGACTGTTTTAGTTCTCTGTCCATCCATCCATACATACATTCATCCGTCTATCCATCCGTCCATCCATACAACCAACCATCCAGTGCTGTGGTCTTTTTCAAGACCTTAGGCTCGTCTGTCCTTTGTGAAGACACATTTGGTATTTCAGTTCAGGATGCTTTCTTCCTCATCCTGCATTGTTGCAAAGTCCTGGAGAGAGTCAGCAGCCGAGGTTAAGTAGAGCTCTCCCTGTTGTTTAGTTTGGGAACGTAGTCCCAGCTGTCTCTGTTTAGCTCCTCCTCCTTCTTGAAGCTTCTCTTAAAGAAGCCGGCCTGGAATCAGACAGGACAGCAGATTATTTTATTGCACTAAAATGAAAAAGCTGTTACTTAAATGCAAACAGGGTGAACACATACATGAATACCAACTATAAAAAAAGAGATGTATACTGGGTGTTTAAAATGAGCCAATTACCTTCCATAAACACCAGATGAGCGCTGCCAGGATGATCAGTCCCAAAACTAAACTGACGACGATGATGAAAATCTTCACCACCGCTGAGGGTTTGTGGGTAAAAACAGCTTCCACCACCACCTGGAAATTATTAACACGCTTTAACAGCCAGAACGTTTGGGATGCCTCAAAGGAAAACAATGCAGAGACTCTATGAAGCTGTGCTTCAGCCCTGGCGCTGCTATGAACAGGGGCGGTTCTAGACAGGGGCCAACAGGGGCCAGGGCCCCAGTAGACCTGTTCCTGGCCCCTGTTATGGCCCCTGTACTAAAGACATGATATTAAATTTCTTAGGATGATAAATGCTGACAAAGATACCGTGACTGACTGGTCATTTGGATCAGTTGTATTTTTTACGTTTATGGTTTTACCCAATAATAAAATAACAAAATAATTAAAAAATAAATATAAAAAAATAACAATAATTAAAAAATGTAGCTGTTTCACATTAAGCTCCCGCCGTATTGAGAAAAGATCAGGGGTCTGCAACCTGCAGTTTTAGAGCCACAATTGGCTCATTGGCTTACTTAATATATTAAACAATGAAATGATTTTTTTCCCAATCTTTTGTTCTGTGCCCCTGTGAAAAAACACTGGCCCCACCCTGGCCCCCCCTGCTAAATTTTGTCTAGAACCACCACTGGCTATGAACTACCAGTGGTAGATCTGGGTCTCTTATTGTTGCTTTGATAGGCTCCTGGCTGTTTTACCTGTGCAACAGGTAGATCCTTTATTAGGACGGTGTGAGGATCTTCTCTGGGAGATGACATAATTGCTGTGCTCTCCAGCGTCATGACAGCGTGACGGCCCTAAGGAAGAAAGCAGAGTTTATTTATAACATGTAAAGCAGCTTGCTTACGCCTTAGGAGAAATCCGTGGACTGATTAAACCCAATGCAGTTTTTTCCACATTAAAACATTTTTTAATACAGCTTTGAAATATGTTTCGTGTTGCAAAGGCTTTTGTAAGCCAAGCCCTAAGAGAAATGAATCAAACATCCCTGAATTAATGAATGCCAGTGTTGGACAGACATGGTTGGACTAATGTTAGCGTATGCAAATATCATTTTACATAAAGAACAAACGATTGAAGTTTTTCCTGTAGACTCAGCAAACGTTCGTACCGGTGCTTGCAACAGCACAGCAGGGTTCAGGGCGATCTCCAGCTGGATGGTAGCATCCCTCCCTGCATCCAGGTTACCGAGGCGACACTCCAGGCGCTCACACAGATCATCTCTGTAGCCACAGAACTGCACAGGCAAACAGACGTGGAGAACAGGCCATCCAATGTAAGTCAGTTGATATTCGGGCAGTGATTAATAACAACATTTCAGCAGAAATAAAAATCATCAGCTGGGCAAGATTTTTTTAAAAAGAGATATGAGATGAGACTATATTGTTCGTATCAAGATGGTCTATAATGTGTTTGAATTATACTTTTATGTATTCCAGCTGTTTTTTTTTCAGCTGTTTTATCATGTTTACTTACAGCTGTTTTTTTTTTTTTTTTTTACAAAATATGTGCCTCTGAGACATTTGGGATAAAGCTTTGATTCAGAGATGTCTTTTTACGATTACTTTGTGAAAAAAAAAAAAACATATCGCGATAAATATCGTATATCGGCATTCAGCCTAAAAACATCGAAATATTATTTTTGGTCCATATCTCCCAGCCCGGATTTCAGTGTTTATACTGTCACTGAGGGAAGACTCAGTGTTTCCTATTTTCATTATTAATGAGGTTTGAAAGGAATTTAGAGGTGAAACCAGTATTTTCAATATGTCAAAACTTGGCTATGGTTGATTCAGGGTGTGAAAGAAGAATGTAGAAATGATACCTTTAAAGGACGTTTTATTAAGAAAAATAAATGAGTTTTCTGGTTTGGTTCGCATCCTGTCATATTTTAATATCAACCGAGGGGCATAAATGACCCCATAAACTCAGACGATCAAATTTTGCAACTTGCGTCCATGATCTTGGTGTCACACGCAACGTAGTTTGATGCTCTTTCAAATGAAACGGTATGTTTTGCCATACAACACTTTTTAAAAGTCTACAAAATTCTTTATCAACCAATATTAAAGCTGTTAAAGAGATATTAGAATCGGCTATGGTCGGCCAATCAGCAGCTGAAGTATAGAAATCGTAAATCCACCACAAAAGTCTTATCGATCCATCTCTAATCCTACTTTCTTCTCGACCTGACCTTCTCTTCCATGCCACTGTGAGGAGCATGTAGAGTCATGTGATCGTGGCTCGCTCGCTGCTTGATGAGCTGTACATCCTGAGTGATGTGTTTCTGAGAAGGGAAAGTCCTGCAGGAGTGTCTTACCATTGTGCGGGTGGTGGTGGACGAGAAGAAGAAAATGAGCTGGTTGATGAACGAAGCTTGAGGAACGTCGCAGTCGTCGATGACCGACACCGTTTTGTCACTTATGGAGCACGAACCATGAGATGACTGCAGAAAGAGACAAATAAAAAGCGATCGTGACAGACTCCCCACATGTTGTCAACCAGCAGTGTCTAACACTGCAGGACTGATAGAAACCTGGTTTCTACACAGACCAAGGTATGCCCACTGCTGTGATCACCACAGGCCTACCTTCCAGTCGGTGACCTGCAGCAGTCTGTGTCGGTAAGGCGCGAGGATCTTTGGCAGTGCGATCTGCACCACGGTGTTTATTGCCCTGCTGGGACCAGAGTTCAACACCTGCACCGAAACAAAACAAGAGACAGGCCAGAAGATTCAAGTTCAGTTTTTGGGGGGGCTTTCAAACATCGATCACAAGAAATAAAGTTAGGAGGGAAACATTGGTTTTAGCCAGGCTCGGTCTGAGCCTGCAGACTGGTGTAACCAACAGCATTCATGTCATCCAGCTCCTTTCATGCTCGCTCGCTCTACTTGTTTTCTGCACTACAGGGCTATAGTTTGGTCTGAGTAAATTATCCAACAGGTTAGGGGAAAATCTTTATGTTGTGTGCTAAACATTGTCGTGATTTTTCCAGCCCCTAAAGACAAATATGCAACCCCACTGGGGAGGAAAGAACAAAGGCTTTAATCGTTTAGGAGAGGAAAATGAATGTTTTTGCACAGAATCAGTAGGTAGTATACATTTCCAAATCAAATGGAAATTGCTTTTAAAAAATGTAATTTCTCAAAGTGTAAATTGTGTACTTTATGGACTCATTACCCCATGTTAGGTCATTTAAGCATTTGTTTCTATTAATTGTGAGGCATATTTTTTTACAGCTAATGGAAATCCTTAAGACGGCTTCTCAGAAAATATCTATACAATTTGAGACCAGAAGAAAAATATCAACAGAAAAATATCAACTGGTCTTTGGTTCATAAACAGCTTAACACAGGAAATGCAGCAGCAGCAGCAGCTCGTCTCATGGACACATCTGCATGTTGTGGCTCTGGAAATCTGACTGCAGCTCAGTTGGATTTCAAGACTGTGAATCTGCCAAACTCCTGAATGACCTTTGCTTCACAATGCTCCGGTTATCCCCATTACTTGTGCCGCCACACTTTTTCCTTCCACTCAACCTTCCATTGAATACATCTCTCTGTCCACAGCCAGCTTCTCTAGCAACGTTTGTGGCTTCCCCTGCTTGCTGAAGGTATCTGTAGCAGCATTCCTCTCTATGGCTGTGTAGACTTTATATTTTTGTCTTAAATATCATTGTGCATTTTTGCTGAACACACCTAAAGAAACAGGTGAATCTACCTTGTATGTGTAGTTGAATTTTTCAGGGTAGCAATCAGCTGGAATCAGGTCCTCGTCTCCAAACACGAAAGACGTTGGACTCACGAAACTGCGAACACAGAGAAGGACATTAGCGGCAGCTAGCTATGAAGCGTTCCCATTAATTTCACTTTAGTTAAAAATGTCGGAGTGTTTTCATCTCTCTCGTTTTATTTCAACGGTAATGTGTATAAAGTCGTCACAGATCTGTAGCGTTAGGTTTATGCAGACGGACCCGTGGATGTTGACACCGACGGCATATTTCAGAGGGAGAACGAGCGTCATGCTGTTATCGTGGAGAAACTCCTCATTCTCGTAGTTATCGCTGCAACGGGGGGAGAAAAAAAACATGTCATTTTTGGCATTTTGATGCTAAGAAGCGGAAACATATCATCTGCAGGCTCACTGCTTTAAAGGCAGACACCAGACTCTGGATTTGTAACAGGAAGAGGAAGGGGGAGGGGCTTGCCTGCTCGTGTTGATCTTGATGTGAACGTCGCCAGGCGTGCTGTTCTGATTGACATCCAGCAGAAAACTCAGATTCATCTGCATAAAAAAAAATGGTTACAGAGTTAAAAATTTTATTCCTTTGAATTATCAAGCAAATGTACTAATATCACCAAGTTTAAAAAAAAAAAGTCACTAAGTATTTAGCTGAGGAGCGTCTGAGTCACTGACAGACTGGTCATGTGTTTGTATCTGTTGCATCGTGGGTATGTGTACAACGTTTGGTTTTGCTGTGCAAGGATTCGAGTGTATGTAGGTGGAAAATAATATAACGGCACTTGTCACTTCATAACGAGGCTATTTTGTCATGTTATAAAAAATGCTAAATGTTTAAACACAACTATAATGCCCCGCTGGCATCAACACGTCGAGACAGGAGGTACTGGCGTCGGATTTAATACGTTTCTACTTCTTCCTACCCCATCTTGAGCATTACATTAAGCCGCTAGGCTGTGTATAGTGTGAAATCTCTGCTGATTATACATGTTATTTTACTTTTTCTGCTTCTTCTGCCCTTATTTTCCAGTCACGTTCCAAATAAACTAACTAAACTTGTACATGTTGGTAAAAGTGTTCCACATGGCTTTTGGTAAAACCATGTGGTTATGGTTTTCTGACACACACACACACACACACACACACACACAAAATAAAAACTTTTTGTTTGACCGTGCTTCATAAACAGCAGATTTGTGGCGGGCAAAACTAATAGTTGCGAAGACGTATGAATACTTTTGGAACGCACAGCATGACCATCTGCCTCCTGAGCTCCTGTCTTCCTCCTCCCTGGCTAAAGAAGCAGTGCTGTCGGTGTGAGATGGATCAAAACAGCGATGCAGCTGTTGTGACAGTGAGCCGAGGCTGGTTCATATGAAGCATGGAGAGCAACCGGCCGCGGTTACCTGAGCGAGGGCTGGGAGGACGAGGCCGGTGATGCTGCAGTCGACGCTCACGTCTGTAGTGTTCACCTCCTCCGTGACGTCACAGCTAATCGTGTTGTCCTGCTGCTCGTACAAGGAGACACGGGCAGAGTTCAGATGCTATCCTTCTTCAAGGGTTACACTGATGCTATTATGTGGCTCTTCGTTTTGGTTTTCAGCAATGACTTTTACTTTCTTTCATATCGGAGGTCACGTCTTCCACTGTGGTTCATAAGGAACCGAGGAAGCCTCAAAAATGAGCCAGAACGGAAATCTTAAGTCATGAAACCAAACTGTAATTTGTTCCTCCGTCTGTGTGACGTAAACTCACGTTATACAGCACTTTGATGTAGTGGATGTTGTTTGGGAACCTCACGGTCACGCGTGGCAGGAAGGCTTCATCTCCGGAGTTCACCACCAAGACTTTCAGGACGATTTGTCCCGAGCCCAGAGCAAAAAACGTCTGCTGCCTGCAGGGCAAACAAGATCAACACAGAATATCAGTGCTGGTGTTTAGAAACGACATGGAGTCCCTCTACGATAACCCACTTCTTCCCTGTTTAACATATTTTCTTATTGCCCAATGGCCTGATACCATCTTTTTGTGGGGAACTCTAATTCTAGGTGGATTATGTCGTTATATTGACTCTTTTTCACCCTGCTGCCTCCTCTGTGAGTCTCTCACCCGCTGCTACACTCCATCATTCCTGACAGTAGCTGCTGATGCTAATCCCCTTTTCACACCAGATTATCTGCCACAATCTGCACATTTAATCAGACACATACTTGTGACAGTGTTGCGTAAGTGAGTGGCGAAATATCAGCTCCAACCAGCTACGGTTTGAGATGCTGGAGTCAGAGTGTGTTGGGATGCGGGACTCATTTGAGATGTATTTAAATACCGAGTGTGAGTAGAAACAATGGACAAATGTAGACTTTTTTTTTCCCATTGGGAGCAATAAGTCTCAGTAGCTGTTTATACAGAGCTGATGTGCACGAGTTCATGTTCTAATTCTTCATTGAAAAAAAGACAAAAGCAGCTTCAACTGGGATTCGGCATAGCATTACAACCACTAACTAAAATAGTTTAGAAAACCAGTCATCAGGCATGGTGTCAGCACTTCCATACGGTGACAGTCAACCGTCCCACAAGACAACAAAGGGAGCAATAAACGATAACACGTTATTTCAGAAGCTGCACATGAACAGTCCTGATCCAGGTTTATAGAGAACGCTGAGAAAACGAGACAATATGCAGTGAGAGGAAAATACGTCAATGACAATTCTATGTTGATGGGCAGAGTAACTCAAGATGGCAGAAAGGCAACAGGCGCTAAAATAAGCACTGGCTACAGTAAAAGGTTTATGAAATACCATCTTTGAATGCAGAACACATTAAACCTGATGGGCGGCAGCAGAGGACCACGCCTTCTGTCACTCCTGTTAGCTAAGAACAGGAAACTAAGCTCAGATAAGCTCATTACAATTAATAATAAAAGATTGGACAAATATTGGCAGGTCCGAGGAGTCTCAACTTCAGCTGCTGCATTTAGATAATAGCATCAGAATTAGGTGTGAACAACAAAAAAAGCACCGATCCATTCAATACGCAATAGCGTTGGAGATATTTTCTTGGCACTTTCCCATGTTCAGTGGCCCCTTAGGACCGGCTCATAATCGCACAAAGCCCACTTTAAGACCACAGTGTAATCACCCTCTGATGGCTACTTCCAGCAGGATATCAAATCATCTCTATCTGGTTTCCCAAACATGACAATGAGTTCACTGTAGTCACCGGATCCCGAGCCAATAGAGTACTGTCAACGTCGACCGAAATCACTGAGGGCAACGTTCCAGCTCCATGTTCAATCTACGCAACGGAGAACTGAGGCAGTTCTGAAGGCAAGTAGGGGTCCGACCCACAACTAGCAGGTTTTACCTACTAAAGTAGCCAGTGAGTGAACATCCATTCCTGCTTTGTACAAACTACAGTCTATAAATAAAAGCAACACGCTAAGTGATGTAATGGATTCGTCCTGCATCTGCCTGCTGCTAATTACCATCACATGTTTAGAGGGGAAAACCGTCCATGTTTTTTATTATTAGAGAGCCGAAGGGCTCATCTTGTTGAACTTGTGCACAAAGTGTAGCTGAAATGAAGCTAATCCACTACAGTGACCTGTGAGGCATTTTCAGCTGGTCTGTTCATCTAAAAGTTGCTCCTCTGTCTCCATTTCTTTTTGATTCACACGGAAACCTGTTGTGGATTTCGTGTGTGTGTGTGTGTGTGTGTGTGTTGCGTTCTTACTGCGGCAGCACCAGTTCACTTGACAGCTGCATGTCGGTCGAACAGTTTTTCAGAGAGCAGGAGCGTGCGAACTGAGTCTGAGGGAGAGAGACAGAGAGAGAGAGAGAAGCAGACTATTTACGACCCCAGTAACAATGAGTGAATGCAGAAGTCGTTGCTACCTCACTGAGGATCTTACAAAAAGCTCCTGCAACCCCTGACTCCTGACCCTGAAGTTACACATGATTGATAATAAGGATCTCGTGACTCACTCCAGCTGCGAGTTTCTCTTTCTTAGCAGTTTTTCTGCTCGGTTTTTGTGAGTCAAGGAGAAGCAAAGTAGAAACGCAGGAGCAGGATGTTAGCTAATGTGCTGCAGGCACTGCAGCTGTAAACACATCTGGGTTAGCAGCAGGGTATGCTGTAAAGGTATCCGACATTAAAGCAGCTGTTTTCTTACCTTTAACTCCACTTTATTGATAAACGGAGTATTCTAAATAATCTTTATTAGATCTTGTTATTCATTTTATTTTACATTTGTCTTAGTGAAGAAAAACTAAATGTTGATAGCGCATGCTATATGGTGTGTAGCACCCAGCACAACTATAAAGGTTTTGTTGCTGACATAAGACCATAAGGTGGGAGCATTGCCCTTCAGAGCCCACTAGAAATACTGAATCTATGCTCTATGATGATTGAACTTGAAAAATCTAAACGTTTATTTTATAAGATACCTGGTAGCTTTATTTCAAAGGGATAAAATCCCTTTTGCCATGACTAGTGCAGCTACACTACATTACTAATGTGGTGTCTAACTTTGTAATATTCAAAATAATAAGACTAAGCTTTTTTATTTAGAAGAAAATGTACAAGCATTATTCAATATATAAAATATACATTTAATATCTATAAGTAGTCCTTTGATGACTTTTGTACAGATACAATTTTTCAAATATTTGAAGGAATATTCAAATATTCAATGTTCAAAGAATCCTTAAAGGAACTCTTTTTTTGAAGAGTTCCTTTAAGATTTGTTTTGTCCAGTGCAAAGTACATATTAATCCCTTGTTAATTGGCTGTTTTCTTGTTAAGAATGTGAAAAGTACCATTGTAACAATCCATTTCTACGTGATAGCGTCTATTATTAAGTTGGTTTTTGTGACTTTAAACACTTTAAACACAGCTAAAACGTATGATTTAAGGCGTCACACGGGCTGATACCTGGTTGGTGATGGTGTGACGATGTCCTGCGCTCTGCTGGAGAATGGGTTTTAATGGAGGGAAGGTTCTGGAAGAGCCCCTGTGGCTGCTTTTTTCTCTGAGGCCATAGGAAACTTCAAACTGAACTGGAGTATAAATGTCTTTAACATCTTTCTGTAATTTGGGGAAAAAAATTGAAATGAAAACACTCAGCATTTGATTACTACTCTGGTCAGTGATCAGCATTTGTTGTTTATTTGCTGGTAATCTGAGGGTTTTACCCTTTGGTACGCCACATGTGTTGCACAGGTGGGTTGGCCGTGTTGAGCCTTCACATGACCCCTCGTGCTGTTCGATGATCCGTTACCATGGAAATAGAAACGGTGAGGGAACGATGGTTTATGGAGGAGGTCAGTGGTCAAATTATACTGGAGTTCTGGGAATAAAAGAAGCAAAAATCTTCCACTTAAGTAAGTCAAACATACTATCACAGATTTATCTGTTAAATATTAAAACATATGGTGTTGTATGTTTATAATACACATTCAAGAACAGTTACAGGAGAAGTATGAAAGTGGGATTAACACTTAAACCAGTTGTCTTAACAGCAGGCTTTAATATACCTATTGCCCCTCTGAAGTGTTTAGACATGAAACTGAAGCAGACTGTAACGTTGAAGCAGGCAGTTTGAGTCCTGTGATCTTGACATAGCGCCACCCGCTGGTCAAGCTGCTCAGGCAGAATCAGAGACGCTTGTAGTTGAATCACTGGTCGGGTCCTGTGGGGCACAACCGAGAAAACTCTTAAAGACTGATGGTTTTCAGATATTGTGAAGACAATTGTCTCAGGTCTGTCTTAAAGCTATAGTTGGTAATCCTGTCCAGAAATGTTCATTATACTGGGTAAAGTGGTCCTTCCATCCTGAAAGTAGTAAATACATTATGTATTCACAAAAAGGAGGTTAAAAAAGTAATTTCAGTGGGAGCTGCAGGCCTGTAAAACTCTGTCCAATCCATGCCCCTCAGTCTGAAGGGCATGGATTGGACAGTTTGTTCCTAATTTCTCTCTCCTTTGTCCCTTAAGTTCCGGGGGTATCACCTTATCTATTGTTTGTCCCACATGCCAATCGTTCTGCCGCCCTCACCTAACACCAGCGTCTGTGCTTGGTCCTTCATACTTCCCGCTTGCTGGCTGCGCATGCCCACTTCTAGTGTTTATGTATCTGGTTAGCTTAGCAGCTAGTTTAGCGGTTAGCTTAGCGGTTATCCGTTCATTGTAGCTTCGCTGCTCTCACCGTATACTTTGAACGTGGCTAAGAGTCACTTGATGCGAACCTCATTCATGTTTATGAGAAGAAGAGGAAGGCCTCAGTAGAAAGAAATAAGACCAGAGTGGATTTGGGAAATCTTTTCACACGATTCCCCTGAAGAGAGGAAGAATGAGGTAAGACGGTCTAGGGCATGCATAGTTATTCAAAAAGGGGCTTGGGGAGACTTCGCTAACCGTATCTTTAAGGAGATTACTAATATTAAACAAACAAATAATCTGTACTACACAGCCTGGTATGGAGGCACCACTATGACTGGACAATGGAAAAGCATCTTTATGGGTTTACCTGAGAACCACAGCTGAGTCTGAGAGGAATGCTCCCACTGCCACATCTGTGGAGACACCATTAAACAACAATCAGTACTGACCCAGTGAGAAACAGCCTCTAGCGCAATGTGGAACATCCTGAAACATAAGAGCTTTTATTACCCTGGTAGCCATTGTCATCAATGTCAATCCCAGAGTTCAGTGATTGTCCGAACATCCTCAGGTCACGACCCAAGGAGGATCCTGTAATCCTCTGAAATGACATAGCGCGGAAATCAAGAGTAAAAGGACTAAACCAAAGTTTATCAATCACTACACATGTATCCTACCCAATTAAACCTATAATTACATCTTGATAAATTAAGAGTCATCTGAAAAAGTGAAAACCTCTCAAGAGTATGTGAGTTGTTGGTTCTTATTGGTCTAAATAAACTATATTGTGTATTTAAAAAAAGCTAAATGGTTTTCCTATGCCACCAGTAAGTGCTAAACATTTGTAATAAAGTAGTAATATAGTAATATGCACATTGAACATTGCAGCTCTGTTAATAAGAACCACCCTGACAAGTGTTTCTGGCTCTGAGTTGAGTGTGTACCTGTGATGGTGATGGTGAAATACCCTCCTTCCTGCCATTGTAGATGTAGACGGCTCCTTTGAGGTCGTCTTCCTGTGGAGCACCAACGGCCACGTCTACAAGCGCACACACACACAGAAGCTGCCTTCACTGCATCTGTGAGGACTTCTTCTTTCAGTCTTTTGTTTGACTTTCTTAGATTCACACAGTAAACGACAAATGTTGCGTCTTATTTAAAACTTAAAGAATAAAGTATTGAGTTACACAGAAATGATCAAGATCTGTTTTTTTTTTCTTTTTGTTCCTTGCAATGTGTTGTTTTATTTGTCAATCTCCAATGGGTCACAAGGAGAGATAGATTACCCGCCAAAATGTTCATATATTTTATCATTTCTGGTTGTAATGGGAGAAAATGTGCAAAAAGTTCAATGGGTAAAAGGGGTAAACCAGCCTTGTCTTTTAATATTTAACCTCAATTATTTGACAATATGGTAGTCTTAAGCCCTTCTTTCCTCAATCAACACTGGCCTGACTCACTGTGCCACACCAATTTTCTGAAATCACAATTTAACTACAACGCTAACTATAGCGCAGATGAATATCAACCTTATTTTAAACCTGCCCAGAGTATCTGTTCCCTGGAAGACCCCACATGTTGTATACGTCTCCGCGACATGAGGAACACGAGCACTCACACGTCGCTTTTTATCTCGCGGCGGCAGATTAGAGGGCACGTTCGCTCACAGAGCAGCAACAGTTTGTCATTACAGTTTAATGAACTTAATAACACACTCCACCCCTCACACACATACACATACACACACCCAGACATGCACACACAGATGGTGAGGGGGCTCCGTTCTGTGTGTCTGTGTAGGAGCGATCTGTTAAAGGCAGGATGGTGCTCTGTTATCAGAAAGTGACAAGAGGCACTGGGGGGGGTGGTGGGCTGTGGTCCGTGGGTTGATTTCGCCCAGCATGATGCCCCTGAACAACAGTGGTGGTATTCGATAAAGGAGCAGAGAGGCGGGAGATTTAATCAGCAAGGAGAAAATCAGCTCTTAGCCCTTCCTAATTACAACTGCTGAGGTACCCTAGAGCAAAATAGATCAACCCACAGAAGCTTTCAAAGGATTGACAAAGGGCTGTAACTTTGTTAGAGCCAGTGGCATGATTTGTCTGACTAGCCGTAGTTTTTCTACTATTGGTATTAACAATAGAAAATATATATATTTGTAGTCACAAAAGAAAAGGTAAGTTTGCAGAGTGAACATAAAAGTGGTGGAAGCAGCAGAAGCATTGTTGCACAGCCCAGGCTGTACAGGTGTGGTTCCTACCTGGATAGCCATCGTCATCCAGGTCTCCAAGGTCAGCGATGGTCTGTCCGAACCGTGCCGCGTAAGCATTGCTGCCAGTCAGCTGAAACTCCGCCTCTTTAAGCTTCGCCTTTGTGAGAAATTAGCAGTTTTAGGGTTTCTTCAAAGATTTTGCATCTCAAAATTGCACACTCTTCAAGACACAAGGTTTTCAGATATGTAAGTCTCTTTTAGCCAAGTTTTGAAAGCACAAATACAATGGATGGATGGATGGATGGATGGATGGATGGATGGATGGTCCTACCTGTCCCTCATTGATATACACATACACCCTTCCTTCCTCCCTGTAGGTCCCCGTGGCCATGGGAGCACCAACTAGCAGGTCTGACAAACCATCAGCATTCAGGTCCACCACACAAACACTGGAGCCAAAAAAAGATCCCATCTGGAAAGAGACCCATCTTTTAGATAAGAAGGTGGTGTATTGTTGTGACATAGGATTGTAAATGCTTAAAAAAAAAAAAAAAGAGTCTCACTTCATTTCCAGTAATTTCTGAAACCACATCCAACATTTGGTTGTTCTCTACTGAGATGATGATGACCTGAAATGTGCAAAACGCAGACTGACTTCAACCATCGATACAGCTGACCCACATTAAGGGATCCCAACCAGTGACAATAAGACAGAAAAAGCCACTGGATCGCATTACTGCTGAATAGTTGAACTTAAATTGCAGACAAGCAGGTCCTCTGGTCCTACCTTGCCCCTCTGATGGTGCTGTGGAGCTCCCCCCACCACCTCCAAGGACGAGGGACTCTGGAAGTGACCGGCTCCGACGGCATAACCTGAAGCCCCAGGATACGCTATTGTTAATTTCAGTGTGTCAGTGCTTTATTTATGGAGCACTTTACGAGAACAGAGCTGCACAAGAAGAACAAAACAACTGGTAGTAGTTAAAAAGAGAAAAAAAAATTAGTATAAAAGAAACCCAAAAGATGTAAAATTTAAAATAGCTTATATATCAAGCTCTATGTAATACTTAAGCCAAGGAGTAGAGGTGGATCTATAAAAGCATCTTAAAAGATATTACGAGCAGCTCTTAAATGAATCGGTAGATTATTCCACAGTTTTTGGTATGTGACAGAAGGCATGATCACCTCCGTTTTTCTGATTGGACCCGGGAACATCTAACATCTATGTATGCAATATTTACTAAAGTCTTTGTCCACGAACTCAGCATCCTATTTGTACTCACAAGCGATTGGGGATAAAACACTGGTTAAATTAAATTAATGTCAACACCCATACATGTAGTTACTTTGAGTCTGTGATGTAGGGGTTGAGATGGTTTAGTGTCAGTAGGCAGGTCTGTACCAGCATTAATGTTGTTTTTATGTAAGGTATAACAGGAAACATATCTTGGCTTTTCTTGTTGATGTTTTTAAAGGAAGGAAATGTATTTGCTGCTGCTGCAGCTGCTGACAACAGCCTCCCCACCCCCACCCACAAAAACTTCATCCTTGTTTTTTACAGGGGGAGGGGGGGGGGGGGTTCACCACGGTTGACGCCACAAGGTTAGACCCCACATGCCGACCATCTGAACTACCTTTATTGAACCTTTACTAAATAATCAAGACATTGCAAGCTGGAACATTTTCCTGCCTGGCTTTTAAATCCACACTGCACCCCTAAGTGGGTGTATGATTGTAGGGCTGTGTCGTGTTTGCGAATGAATAATGTAGTGTAGGTTTACTTGATCAGAATAAAATACGTGTCTGTGTTATCAATAAAATAGAAATCAGATGGATTGATATAGATAATTCTCAAAAAATTCTAAACATATATTTTCAGTGCAGCACCAGCCATTGTAATGCTGTTGCTTAATGCCCTTTTTTTTTTTTTTATAAAGAACACTGAATTTAAACACAACCCTTTATTCAACCAACTTTTTACCAAAACTGTCTTATAAAAAGAAAAAGAAAACATGTGCTCTATGAACTCTTAGTTACGGAGCGTTCCTGGCTCGGCGTTTGTGATTGGTTGGGAGGATGTAATGAGTGTAGTATCAACCTACATGATAGGCTAGAATGAAAAAGGAAAGAAAACTGGTATTTTATTGAGCTTTTTATTGACCCCTATTTTTTCTATTGAACACTATGTCTATCAATCGATATATATTGTCATTGAATTATCTTCCAGCCCTACTGTGATGCTCAGCATGATAATAATACTATAATGTTTGCAGATGACATTGTGATCTGCGGTGAGAGTAGGGAACAGGTGGAGGAAAGTCTAGAGAGATGGAGGTTTGCCCTGGAAAGGAGAGGATTAAATGTTAGCCGTAGCACGATAGAATATGTGTGTGAATGAGAGGGAAACAAGTGGAGCCGTGAGGTTACAGGAAGCAGAGATAAAGGTGGAGGATTTTGAGTCCTTAAATGCTCCTGCATACTCTGGTTACGGTGAGCCGTACGGACTCTGCGCTGACTTTCAGAGGATGTTTTACCCCTCATAGTTGAGTTGCCTACTTTTCTTGTGACAAATTCCTACACTTCCCACACTTTCTGCCAGCAAACGCAGTGGGGGACGGGACGGTAAAATGTTTGATTCGCTAGGTGAGCACCTAGAGCCATTTCTTCTCCCGTCACCCACCACACACCTATCAGGGCGGCACAGAGAGCGGCTGTCACGCCGCGTGTCCTCACGACTCCCAGTGTCACATATCAAAGTCATGCGAAGACTTCTTGCCGCCGAGCAGTTTATAGCGTGACTCCCCGTACGTAGTCGTAACAATTGAGCTCTGTGCGTACCCGTTAGCGCAGAGTACGCCTCGAGTATGCGCGGACTCCACGGACTCATGTCTGCGCAAGCATGTGGAGGCCTTTAGGGTCAACGGTCCAGAGCAACAGTGAGTGCGGAAAAAGAGGTGAAGAAACATGTCCGAGCAGGTTGGATGAAAAGTGTCAGATGTGTTATGTAATAATGAAAGGAGAGGTGTACAAGACGGTGGTGAGACCAGCAACGTTGTTTGGTTTAGAGACAGTGGCAGGAGGTCTAGAGGAGATTTGTGGATGGAGTGAAAGAGGATATGAAGGTAGCTGTCGTCAGAGAAGAAAAGCGGTAAGATAGGGTTAGATGGAGACGATGAATCGCTTGGGCGACCCCTGAAAGGGAAAAATATTTTTTTGATCCTTTGGGATTTCTCTGCAAACTCTAACTTTAACTAATGGATGCAAATAAGTGAATGTCAGGAAAATCCTGCTAGGACGGCAGAACTTTGTTTTATCATTAGATTCACTATAATCAAAGGCAGTTATAAATGAAAGCTGAAAGTGTCTGAAAAGGTGCTGCAGCAAATCATCAGTTTGATGTTTTGCTGGGCGCACACCCAGCAGCGGTATCGTACTCGTTTACAGTTTTGTTTCCTTTAGGCACAGCTTCTCAAAAGGCTTTAAGAGGAAAATGACCTTCTATTAATCACGTTCTCATTAAGACACCAGAAGCACATGTCTCTCCGGTTACCTGATTAATTAAGGAAACATTTGATTAAGTAGTAGATCACTCAAATATTCTCCAGTTGAAGCCCTAATTGTTTTATCTACAAAATTTTTAAATTACATTTCGAGGACATTTACATCTACCATTAAACTGCAGGACAAAATAACTATAGTGGTAAGTTACTCCCCTGGTTTACCGTGACCAAATATGGTTAGTGTGACTAGTATGACAATTGTGTTTTGATGAAAAATGATCTTTACACACAGTGTTTTGGCAGAGAGGAATGTCCTTCAAGGTAATATTGGGTTAACCAACGGGTTTCTGAGTGTGGGAAATTTTAAAAACTAGATCACAGCTTTTAAATGTGTTAAAACCTGTCTTCCTGTTATGTTTCGTTTTTCAGTCGCTCTGCTTCAACCTAATTTGTTTTTGCATCTCTACATGTATTGCATGCAGATACTTGCACTACAAAGACTCAACATGAATGTTTAAAAGCGCTCTGCCTTAGCAAAACAAACACATTTGAATGTCAGTCCAAACCGTCTCTTCGGGTTTGTATTTATGTGAAGAGATTTGTGTTTTGTGCACAACATCACACCTTTTAGACTGGCTTCCTGATCTACATACAGCATGAGAGGTGATAAGTACATTCAGTTTCCACGTTGCTTCGTGAACCAGGAGCATTTCAAACATGCAAAACTAAAGAATGCCTCAGTGAGAGGGGTGTGGAAGGATAAGATGATACCTCCTTTTTTCAGCTCTATCTAAGATTAGTGTTTGAAAAGCCAAATGAAACACGGTGCAGCTAACTGAAACGAGATAAGAGACAGGTGGATAAAACTGTCCTCTCTCTCAGCTCTGTATATCCTCGCACTTTAGCATCATAACTAACTTTAAAGACAAACCTAGGGCGTCTAGACAAGGGCCAACAGGCTCGCCCCTGTAGAACTGTCTGGCCAACTTATGCCCTGTACTAGCCTGTGATTTTTGCTAATCATCAAAGATACCGTGACTGACTGGTCGTTTAACTGATTATAGGTTTTACCCAAATAAATTAACAAAATAAAAATAATATAAAAATACTATAATAAAAATTAAGGACCAAACCCTTAAGTAACAATAAAAATCGATCCTATAAAATGTAGCTAGCAACTAACAGATTACCTGTGATTCTGCAATGCATCAGAAGATTTTTGGATTAACTGCAACTAAGGTAGAATAAAAAAAAAAAACTAATACTAATTGACTAGATAAATTGTTACCGAGGTAGCTTCCATAGTTGACAACTCCATTCTCATCCAAATACACAGAGAGCCTTCTGCTGGTGATGTTCTGCACCAGAACTGAGCCTTTCCAATAAAACGTTCCTGGTGCTCCCATGATGATCAGATCCTGAAAAAAAAGGAACCTCTTTGTTATCTTTGAGTTAAAAACTCAAGATTCTCAGTCAACTTTAAACTCTGGAGAACCATACGTTGTGACAGTCTCTGGCTAACAATAATTTTGCTGAAAAGTTGACAAAGCTTGACTCTTTTTCACTCACTTTATCAAAAAGTAGCATTTAAAAAATAAAAAAAACATTATGGAACACTGTATTGACGTCAGCCCTAAGCTTTTGGTTTTTTTTTTAAACACAGATTTTGGCCAAAATGGTTCTTTGGGTTGTAAAGTTTGCAGACCCCTGATTTAGAGGTTATGGCAGCTCTATCAAAAGCTCTGACTGGAGGTTCAAGCCTACATTCTCAAAGAAATATACAGCTCAGCCGTCAATTAATAAAAATCTGAGCTCAGAAGTTGGATGCAAAATTCTGATGTGTGCGTCTCTGATTATTACATGACTGTCGCAGGAAACGAGAACTAAAAAGGATTTCAGAAAGCATCTTGCCGGCGTGTTACCGACCTGTGTCAGAAAATTGGAAATGCCCGCCTGACATGATGCATAATCCTCACCGAACTTCCTCTGGTAGTCTGTGAGTGACAGAAACAGGTGCTTAGAGGTGAAGCTGAACAAACAGTATCCAAATGTTTTCCCTTATCAGCTGAACAGCCGCTGCATTCACACACACACACACACACACACACACACACACACCAGCACATGGATTTGTATCTCCTGGTATCGATATGTTTGCGTGGACATTTATTTGCCTACTCCTTGTTTTATCTTGAACCCTATTATGAGGTTACTGGGGTGCTTTAAAATATCCTAGACTGTAACAAACTTCACACCACCATGACATGAGGACCATGCAGTCGTGGAAAAAACACTTGTGTATTTGTATTTGTGTCTCTGCTCTGCCTTCTCTAACCCCCAGTCAGTCGTGGTAGATAGCCGTTCACAATGAGCCTGGTTCTGCTGGAGCGTTCTTCTGTTGAAGGGAAGTTTTCCTCTCCACTGTCGCTTCATGCATGCTCAGTATGAGGGATTGCTGCAAAGCCATCACCAATACAGACGACTCTCCCTGTGACTCTACGCTCTTTCAGGAGGAGTGAATGCTGCTTGTCAAGACTCAATGCAGACTGCTGGATTTCCTTAGATAGGAAACTTTTTGACCAATCTGTCTGGATGAGTTGATTGAATTTGACTCTGTAAAGTGACTTGATATGACGTATTATGAATTGAACTGAAATATGTGCGTTTGTGTTTACCTTTGTAACAGGGTAAGTAGGGCTTGTAGGACTTCAGGTCACTCTCATAGAGATAACAGACCCCGTGAGGAAGCTTGTTGCTTTGGTGGTCTTTCCTTGAGTAGTACACATTGGTCCAGCGGTGAGCACATGCCTGTTCACACACACACACACACACACACACACACACACACACAAAGCATTAAACCCACACACAACATGTGACAAGACACTATTACCGTGCCACACATTGGCAGCAGCTTAGTGATATTTTCCCTATGACAAATGGTAGTGTCATCTGAGCTGTATGTTTATTGATTTAATTAATTGTGCAACAGAAATGATCACATAGTTGAATCGTTTCCTTGATCACATCGCTGTCAACTAATGAATGTCTTCATGGTTTAACATTTCGTTCTCTGTTGTGCAATTGTTCCATACTACTAATAACAACCTAACCACAGCCTTACTGGTTCTGTTAAAGCAGTAGAACCACTGGACCAGGAGCAAAACATTATTAAAAGAGATTCCTGATTCACCAAAGATTGTTTCTAAATGAAAGCTGAAAAACAATCTATATTTAGATTATATCAGGGGACTTATTTAGGTTGGTGTTATGATCCTCGTTGTTATTTGGAATTTGGGTTTTAATTTGTGTTTGTTGTGTGTTTGTGTCTTGATCACCTCTAAGTTCTGTGTTACTGTGTTAAAGGTCTTGCCGTATTCGGTTTATTCCTCTGTGTTCCTTATTGGTAGAAAGATCGGGCCACAGTAGTTCATTCTTTTGTGTTTAGTTTCTAGGTTTATTCTTGTGTTCTGTTCTTTGTGCATTTTGAATTTGTTTCTTTTAGATCAGTGTTAGTCTTTTCCACTTGGTTTGTAGTTTATCTGTGTCTAGTTCAACTTCTCATTCATCTTCCCTCAGTCTGCCGGTTTGCTCTCATGTTCCTAATAACCTGAGTAACTTGCCTACATTCAATGTCATTCTCCACTTTCACCTCAGTATGTAAGCTTGGTGGTTTTCATTTGTCTTTGCTGGTTCCTCTGTCAAGCTACATGTGCTATATGTCCAGCTCTTCCTGTGATTGCCCTGTAAATTCTTCTTATTATTTCTTATTATTAAAGAACTCTTGTTTTTGCCATAGTCTGCCTCTGCACTTTGCCCCATACAGGACAGTTGGATGTAATTTTGGATATGTTCTCCATTGGGTGTTACTCTCATTTGAATGGTCTTATGCTAACAGCCTCACAGGAGGCGAATCAGCAGGGTGGCTGTTGGCAAACAGTCTGTATCTAATCAATGAGGAACATATGAAGTGCACCAGATATAACACTTGTTATTCTTGTTAATTTTGACAGTCCTGGCCTTTGTCACAAGAATATTAGGTTCTCAAAGGCGAACAGAAGATCTTATCGGTGAATCAGCAGGAGAAATTTGCAGATTAAATTAAGATTAGGATCAACTCTTGGAGAAATGCAGTGTTATCGGTAACATTAGCAAGTCATCCTGATTGTCTTGCACCTTCTGAGCTACAAATAACAGCACAGTATCTCCTTCTAAAGGCTACTTGGCAAAAAGGGAACTTACAACCTAGTCAGCCTTGTCATAAATAATTTACTCTACATCTTGTGACATATTGGATAGAACATATTTTAGAGGCATTATAATTATTCCAGATTATTTACTTCATACCCTACAAAAATGGCCCAGACAAAAATAAAACTGACTGGGATGTTTCCTCAAGTTGAGGTTATAGAGCTACAAAAGCATAGATCGTGCGTTACCAGGATGCGTCCGTCTCTTCCGGGTTGTCTGGACAGACTGACGCCCAGCCACTGGTGATCCCGCTCAGGTTCGCAGGTCTTCCCACAGCTATAAACTTCTGTACAAACAAACAAAAATACTTTAGCGTTGTTTACATGACAGAAGTTAAACTGCAGACAGTGCATGCAGGTTTGTACACTCTTCAATCTTTAACAACAGCTTGCTTTGCTGTAAACAATTTCAAGGTCAACTTATTTAATGTATCAAACGTTACTAATGTCCTCCATCTTTACAATGTTCTGAAAAATAAATTAAACAAGGGCTGGGCGATATGTTTTAAAAATAATCTCCAATTTTATTATACCAAATCCAATTAATCGTCTCACAAAAAAAAATTATGAAATAATTTTAAAGTTGTACTATTATGTCAAGCATTTCATCAGGGAGTTCATGTGAATTCAAAGTGCAACCAAATACAAGCTGTGAAACATGCTTGTAAAACAAGATGGCGGACCTGCAATTGTAAACGATGAAAATATAACAAACTGCTGCTAGTGGTATTACACAATGAGCTAAGAACAGGCTTCACTACACATGTGTAACTTCATACTAGCTTAAAAGAAAAATAAGTAAATTAGTAAATTAAAGTGCCTCATTTTATGGTAAAAATGTTTCTTCTTTACAATAGTTTGACAATATATTTTCCTCAACATATATTCAGCATTGCAAGGTGTTCTCTTCATGAAATAAAGTCCAGATTTTCAACAAATTTAATCTTAAAAAATAGCAAATTCTAATGAATCGATTAAATAGATTTATCACCCAGGCCTACATGAAACAATTTTATTGTTTTAGTTTGATAGTCAATCACGTATAAGATGGTCTAGAGAGTAGTGTAAAATAGGCTTTGAATGGGATATCAGTGCTTTCCAAAATAATTTTTCGAATTTTGTCATATTACAAATACAAAGTTCAGTGGAGTATTAGGATTTTATGTGACAAACTGGCACAAAGTGCAGGACTGTGAAGTCAAGAAAAAAAAAATCATGCATGGTTTGGAAATGTTTTGATAAGAATCTTTAACGTAAATGCACATATGACTTGCCAGTCTGTTGGGTGATGCTTGTATTGATGTCATCAAAAAAACGCACACACAAAACAACAAAGAAACAACACTGACCAGCAGGCATAAGGACGCAATTGTGTGGTGACTTTGCGGTGATTTTGCAATGATAAACCGCTCCAGGAGATTCAACCAGTGAACTGGGGATGCTAGCCACTGGAGCGCCGACCACCAGCCTGAGTGAAACAGGAAGAAAATGAAAACATGATTTTTTTTTTTTGTTTTTTTATCTGTCTGAATGGAGAGCTGTGTGTGGAACATCAAAGAATTTTTCTCTGAGCTCAAGAGCAGAGTAAATCATGTGTCTGCAGACAGGAGCAGGACACTGAGTTCTTTGCATGGATGGACCTTTAATGAACATTACTGCAATATCTAAAGGAATCTAACCAAATAAATATTTAAATATGTGTGAGCATAACAGGATTTCTTTTTAAATTAAAGCTAAAAAAAAATTAGATTTACAAATAATGCCGCAACCTATTCCTGGATTTTAATTAGGTTTAGTAGCCAAATGAACATGAGTTATATCACAATCCTATCACAAACAATCTATCTCAAAAGCTGTTTGAAATACACATCAACTAAGAATGGACAATAGATTGAAAAGACCAAAAGTAGACAATTTAAGAGAAAATAAAATACCCCGTATATTCCTAACAGAGCACTTCGCTCTCAGACTGCAGGTCTGCTGGTGGTTCCTAGAGTCTCTAAAAGTAGAATGGGAGGCAGATCCTTTAGCTATCAGGCTCCTCTCCTGTGGAACCAACTCCCAGTTTTGGTCCGTGAGGCAGACACCCTGTCTACTTTTAGGACTAATCTTAAAACATTCCTTTTTGACAAAGCTTATAGTTAGAGTGGCTCATGTTACCCTGAGCTATCTCTATAGTTATGCTGCTATAGGCTTAGGCTACTGGAGGACATCAGGGCCTATTTTTCTCACGCTACTGATTTTTACTGTTCTCCAGTTTTGCATTGCATTACATTGAAATGACTGTTGTCATTTCAACTTTTAACTTTTTGCTCTCTCTCTCTTTTCTTCATAGTAGGTACACCTGGTCTGACGTTCTGTTAACTGTGACATCATCCGGGGAAGACGGCTCACCCGCTATTACCATCTAATGTAGAACAGATTACTAAATCAATGTGTGCTTCTGTGCTGTTTGTTTCTCTTGTTGTGTCTCTGTTCTGTCTTCTGTAACCCCCAGTCGGTCGAGGCAGATGACCGTTCACACTGAGCCTGGTTCTGCTGGAGGTTTTCCTTCCCGTTAATGGGGAGTTTTTCTTTCCACTGTCGCTTCATGCTTTCTCAGTATGAGGGATTGCTGCAAAGCCATGGACAATGCAGACGACTCTCCCTGTAGCTCTACGGTTCCCCAGGAGTGAATGCTGCTTGTCAGGACTTTTAAGCAATCAACTGGTTCCCTTATATAGGACATTTTTGACCAATCTGTATATGGTTGTATTTGACTTTGGAAAGTGTCTTAAGATGACATGTTTCATGAATTGGCGCTATATAAAAAAATTGAATTGAATTGAATTGAAACAGAGGATGAACTGCCCTGCAGAGGACCCAAATTAGACTAAAAATAAGAAAGTGTTTTTAGGTTATCAGATGATTTATAAGTGACTTACAAGTCAGTCAAACAAGATGTTTTAACTTACGCCATTTACTCAGTAAATTAAAGGTGGATCAACGCCTGATCAACAAACAATCAATAGCAATACAATAGAGTTGACGGTAAACTGATAGTAAATATAGAATCTCCAACAAACCCATGTAGTTTCATAGTTACAATGAGGGATAGATTATGGTTCAGCAGAAGGTTAATGAAGGTCAATAGGTAAACAGTTTAGATGCAGACCATTTGTGACTGTGGTGGCGATGCAGCAGCACGGAGTATCCAAACATTGAAGAGTTGGGGCCGTTGAACACCAGACTGTGCTCCTGATCCAGATTGTAACCTGCACCAGGACAGACCAGAACCAGAACCTGAACCAGGACTGGAGCCAGGCAAAAGAGGACACCCACTGTGTCCCCTGATGGGTACATGTTAGCGGACGACCTGCAGGACAGAAAAAGAACACAATAGGATCCATCAGATGCTTGAAACTGAACAAAATGGGTCAATTCACCCCTTTGCCAGTTTGTACCCTGAATTTGTACCCAAGCTTTGCCATGTTGGCCCTTCTTTATTTCAATTCATACCTCTTTACCTAAACCATAGTCTGATTTTTTTTGGTGGACCTGATGATCTTTCATATGAAACATTCATAGGAGTGATATAACCCTATTTCCCTACACTAGACCATAAGTAGAGTACTGAAGATTAGTTTAAACCACTGGTTGTCAAAGTGGGTAGGTAACGTCCCTCTGGCAGGTACAAATGGATAAACTTTCTGTATCAAATGTCCTTTAGAAGAAGGCTCCGCTTCACCGTCAAAAAAAGTAAGGCACAAAATGAGCATAACTACAAAGGTATGACATGGTGAAGGGGAGAGATGACAATGATCCAATATAAACCCAGCAAAGCTGTGGTCTGAGTTTATGTAAAACACAGTAATGAGATCAAGGTCAAATTAAACTCTATTAAAAACTCTGAACTCAAAATATATTGGAAAATTACGCAAATGTTTAAGGGATTTTTTTTTTTGATTGAAGGCTTTCGTTTTAGATTAAGATCAGGTTTACATATTCCCTAAGTCTTCACATATCAGTCATTTTAAGAGTTGTGAAGAGGACAGGATCAACTTTTAAACGTTTACAGAGTAAATATGTAAATGTAGTCTATGTAAAATACAATCTTTTGGGACACAGCGTTTAAGCTTATCAAACAAGCCTAAAAAACTTTGAAAAGTCAGTCAAAAAATTTGGGATTCTATAACAATCTAATTTGTGTGCTTAGAAAGGCAGCTTATTGGAAATCTTCAATCCTCAGAAGTTACTGGCAAGACACCCAGGATGTCAAGGCGTCAAAATAACGTCATCTCCAGTTTTCTGATTCAGCTTCATGTCTTAATGTGCCGCCACTGCATGACTGCGATCATCTGAGTGTCAAGAGGAACCCCTCAACAAAAGTAGGAAGTAAAAGAAGGGGGGGGAGGGAGATGGGGGGGGAGCTGGAATGAGCTGCGGTTTAACTCCCACCTCTTAAACCGGCAGGGCTGTTCCACCATGGCTGAGCCTGGGGCCAGCCCATGTCACAGACACATCATTTATACAAAATCCAACAAAAATGCCTTTGTTTTTCATCGATGTTTAAAGACCCCCGTTACTTAGATTGTTCCAAACAGAAAAACCTACGTGTAGATACCACAAACTGCTATTTGGACAGCTGCTATGTAGACAGTATCCTGTTTCCTCTACTTTCCAAAGTCTTTATAGAGTGATGCCTGCTACAGGTACATAGATAAAAGAGGGGTTCCTTCCACAAAAACAGAATTTAAAGCCATATTTAGTGAAATGCTGAACTGTCAATATGCTCAAAGTGTCACAATAGCCTGGCTTACTTCTCTTTTGCTCTGAAACAGTTTGAAGGATACAGGCTTCAACAACTAAATCCAGAATGTGTTGGACCTTGATTCTCCTGACTCCTTCCACTCTGTTTCAACTGAAACTAATTATTTGTCTGAACGTACTTAAAAGCCAAGGCTTTGTTGTTTATGTAAAAACTGGCACAAGTATCACATCATCATCACTTTATTTAAGTATCCGCCATAATTGTTTTTTATTTTTTTATTTTAAAGAAACACCAAAACGTAGAAAACTTTTGCTGCTTCTAATTCAGTATGAAAGAAAATCACTATTAGAGAGAACAAACCGACTTTGACACTTCATTCATTTTCTGCCCTGAACACCTTTTTGGCGTTTACATACCACTCAGAAAGCGGAGAGCCTTTAATCCCGGGTCAGAATGATTCTTGCAAAAAAAAAAGGAAAAAAAAAAAGCGAGACAAACTGTTTCTTTAATAGGAGTCCGTCAAACTCCTCTGGCTCGCGGCTGTGACTTGTTGGTGAAACCTCCCTTTGCGGCTCGCGGCAGCGCACGAGGTTCAGAGATATTATAGAAGGAGAAAGAAATCCCGAAGAAAAAAGCTTCAAACATCAATGACAGGCTACAGAGAAGAACCCCGAGAGACGCGAGTTTCAGCGGAGTTTCAATGAGACTGAGAGGTGTCTGAGACCCTTCCTCCGTCTCCATGTGTGGAGCGGCGTTTCCTCCAGCACCCGCCCAAACTGAGCGCGAGGACAGGACAGCGCGCGGCTCAGTGTGTGTGTGTGTGTGCGTGTGTGTGTGCGTGTGTGTGTGTGTGTGTGTGTGTGTGTGTGTGTGTGTGTGTACTTGCAGTTGAGTGAGAATGTGTTTTTCGTATTTTACCAACAAAGTGAGAACTTTGATGTAACTTGAGGACCTTTTTTTGGTACTAACTTTTTTTCTGGCTAGGGGTTAGGTTCAGGACTGAGATGCCAATTAGGTTTGGATCATAACTTTTAGGTTATAGGTCAGTTAAAGGCTGAAAATTAATGAAAGTCAATAGGCATTGTCCTCAGTAAGTATGTAAAACAAGGATGTGCGTGCGCATGCGCGTTTGTGTGTGTGTGAGCGCGCGAGTGTAACGGTGTTTCTTCAGTTCTCAGATGAGTGTTAATGAAGTGAGTTTTAATCCAATTGGGCCGTCTGAACGCAGTGAATTCATAGAAAGGCAACACAGACTGAGAAACAACAAATACATCAACATTTAGCGGGATTTTCTTCTGAATTGGGTAAAAAAAAAAGTTATTGAAAAACAGTTTTAGTTCAAGTTTTACACTTTTTAATTTAGAGAGAAAATGAATCTCCATGTTTAGTCTGGCATAAAGTTTTAGCCAAAGAAATCGACATTTCTTTTCCAAATATGAAACTATAGGACTTTTACTGTGTGTTGAACAGACCAATGCCCACCTAACGCACCAGCAAACTATGCTGCTGCCTAGGGCCCTTGAACCATCAGGGGCCTCATATGATAATAGCTGTTTTTTATGTTTTTATTGTTTATTAAGAGTGAGTATAATACGTTTTGTTACACTGTTTCAACATAGATGAATAAAAAAGAACAATTTAAGATTTAAAGGTGACCTATTATGCTTCTATTCAAACATTTAGAATAGGTTTATGAGCTGTAGAAAACATGTTAATTTCATTTTTTACACAAAATCATTGTCAGAAAGTAAGATATCCTCCCCCCAGTTTCACCTATTTTGAGCTCCTTTCAGAATAAGCTGTTTTTCTGACTTTTATGCAAATAAACTGTAGCTGGCCACACCCCCCAACTCAATGTTTATACTTGGGCTCTAATTATAGCTCCCAGCTCCTGTTTCTTGACCTTTATGTGGTCAACAGTAAGAGCTTTATTGTGGGTAGGACAGGAGCTTCGGACTTCCGATTTCAGACGGCCTTTAACTCATACGTCATTATGTGATGGAAATGCACATGGATATTGCGAGTCAAATCCGGGCCTACAGCATTCCAAAAACGAACTACAAAACACGCTAGTTAGACAAACGTAGCAAATGTCTGAAGCTCTCATTACACAGATCAAAAGATATGGAGACATGTAAACTTACACAGAGTTCTAACAGTAACCATTCCAAAGGCTTGTTATTGTTTTCTTAAACAGAGTTGACATACTGGAGATAATTTTGTTTTATTTATTTTGTTTGAATTATATGAACAGATTTCATTTTTAACAGAAAATGGTGCATATACATACAAAAATAAACGCAAAATAAACGATGTGCACAGCATAAACAAATAATCAAAGATGGAATTTTTAAGGTTAAAATACATTATATCTCCACACATCACAGCTGGCACTTTCATTGCTTCCTTTGATTTAAAACTTTACTGTTACACTATCGGATCTTATTTGCTATAGACAACAAAGACAAAGATGGCCAAAGGCCTCTTGTTCACATGGATGACCAACAAGTCATGTAATATGTGAAAGAGTAAATGGTTTTCCTACCACCTTCTCTACTCACTGCATTATTTGGACAGCACCTACCATGGCGATCATAAATTTCACTGAAGACCGCTGAAGTGGAGCCTCCTGCCCAACCAGCAAAGATGCATCGATCTGAATGGTAAGTAAGTAGCCCATTCCTACAGGGCTACCATGCCTGGTCCGCATGGCAAGGTTCTAAAATTGTTGGCTGATTTTCAAAACTTGAGAGACATCACACATAACAATAAAACAACATAGATCTCACAGGTTTGCTCTTACAGTGTGTGGTACAGATTTCACTTATTCAGATTTCAGATGGGAAACCTTGTAAAATCTCTTGAGATTAAACGTGAGTTCAGAGTAAATAAACATGGTAGACGTGGAAGAACAATGACTGATTTTAACAGAGAAAAAACATTACAAAAAGGAAAAGGCATTGATTAAAGAAGTGGAATCGGTGCAAACAGGAGCTCTACGCTCGCTGCACTATTATATGGAGGAGCTGCTCGTTTGGCCCCGACGTCCTTCCGAGCGGACCAGATCACTCTTTGCACACAACGCAAGGAGGGAATATCTCTTAAGATCATCTTAAGAGCCACCCTGATAATCGGGGCATGTCAGAAGAGGAAGCCCGTGCCAAAAATTGGGCTAATTATCATTATGAACCCACCATGTAAGAGAGTTTCCAGAGCTACGTTGAAAGCCACATGTCTGCTGTGTTAAACCATCCTGTTATATCTTCTCAACTGCCTAGAAACATCTGTCTGTGAATGTTTATAAAGTGTCGGTTTGTGTAAGATACCTCTAAGAGGCCTTCTGGTTGTTTCAGGTCATATGAATCTGAGAAAAAATAAGACGCTAATAGCTCTAGCATCCCTCTGGGACTTTTAATGCAAATTAGCATCATGTTGACCTGTAGTTGTCTGTGTCTTTTCAGCTGTAGTTAAGTGTATGGGAATTATATACAGATTTTCAGCATGTATTAATGCCAATGTGAAGTTGTATATGTGATTTATTCCAGTGATAATTACAGTTTCATTTAAGATATGATATAAAAGTAATGTGTTACATTTTTATATGTTACATTTTAACCTTGCTTGGCTGGGGTTGCCAGGTGAGGGGCAGTGGCCACAAGTGTTGTCGTCAAAATCGGGAGGTTTTTGAAACGGCCCGTGTTCCAGATCCAGAACAGAACATTTATTGATTGCCAAACAACAGCTGGATTTTTTTTTAACCGTTCGAATTGTTTCTAGAACAGAGACTGAAATAGACGTACAAAAATGTGCAAAAAGGAAATTTTTCATAATAAGTCCCCTTTAATGTAAAAGGCAAGTTTATTTTGTATTACTGCAAAGAATCATTTTCATTGCATGATTGTCGTGTTGATATAGTTCCAATCTAATGCTAAGAGTTTAATTGTTTCTTCCTGTTTGAGCTCGGTTTGTTCACAAATATATCTCAGCAATTATTAACCAATTATCCACGATTGCTCTTAAGCTCAGACAATTAGACCTGGGCCCTTCTCCCAGATTCCACCAAATTTGTATGAAATCGCTGTTAGCGGTGGTGTTATTCTTAAATGGTAGACGGGCCTCAAATTAAGTTCTGCATAAGGGCCCATTACAACCTTGGGCTAGCCCTTGAATGCTAAATGTAGGGTGAAAATTCAAATTCAAATTATTTTTCGATTTGAGTTTTATCTTAGTAAAAATTCGGCAGAAAGAAATTGGACCAGTCACTGTTACAAGCATCACAAAGTATTCCAGCAAAGCCTAATTAATCAAGAGCAAACATTAAGTAGCTCTCTGCAGCTTTTTGTATGTTTCAAATATTAATGAATTTTATTAATTGTTGAGTTGTCACTCTGGTTCTCATCTTGCCATATATGACGGGACAAGCCCTTATGCGAGCCTGAATGTGAATCACTGAACCATGTGTTGAGGAACATAAAGTTCTGTTAAAACTATCTGCCAAGTGTAACACATTTAACAGCCTTGTTTAGTGTTGTGATTGTGTTTGGGGGAAGAGTGTAAATGTACACACCCTGAATTCATATTTTTCTTTTCTAGCCGTACAGTCTACTAAAAGCGCTACTTGCATGCACCAAATCACACTTACAACATTCACACATGTATGCACGTATACACCAATCAAATTTTCGAGGCTTGGTGACTTACACAAAAGAAAACATGCGTTAGTGGTAAGGTAGAATTAAACTCGCAATTATTTCATTGCCAGACAGCTGCTCTTCCCAGGTATCTACTATTCTCATTACTGTGTCAGGACAAGACACATTACTTTGTTCATACTCAGTGATTTGTGAACCATCCTGGGTTTAATTAACAACTGTCAATACAAAGTCTTTGAGTGCCACAAGTGGTCAAAGCAATCAGAAAATAGTTAAAATGGCCACCAGTTGGATCCATTTTCAGCTTTCAGCATGCCGGGGTGAGTGAGTCTTTGTCAGTGCAGAGCAGACAGCTGCATAGAATACCGTTATACAATCACTGCTGAGAAAGGTAGGTAGCACTTGCAAAAAATACATAGCAATGATGCATATGTCTGGTATAAAGAACAGCAAAGCTCACCTCACAGTCCAATTTTTTGACGTGTTAATAAAAATCCATGGTGGCCCAGCTTGGCTGTAGATCAAAAATAAATGACATATGTTGTGTCAAATACGCTGGACGGCCTTGCTGGAGCGGTGTTTACCAAAGGCGATGTGTTTTCCTACGTTGTTTGGAAGAGCCCATTGGGCAAACTTCAGCAATATATGTAATTTTCAAACTTTTTGCTGACAGTATGCTTTTTTCCATAACTGCAACACAAAATTTTATAATTCATACAGCAAAACAGCTATCCATGAAGTATTATGCTTGATTGAGATTAAGTTGGCCAACATCTCTATTTCTTACTTGGCCCGATAGCTATTGGTTGACTTTAACAAGTTTAACCATCGTTGCCTCTGATCATTTTTTTGTTACAATCTGAAAAGTTCAGGAACCTGGTAGATAATTTGTCATTTACTTCGAAAAAGCAACAATTCTCTTTTTGTAAGCGTGGTGGCACATGAAAAAAGTCTTTTGAAAAGGTTACTGACTCTTATTTTCTTGAAAATCTACTTTCTGATAGGGATTTCATGTAAATGAGCAACTAAAATACTGCCGACCTTTTTATTAGCTTCAACTCTACTGGAACTACTGGTGAATGACAACTTGATTAGCATTTTCTCAGTTTTGCAATGTTTTTTCTTTCTAGTTGAAAAGGATTCGGAGTATAATACCAGGTTTGGAGTTTAACCACAGCAAACGTCACAACCATCATGTGGTCCATTATCCCGCTCATCTGAGGTGGGCTGTGTGACAATTTTAGAACAATTAGTGCAGTTCACACCCACAGTAACACTCTCTATGTTACAGCCAGAATCCCAAATTAGTTTCCCCAAAACAAACTTTAGACCGTAATACAGTAATTACAGTATAATTACCGTAGATGCTGACTTTCATCATAGAGCTCCAGTGATTTTTATACTTTTGAATACATTTTCAAGGCCAGTCATTTGGAATTTATTGACACAGTTACACTTACGTAGTCTTTTTACGATTGTTTTCCTGTAGCTTATTAATAATATTTGTTGTTACTGCTGCCACTGTAAATGTTGTATACTGGGGTTGGATTTCCCATAGGGTAGTGATTTAGAGTGGTGTTCTGTATTTGATTTGATGTAATTTTCAAATACAGAAATTGTCTTTTTTTTTATCTCAGCTGAAATGTCGTTTGATGTCAGAATACAGAAAAATTAAAAAATGCAAGCTAGCACCTCAAATGTATTTAAATGTTATAGATGATTTTGTGTGATGTTGGGGAAAGTCAGTTGACCGCCTTTAGAGAAAACTTGCGATTTTTATTAAGACAATAAGATGAAAATGATTTCCTTTCCCTTACATGCGGCTAACGGGGTATTTCTTGAAAGTTTGAGCTTTAGTTTCTTACACCAGACCCAAGTAAATCCATTAAACAAAATAACTTGAGATTGATAATGCTTTGGGAAGGAATCACACTTATTCCTTTCATTTTTTAATTTGTGGTTGAATGTTACAAGTCTAGTCAAGGAGGTTGTTGGCTGAGGGTTTTTTTAACTGTGAATTTAAACTTTCTGTTAATTAATCCTTGTATTTGGGAAGAAGTAATTTGTGTTTGCTGCTTGAGAAAGGCAGTGGGTGAATTCACTTATTTTGTTCTAAAATACCACACCTCACCCAGCAGGTATTCAGAAACATTAATTTCTGATAATCAGATGGTGTTCCTACTCTGTCATTTTTATTAAAATGATTAATTTTATTTCTAATTGCTTTAGGCACTTAACAATTGTTAATCATAGTCAAACCAAACCCATTTCAAGCTGTCGACTTTGCAGCAATCCCTCTAAGCATGTGGCAAAAAAATAAAATAAAAACATGGCTCATGTAGAAAGCTGAGACTGGGAGACATCTCACTGCCAATTAAAGCCTCCTAATTAAGCCTGCTGTATATAAAACTTAAGCATATTTCAAGATAATACAATACTAGCCACTTTTATTGTAAAGGAAGAACTTGGTATTGACCCAGGTTGTCTTTTCCCCAAAAACATTTTTCAAAGCATTTCAGCCACTTTAGTGATCATCATTGCTTCCCGTTTATTTCTGTTTCCTTCAGGAATTTTTTTATAATCACTTATCAAAAAAAGATAGAGATGTGAAAAAGATTTAAAGACTAAAAAAGACAATGTCTCCGACCCCGTGCTTTGGACTTTAGCAGCACTGGAGAGGTCATTTATTCTCAGTCTGCGGCATCCTAAAGGCATGAAGGAGCGATGTTGTAGGCCGTTGCTCCCAGCAGCTGTGAGCGCGTAGGACTATCAAAGCTCCCAACAAACAAAATGAATCATTACCATCCTTCCTGGTTCTTATGCAGGTTTCCATATTCTTGTGCAAAGCCTGCTTTTCTAAAAATAAAAAAGCACAATTTGTACGGTCTGCCTTTGCCTTAATACAGCTGCATATTTCAGGATCCACGTCAGCTATTGATTCATAACTGTACAATTGTTACGTTGTATTTTGCATTATTTTATACACTTTACAACCGTATTACCTTTATTTTAAGTATTATTGTTTGTTTATTATTTTTTGTGTGTATCTGTCTGCTTCCATTTGCCTATCCCCTTGCTACTGATGCAATGAAATGTCCCCACACAGACAAAAGGGTTCTTATATTATATTCTGATCTACAGCCCATGTTTTCAATTAGCAATCCAGTGACTGTCGGTTTTGTGTTTCCCTTCAAGAACATAATAGCAGGGATGACATGATATGATTCTTTCATTTATTCACTTGATTTATATGGGATTTCTCTGGCTACCATAAACTCATGTTTTTTGGGTTTTTTTTGCAAATATGTAAGGGGTCTTTCTGTAGCTCTTCACAATAAATCTAACCAGACAAACGCAATAGTCACAGAAACTGAATACTATGCTCATATGATCGTGGCTGAAACTTAAAATAAAATGGACACATCGACAGGGAGGCCACAAATATTGAGTGAAAGTAGAGGGGAGGGAAAAAGTCTGACCTAAAGTAAAAAGAGGAGCATCAGCTATGCTTAGCACAAGATATATTGTGTTTTTCTGAGAAAAAAACAACTATGTTCACTGTTTCCCAAAGTGACAAGAATATGACCTTTGCGTAGCAGCAGATTTCAAAACTTTGAATGATTATGTTTTTTTGGCCACAGTGGTGTGGGGACAGGCTGTTGCGAAAAAAACAAAACTCTAAAAGCAAGTTATGTGTGCAATAGGAAGTTGAGCTATTAGATGGGCAAATATAGAAGTCAACATAAACACAGATATTGCTTTTTCAATATAGTCCTTTGTCCATCAGCTTAACATGGAGACCAATAGGTGACATGAGACCCTTTTTAAAATGCTGCACAAAGATTGTCATAAAAAGAGACGATTGCTTGCAATCAAGCAATAAAGGAGCTTCTTCTAGAAGCTGTGCTAAGAAATTTCAAAAATGTTATTTTTTTACTTTGTAAAAACCAGCATTAAAATGTTATTTAGTCCTTTTTTAAAGGCTGCTGACATCATCCTAAGAAGAGTTACTAGTTGATCCTACAAGCCAAGTTGTACAAAATCATTTCCAAAAATAACTGTTTAAATCATTACTGTAGTCGCCAAACTATTACTTTATTTTCTGCAGACTGAAGTAATGTAGAGCTGAGGTTCCCTGTTTAGCTGAAGCTCAGAGGGCCGAACATTTGTCGAATAAGATTCACAGGAGCACTCAGAAGTGCTCAGGGATTCGTTCCAGATCATCATACATCCATCATTAAATAAACTACAGAGACACGCAAAGATGAGAGGGATTTTTTTTTCCTGTGCTTTGAATGCTGTCCCTTGCAAAATATTCCTATCTACTGAACCTTTTCAGATGATAGGCGAACATTATATTGCAGTGGAAAGAAAATCATTTTAAAAAAGATTTTTTTAATGCTTTTTTCCATGAATAAACTTCTGAACACTGTGGCCTATGAAACACGTTGCATTGAAACCAGGCTGAAACACCTTGTGCTGCAGTTATAGCTGCAGGTATTTTAAGACACGTTTCTCCTGGTTTTGCACAGTAAGAAATTCAAATTTTTGCCTATTCTTCTTTGCAAATTGCCGAAGCTCAGCTGGAATGGATGTAAGAGACACATCTGAAACTGGCAGGGCACCAGATCCTGAAGGCTGGAGTTGGACACTTGTGCTTTAACAGGTCTACTTCAGGATTACCCCGTATTTAGATTAATTCATCTTCCAGTCATCTCTGACCAGCTACCCTCGTCCTGCTTAAGAAAAATATCCAAATATGAAGATGCTGCCACCGCCATATTTCCCTCAAGGGACAAGGATTTGAGAGTGATGCGCAGTACAGGGGTGAAAACAAATGGACACTTTTCAGACTTTAATTTGTAAAAACAACAAAACACTACGTGGGATTTTTTTTTCTTTTAATTCAGCATTATGTGATACTTTGCATTGCCCTAACACACTAAATTCTAATTTATTTATTTATTTTTTAAAGATTTTATATAGATTTTTCAAAATGGGAAAAGTTCAAGAGGTCTGAGTCTCTGACTCCTGATTTCTAAAAGAACATTTTTTCAAAAAGTATAAACAAGAACACAAAAGCGCATTTTTAATGTGAGAAAGAACCTGAGCAGAAAACATGAACAATCTCTATTCAGCACTCTGGCAGTAATCAGCCTTATTTGATCCACCCTGAAAAAATAAATAGCTGCAGACTGAAGGACACTATTTTGGGTGAATGTAGGACAGGAACTCCGCTCCACGCACACATTCACATTTCCTCAGTTTGTTTATTGGTCCTTCCCGCTAATGACCCGGCAGTTATTACGCTGGAATCTGGCCCACTACTGTTCCCGACTTCCCACTCACTCCAAGTCTCCATGAGTTCCAAAAAAATGGGGTAAAAATAGAGTCATACTTCCCTCTCTGAGTTCATTACAGTCTGGTCAGAGCATCTGGATATAAACACGACCTATTATAAGCGAGCAGTTGTTTGTGAAGGCATATTCGTGTTTTAAAATGTCTTTATCCTCACCTTGTAAAATAATAAGATGCAGCTTGTCAGGAAGTTTATGCTAAAGAAAGGTTTTCAGCCTATCTGACTGATCTTATGGTTAATTCACCATGACGACATGCGCTTTCTTGTGAAAAGCAACACTGCTGTCATGGAAATCAACGGCTCATACAAGATTTTGCAAAGTATCTTTATTAACAGTCTTATCTAAAAAAAAAACTCATCATCCACAGCTTTATTATCTGAGTTCAGGCAAGAAACGATAATGAGTCAGAAGGTCTCGCTCTGACTTACGAATGGAACATTGCAGCAATCCTTTTTTTTTTTTGTGGTTCTCATTTAGTCTGGTCACGTAGAACCTTACTGATTGATGCGGCGCAGTGATCAGTCCCCAAAGGCCGGCGTCATGCATGTTTTAGGTGTTTTCCTGACTCAGCACACTTGAATTGAACGCCTGGCTCATCACGGGCCCTTGATATTTTATATAAGTTGATATTTGCTCGCCTCTTCATTGCGTGAGCTTGCCTCATACGGAGACGATTCATTTTAGCAAAAACATTCAGAGTGAAGATGGACGCAAGTGAAAGCCGCCGAAACGTTTGCTGTGTGAAAGCAAAACCTGTAGCGTACACCAAGTGAAAAAATATTCAACCTTCATCAAAAAGAGAGGAAATTCAAAACTTTTCTGCAGGGATGATTTGATGATACCATCATCACACAAGCAAGATGTTGTATGAAAAAGCTAATTGCTGTTAACGAGAAGCGTTTTGGTGTTTTTTTTCAGCCCCTCATCATGGGACTGGTGCAGGAAAAAGAGCAACAAAGCCTCAGTTGTTAAAGCAGCTGAACCTCAGCAGAGTCACCAGACCAGGATCTGACTCGTTCGGGGCCCAGGTGATGGATGTGACGGACCTCCGGCTTCCCCGTCTTCCAGCGACGACAACAGACAAAGGATTTGCAGTTCAGCTTCAACAGAAGCGTTCGAAAGCAACCCAAAAATGATAAGCGAGTGACAGATGTCAGTGTTTTGTGACTAACGGACCATCAATCGGCTGGTAGGGCTCCTATTATGGTTGATAACGATCTGTTTAGCAGTGCGCTGCCGCCACTGAAGTTACTGTAAACTTCTGGTCAGCCTGCAATTAGGACGTCAGAGGTCACAGTCCGCAGAGGAAGAGAGGCCAGAGGATGAGAAGCCGATAAGCCGCCGCAGCCAGATGAAAGTTGAACCCTCTCATCTGGTCGTTAAGGCGGTCTGCAGCCGCGGGAGGGTTCACCACCACCACCACCACCACCACCATGGTTTTGTCTTGTGTGGTGGTGTATGTGTGCTGTTCTTGTGGTAAAACGTGTTTTCACGTGTGTGTTTGCTGACAGCTCACAACTCGTACTTCCTCTGTTCTCTTTCACTTCCTCCTTTCATCAGAATGTGGAGTTGACATAAGATTCAAAATTAGAACTTGTGGTGAGTGGATTCTTAGGTAGGTTTTTGTCCGTCCACTTGGAGTCTCAGGAGGGTATTGGCTTGAGAGCGTCTGGAAAAAGCCACAAAGTGCAGTGATGAAACTCTTAATGCTTAAAGGCGGTCGCGAAACGTGTTGCGACCACAAGGTAAACTCACTTTTGACTTTAAAACCACGTTTAAGAGTGGGAGGGACTGTGTGTGTGTGTGTGTGTCCCATCAGCTCTGCTTCCCCCCTCAGCGATCCGAGGAGATCAGAACAGCTCGATGGCTTCCTTACACCGTTTGACACTTTCCGCAAACTCAGATGTGTCACGATACGTTTGGGTGATGTTGCAAATTAGTTTGCCTAGCAGTGCGTGAACAACAGGCGGTTTTCCCATGGCCTGTTTCAGACTCATGATAGAGAAGTCGTTGCAGATACACAGAGGTACAGTCATCTTGACAACAGAAAGTTGATCAGCTGTTGCATCTCTGGGTGAGAGCTTTGCAAGTCATTCAAAGAGAAAGCAGGGGTCATTCTCGCTGATTAAGCGTTATCTTTTGGATCTGCAGCACATGTTGTGTAGTTGTTTGAATATTTAGGAGCTTTTCACATAGTAACAAGCCAATCCCATTCAGATCAGTTCAGTTGTTTTCAGTTTATTTATATGCAGAGAGCCAATTTACAACTTACTCTTTACAAAACTAGAACCTCGTTTAGACGACACTGCTAGTCTTTCTTGGGCTTCCTGCAATCTTCTCCACAGCAACTGACCCTTTCTTCTTTAAGCTATTTATGAGTCAAAAAAAGTTGCCTATGAAGGCCTTTGGAGGCGAACTGCTGATAACAGCGGGATCAGCGGTAACCATGGTTGACAATAGAAAGAGGATTTCAAGCACCACTCCCTTTTCAAGCAACAACATTACTCTTCTAAATCAGTCTAGAATGACAGAATAATATCTGTTAAAAGATACCAGCGCATCAGTTTGAGGCCAGACTAAAACACAACGATTAGGTTTTCGTGATTAAGTTAGACTTCATAAACTTGTGTTGACTTTGCAAATAATGGCATTTCTTCCAGTGGCAAATCTAGAGGACCGTGCCAATTCCTTGTGAGCCGGTCTGATATGTTCTCATTTATATTATTTAAATTTTTTATGTTTTTTTTTGGGCCGCTGTTCTGTCATGACACAGTACAGTGGATCACGTCACAATCCGCTGCTGCTGCGATCCCTGAGCTGCCTCCACCATTTTTTCATTTTTATTTTTAGGATTAAAGAGGAAAGCTCTGAAAACAGCTGCTTCTAAATACGCAAAAAAATTTGGTGCTTTTTGTAGAAAAAATGAGCTTGCGGTTTGAAACGTTAAATGAGGACGATGGAATGGGTAAGGAAACTTTGCCTGCATACGACCATACATATATATATATGTATATATATATATATATATATATATATATATATATATATATATATATATATATATATAATCATTAAAAGTAAGATAGTAAATACACAAAGCCCACATGTGAAAGGGAATAGGCTGAAATATGAAATAAATGTGCATGTCTTTTAATACCAATAAGTTGTTATCTTAAGTGGGCCGGTCTGAGGCTTGAAACTCCAAGGCTGAAAATTAGTCCCACTCCAGCACTGATTTCATCTGCTTACTCTTGAAAGCAATATAGACACAAGGAAAACTGCCAGAAAGAAAGCTATAAAGTTTCTAAAAAAAACTATGATTTCTGTCACTTAACTTTTATTGCAACTTCTGCTCAGCTACAGTCTCTTTAACCCAACTGAGAGACATTGTTTTCGCTAGTTAGAAATTATGTTCAACTGTCTCTTTTAAAAAAAAATGTTCAGGTTGTGCCTTACAACACACTATTTGTGATTTGTGTACCAGTGTTTAATCCTCCAAGCTGTTGATTTTTGACATCTGTTGGCTTATTCCCTCTTCCACGTCCAAACCTTTCACATCAGAGACGCGTGGGCTGAAGACCTGGGAGTGGAGATCACAGCCGACCTCTGGGCTGGGGCTCTAAAAGGGATTAAAACAATGTATCCAGTTTAACGTTATTCACCATCTTCCTTTTATCAAAAACAAAGCCACATTTTTTTTTTCAGCTGGATGTCCTGTATGTATGTGATAGGCGTCAATTTGTGATTGCTACTCTGGTCTTATTCTAAAGTTGAATACTTTTTAAACAGTTTTTATTTTTTTCAGCTGAGCATCTGACAAACACTTTTCTCCAGATATTCACCTTATTTTCCTGGCTACCTGTCTTCAGTCACAGTTTCTTCTCCAATTAGCTGTAAAAGGCACTTGCTTTTGGAATGAGTTTTTTTCTGAGGGAGTGGAAAAACTTCACTACATCATCTCTGATTACCTTGCTATGTGTACAAGCAACATTTGTTGCCCACATAAGTCAGTGATATTTATCTTGATTTTTAAAGTAGCAATATCTTCACACGTTTTTGTTTTTTTTATCTACCTCATTTCTATAACTTGATTTCAAACACTTGTCCCACGCTGTTATTTTAGATATACCTACCACTCCTTTTCTATTTTAAAAACAGACACGTGCATTTTTTTTATCTTCCATGTGCTATAACCACCTTGTGCAATGTTTTCTCTTGTTTCCCCTTCTTGTTATCTCTGAATCATCAGAACTGGCAGCAGTTTACTTTTGTTTTTGTGTTCATCTCTTTATTTATTCTCTTTGTGTACTTCTGTTCAGCTAAATATTATTTAATTAAAAATATTCATAACTAAAAGGATGAACAAACAACCTCTTGGCCACCACTGCAGATGTTTTTCATTATAGTTTGGTGGTCTTGATTTTAATGCACTGTTTATAGCATCAAACATAAATTATAGAAAAATGTTTGCAATAATGTTAATGATGATCATAATGCAATAAAGTTGTTAAATTATGTTTAATTCATTTGTCTGAAACTTTTATTCTACTTTAGTCATATAATTTCATTTAAAATTATTGGTGTGAAACTATGCAATATTTCAAGCCAAAGTCACACAAAACATCGGAGAGAAGTTACATCCACGGCAACACAAATAGCCCTGTTATCAGTTCAAGGGTTCTACATATTTTGCAGGTTCTTCCTTTTCAAATTCAAACCATGCAGTTGTGGTCTAGATAAAGTGGAAATGCAATGCATGTTGCCCTTCTTTTTACCCCTGTTCTTAGGTGGGTCTGGGAGAAACTTGTTTTGGTGCTGTCTCTTTAAATCTAAAGGACACCCTGCATACCCCGCCCTCCTCTGAGTCGCGGAGTGCTCCACTCCATCCTGTTCGGACATTTTTGTTGTATCCACAAAACTGCTACAAAATTAACTTTTGGTCCATGACCTTGTTTGGCAGCTCCACAGCAAATACTGAGACAAAATAGTTCTAAAAATGAGACAGAATACAAAGATATCTATGCAGCACCTGGAGAGTCCACATTCAAACTGTCTGCATTCCTGGAGACTCCAAGTGCACGACAAAATGTATTTAAGGTGCTGAAAAAATTATGTGTCCCCTTTAAAACCCAGTGCTGTCTTCATTCACTTGAATGCTGCCCCTTTACTCTCATATCCCTAAATAAAATGTAGTGACATGCCTTCTGAAGTTGCCTAATTAATAAACAGAGTGAAAAGATCAATTTAATCTCAGTACCAATCAAGATGTCCTGGGAAAACATTAGGGAACCCACACACCACAGTACCTCTGGAGGAACTCCTGGGATTCATTGCTTAGGTGGGACAATCTGTCGAGAGGACAACTACTAGTCATGCTCTCCACAAAGCTGGCCAGAAAGGAAGAGAGGCAGAAAGAAAGTCAGTAAGGAGAAAGAAATCCCAAAGAAGTCCCTAATGAAGAAAATACACGGTACAGCTAACTATGCAGAAGATGTCGCTCTGGTCAGATGTGACCAATTTGTTACTTTTGTCTACATGCAAAATGCTATGTTTAGAGAAAAGCAGACACTGCACATTAGCCTGAGAATACTGTCTCTACAGAAAAATGGCATGATGCTGTGTGGAGGATTTGGTTTAGCAGAGACAGGAAAGCTAGCTAGAGCTGACAGGAAAATGAATGGAGCTAAATGCAAGGCAGTAATGGAAAAGAGACTGTCAGAGGCTTTCAAAAGACCTGTGACTGAAATGGAGATTTCACTATCCTGCGGGACAGCAACCCTAAAAACACAACACAGCTACAATGGAATGGTTTAGATTAAAGCACATCTGGATCAGAATGGCCCAGTCAAAGTCAATTAAAAATATCCATCCAGTCTTACTGATTTGGAGTTTTTTTGGCAAAGGAGAATGGGCACAGATTTTATTCTACAAATGTGAACAGCTTGTAAGAACAAATACTAAATGACTTGTAAATGCAACCGCCACAAAATCTGCTTTTACGCAAAGTACAAAGTAGCGGCTGAATACCCCTAACCCTACGGAAACATGATAAGGGTGTGAATAAGTTTGCAAGGCACCACACCTAAAGGCCAGTAACCGTTTTAGCTGACCCGACTCCTCTTGAAGAAGAACACCGTCACAGATTTTAAAAAAAAAAGCTAAGCTCTCAACATGGTCTGGAGTTTATCTGTGCTATCTGTGGTATGCTAATAGACAGACGCCCCCATCTGTGTTTACATCAATTGATTACAGATCAGGCCGATCAGGACCAGATATAATGCTTTGATCTCAGACTGAACACGTGTATGTGTGTCTGTCCCTTTGCTCTAACTGGGAAACTGCATAGGAGAAGGGCGAAGCTGCTGACATAAGTCAAAATTAAAGGAAATGAGTGTTTGGACCCCAAACTAATGACTAAGTCCAGACTTTCCTCTGTAGTACCACAGAATGGTGGCCAATTTGCAGTTCATCAAAATATTTCCATTGGATTTTAGTCAGGGGAACATGTGAGTTTAACCAAATGAGCGTTGTAATTCTCCTGGAAAAAAGTATTTCTTGTCAAAAATAAGCATCAATCACAACCACTATTGAACATTTTTCTTATGGATAAACCTTATATACACAAGTGCACTGTAGGGGGTAAGCCGACGCTTAAAGCAACGGGAGTGTTTTTAAACCGGAAACTTATGGCTGACACGCATTTGCCGGTGTGAGATGGTAAATAGAAAATGTCCAAACTCTGTTTTTGCAGTTAAAAGCCGATTTATTCCCACTTTAGCTTTCTTATAAAACAAAAGATAATACAAACAGCCAGCTGTGTGGTGACAGTGCTTCGCGGCTAACTGGTCAAAACCGATTTGTCTTTTCCAGTGAAACACACACTCATACACACATCATTTCCGGTCTTATAGAGGCTTCACACATATTGGCTTCTACATGCACTCTTACAAAACACCTATAGGTGTTTGGATTCAGGTGCTTACAGATTCACTTCCATACAACACCTATTATTAGCTTAGTTGTAACTTCATATGTGTCATAATAATCAATACTGTATATTTTGTCAGTGATGGTATCAAGGCGTTGGTTGTTTGTACCTGTAATACTTTTGCTTTTTATAGCTCTCACTGCAGTAGAACCAAATATAGATAGATAGATAGATAGATAGATAGATAGATAGATAGATAGATAGATAGATAGATAGATAGATAGATAGATAGATAGATAGATAGATAGATAGATAGATAGATAGATAGATAGATAGATAGATAGATAGATAGATAGATAGATAGATAGATAGATAGATAGATAGATAGATAGATAGCGTTTTGGAAAAATTGCAGACTCTACCTTTAATTGAGGAAAAAAGCTCATGATAGAGCCTTATCCACTGAGTTGCTGAGAAAACGTCCTCAGTTTTTACATGCCATCATCATGAAGGGCCTTAATTTGGGTCATACATCTTTCTGAGTCTCAGCAGACTCTCCACTGGATCCCCTGGTTCAGAGCTGGGGACATTTTTTGGGGGTCTGCCAGTAAAGCTTTTAGTGGGTCTTTTTGTCCCTTAGCCCTCAAAACCTTTAAATAAATTTAGAATGACTTCCTATTGCATCCAACCTCAGTGTGAAATTATTATTGTTGAAGGCTTTCGCCTTCATTGTTATGGCAATGTGAATGTCTGACAGACAATATCCTAACGAGGCAGATTTATGCACACATTTTTTAAGACCAAGGGTCCAAACTTTTGAATCATCTGATGAGCACACATTTTGATACTGAGCATCATATTCAATAATAATTTGCTAAAGTTTCTTCTTTTTGCATTTTGAACCTCTGCTTACAACCTGGTTATGATCCACAGGCACACCATCACAAGCTCCATTAATTTCTCTCCCATCTTTAGGTCTGAAGTGTATTTGGTGACACTTGTTCCAAGACTTTAGGGTACTCAGACCGTTTGGTTGTTTTACCCAAACAAACTGGGCAAACTAGAAATCTCTGGTTCTAAATAGTGTACAAAAACTGAAGGGAATGTCCCAAAACAGTATTTGTATGAGACTTAATGTCTGTTCTTATTTTGTCTTCAAACCTGCTCCATAGTTGTGAACCTTTTCGTCCTGTTTAGTATTTCCTTTTGTTAGGCGGAGGCTCGGTTCTTAATGTGAACCATGCGCCTTAGTCATTTGTACTGACGGTGGAACTAGGGGAGATGTGCTCCAGCAGTGAGTCATGTAGCGTTTAAAAAGAGCACAACTTTACTCCTCAACAATTTATCACGTTTAACCAACGGAAAACCTTTCGCGTTCAGGTAGAAGAAGCAACACAAAGTTACAGCGATGATACATGTGTTGAGAATGTCATGGCCAATTTTCTCAGTATTTGCACTGCAGCAAGAAACAGAACTGATGTAGTGTTAAAGCAGACAGAAAACAGTCAGATTTTTTTGACATGAGAGTACACACAGAGGACTGTGAAGCTCCCGGCTTCCGACCTTAAATGGAGAGGTTCCTATGACTGAGGTCTTCGAGAGCCAGACTTGCCGTCACACACGCACACGCACGCACACACACATTAATAATGTAGGTCAGTCATGTAAACTGTAAAACACAGAGGACTGTAAATATTTTAGAACTGATGCATGTGAAGCGACACACACACACACACACACACACACACACACACACAGTTACACATGCAGACCCCCTGGCAGGCACAGGGGAGGGTGGGGGTGTGTGAACAGCTTGTGACGTCTCCAGGCCATGATAACGTCTGCTAATTGGTACCATCAGGCCCCTCAGTGTGTGTGTGTGTGTGTGTGTGTGTGTGTGTGTTTGTGTTTGTGTAAACTCATGGCGCAGTCACAATCACAGAACTGTTCCCAGCTCTCTTTCATTTGAACCAGCTTTCAGAGTTGATCAGTTTATTAGAAGCAGGTTTGAGTGACGTTACCTTTTTAACTCGCATATATATCTGACCGTGCCTCCAGGCTTTAGCATAGCCATCCCTGACCAGGTAGCATCACAATGTTAGGTTGAGGTGGGCTTTAAAGGGGACATATAATCCACTTTTTTTTTAGCCCTTAAATACGTTTTTGTATCTACTTGGAGTGTCTAGGGAAGCAGAAAATTATAATTCAGTGTCTCTGGGTGCTGCGTTGATGTCTCTATATTCTTTTAGGGTCATAACTTTCAAGTTGTTTAATTTTCCCTGTTTTCTATTACATTATAGAGCAATTATGTCACAGTATTTGCTGCAGAGCTGCCTAAAAAGTCATGGACTTCCAACTTACCAATTCTTTGGAGCCACCAATTTTATTTCATCAAAGCGATTTTCTAGTCCAAGCTGAAGAATGCCGAAGCTACAGGTGGATAAGTCAAAATGTTTTAGTTGTTCATTACACCATCGCACATCATACTACAAAAATGACCGAACAGTGTGGAGTAGAACGCTCTGCGACTCTTTTGAATTTAAAGATACAGCACCTAAACGAGTTGATCTCAGACACACCCCAGAACAGGGGTAAAGAGGTAGAACGTGGGGGTAAATTAACAAGGAATTCAGACAAAAGCTTTGCTTTTTGATTGATTTCAATGTGAAAAGGAGGAATGGAAAAGCGTCACGTGTCCTTTAAAGTCAAGAGGAAACTGTGTCCAAATCACAAAGCAGGGAGATGGAAAGTGAAAATCGGCTCATGTAGCCGTTTTCAAAACAATTTCGCAGATGGAGTTTGTCAAATATTTATCCAGAACTGAAATTAGCAGAAGACCCATTAAAGCTCAAACTGTCTTACAGAGGATGTGAAAAAGTCTTACATCCACTTCTCAGCAATGGAAACAAGGCCACATCGCTGGGATTGGCTGAGGGCAGTCAGCATGTCACTGAGAATGATGAAAAACAGCCTCGTTATGAACACCAACAAAGTGTTTCAGCTGCAACAGAAGGGTGGAAGTATCAGCGGAGGATGAAGCAGCAGGTGACTAAACCCACAAGGAGTTCAGCTGCAGAACACCAATCTGAAATGTATCCTTCATCTCTGGAGACACCTGGTTTACATATTTGTTGAGGATGTTTCACACTGCAGAGCAATAAGGGGCCCAAAGACACCCTGTGGAAGTGGAGGTTTTAAAAAATCTCTCTAGATCTCACCTCAATTCAAAATCACAAGCTTAAAAAATGATAACGACGATGAATGAAGCAGAGAGGCTATGAACAATTTCTCTTTTTCCATTTAATTTTGGTTTGAAAGTTGCACAAAATATCCAGTGAGTGGCGATTATACAAATGAAAAGGCTTTGCTGACATCAGAGGAAAATGGTCTGACCGAAAGATAATGGAAGCTCAAACAGACTCCAGTCATAAAAAGCAAGACATGTTAGAACTTGAAACAAATGGGCTAGAACCCCCTACAACAAAACTACTGTCAGCTAAGAAAAGGAAACAGGCTATAACTTGCACACCTTTAATGAAATTGTACAACAACAGATCAACGCAGTGTCACAGTTTTAGCCACAACATTTAGATGGTAGGCTCAGAATTTGCATTAAGCCACATGGACACATGGATCCATCCTGGCTCTTATCAGTGTCTGAAGCTGACAAGAGCCAGGATGTGACGCAATGGTGTGAGGAATATTTTCTAGCCATAATTATGTAGCCCCTTAGTACCAACTGAGCATCGTTTAAACTCCGGAGGCTCCTTTAGCATTGTTGCTGCCCATGTTCATCTCTTAATGAACACAATGTACCCATCTCCTGATGGCTGCTTCCAACAGGATAATGCAACAAGTTACAAAGCTCCGATCTATAATTTCAGGCTTGACCAAATAATAATAATAATTATGCATATTTCTTAGAGTGGAGCAGCTCTATTTTTTAATTTGTACGTCATTTGTTCTTATATAGTTTTATTATTAGATTTAATTTTCTATTTATTTTGCTCCTATTGCTAAAAGAAAAGACACTGACATGTTGGTCTGTGTGTGCCTAGAACATTGATCTAGTGGCCAGAAAGCCAACTGATATCAGGGACACAATTTCTAAAGGAACAATCTTTAGAAAAGAAAAGGTAGTTGGGGATAAAATTTATGTCAATCCACTGTGGAGAACAAAAACAGTCTATGTTGCCTCTGGTTTAGGGTATGTGCAAAGGGGCTGTGATCATCTACATACGCATCTTAAGTAGAAAAATAACAATCAAAACGTATTGAAAGTTCCTAGTTATCAAATAATGTTGATTTTCTTCAAGTTTCATACAAATAGTTCCTAAAGCTGAGTCTGCATGTCAGTGCAGTTTGAGACAACAAGGACTTGACTGTTAGGGGGCCTGGATGTTACAGACTAGATGACAAAAATGAACAAAAATAGACACAAGTGTAGCAGGGCTGATGAGGACACCGAGCGGAGGAACACCAGCGAGAGCAAAACAAGCCAACTGCGAAGGCTTTGCTTCGCACTGTGAGTGGAATAGTTGAGAATCCTGAAGACAGAAAACAGAGCTGAACCCTGATCTCAGAGCGACGCAGGAGTCCCAACTGTGAAACTCAACACAAATAAACCGAGTCCAGTAAACTGGGTCAGAGTTCACCGCGGCATGCAGGCAGGCGGCTTCTTCTTTGGTGCAACGGCAATTAATAACAAGTTAATCAAAGCTGGATAACTGCGTTTGTCTGTCTGTGTGTGAGGGGCCATATGCTGGATCATTAATGAGCTGCAGGCCTGCAGCATTTATACTGTATGTGTGTGCACGAGAGGGAGAGCGTGCACGTTGTCCCACAGGCAACACAAGCTGTTTCTGAAGAAGATGCCTTCGGATACACACACACACACACACACACACACACACACACACACACGCCCTGCCAATTGAAGAGACAGACTCCTCAGCAGTTTTTATTTCTGTGTGGAGTCAAATGTCTCCTGAGCTAAAGAGAGAATGCTCAAATATCTTTACCTCCAACTGGATGTGTGTGCAGAGACAAAAGTGCAGTCAGAACATTTACAAAAGCATTGTCAGATGCAAACGTGGACATGTTCTACCTATGTTTATTTGCAGAAACGTCTATAGCAATGTGGAGGGTTCTTGCACGTTTTTCCCCTTTCTTTTGCTGCCGTATACCTCCTGGCATTTTTTTGAACTGTTCGTATTTGCAGGAGTCTTTTTCACAATTGACACACGTCACCTTTTGTTGTTATTTGTTAGACATTTCAACAATGTTTTTAAATTATTAAAAGTGCCAGAATGGGAATGATTTGCTTCCTCGTCAATTTACCCCTATTTTGTATCCACGTGTTGCCATTTCACCCCAACCTACTTATATTACATAGTCAAGTATACCTGACTATTGCACAGTTTATTTCTGTTATTCTTTGAGATTGTAGATGAATTGTGCAAATTAATAATCATTACAATTCTTAAATTCCATGTTTAATTGCAAATAATGATGTTTACAGAAAAAAATGACATGCACAGTTGCAGAGGTGGATAGTAACCAGTTACATTTACTCAGTTACATTTACTTGAGTAACTTTTTTTGAACAAAATATACTTCTGGGAGTAGTTTTACTGAACCATACTTCCTACTTTTAATAAATATGAAGAAGTATCGCTACTGTTACTTGAGTAAAATGTAATCTAACCACTTTGAGTAACTTTATTGAATAAAGAACAAACTTGTTTCAACCAGAAATGCACCAGAGAAACACATGTATAGTTTATTTTATCGTACACAAGACTTGTTGTTTGTTGTTTTAATGTTATTTTTTATCTGCCGAGCTCATTTACAGGTTAAGTAACCACAGCAAACATATAGATATTGTTATTGGAAGTACTTTGCGCTGTCCTAACTTACTGTATATACATTAACTGCTTGATTTCATACGTTTTATGTTGAAAAACATTGTTTGGAAAAGTGTTTCTATTTGCTACTTTGTAATTGTTATTGTTTGTACATTTTTATGTTACTCGTTAAAACATAGTTTCATATTTTTGCCTAACAAATTACATTACATTTTTAAATATCAAATCAGTAGTTATAAATATTTACTCAGAACTTGAATAGCCTTCTGTCCAAATACCTTTTTTACTAATTTCTTGGTTGGTTACTTTTTACTTTGACTTGGGTAAAAATACGTTGAACTAGTGCTACTCTTACTTGAGTAAAATTGTTCTCACGCTTTCTGTTCCCTGTTAATATTGGGCTGCATAGCAGAGTGAATTATTCACCCACCCATCTACTCCTGCAACTAAAAATACTGTCCTGTTTTAATTTTCTGACAACGTAGTCAAAAACGGCATAGCTGCTTCCTTTTAATCCAGCCAGGCCTATTAGCAAAGCTCACAGCAGACAATGTCTTAAAAAATGATTGATTGACAAAGCAGGATAGAAACATCCTCAATTTGGGTAGTAATCCCCTTTCTGCAAAACATCTTACATTTAACACATCATGTCTTGTGTAAAAGCTTTCTGAACTTCAAAAAAAGATCATTTGTTTGAGATATTGCGACAGGCATTCAGATAAAACATCTTTTGAGAAGAGCCTTTTGTTGGGCTTTGAGATTATGGGAAGGCATCTGTGTGAAATAAGAGGTTGTCACGAGATCTAAATGTCCAGCAAGGATATTTTAAAGCTGTGTTTTAAAGCCTTAAATGTGAAAACAATTAGCTGTTATGTCTTAAAAGTTACTCCAGTATTTTTTTTTCTCTGATCTACTTGCAAACTGAAGATACTTGTCAGTCTGATGAGTTATTGTGTGATGAGTCAGGGGGCCTGCTTTGTTTCAGTGTAAGAGATCAGTCTGAGTCTATCTTTTTACGATTATTAGGACAAGCAAAGATATATCTGAGCCGTCAGACTCGTAAACTCTTCTAGACCTAGTCATTTCCATCCATGGCTAGAACATGATTGAGTAATTGCATTTAACTATTATTGGGCAAAAATATATTTGCTTTTAAATCTGGAGTTTGTTTTTATATATTTATTTATGTTTGTGCTGAAACAATATATATCTTATTAAGTCTACATAGTTACATACTTGAGTCATCAAGTTTAGGTGGTAAACTGATCTGTCTTGTCTTGATTTGATGCAATCAGAGCAGCTGGTGGCTCCATTAGCAAAACCTTTAGCCAAGCATTGTTTATCACTGTCCCCACTAATTTTTGCCCTTTTATATAACAAGCTGAATTATTTACAACTGCAGGCACAGATGCAGCAAGTAAAATATAGCTGCGTTTTTTTTGTTTATGACCAACTTCCTACCAGTATCTCTCAATGAAACTTAATAAACAATCAGAGCTGGCGGCTAACATCCTTCCGTCACTGCGATAAACAGTTGGGTCTGCTAGAAAAAAAAGACGAATGTTTCATTGTTGTGGTGGAAATGTGAGTTAAAAGCTTATGAAGTAGTGGAAGTAACGTTCAGTCTCTGCCCCCTGCTAAAACAGCTGATCGGGGGGCCGAAGGACAGAAGTGGCGTTTCCAAGTTACCAAAGGCAACACAGAGTGACGCCGTCACAAGGCTCTTCCTGTGCCAGAGTCCTTGATGATGATGTCACATCCTGTCTGGAACAACGACCATTGTGCTCGCCAGGAAGCAGACTTCTGGTACTGCCTGTCCGTCCCGCTGAGGGTCATTCAGGGCAGCCGGGCTGATGCTGCTGCTGCTTGACAGGAAGAATCAGAGTGAATTCACATCGACATGCAGACACACTTCTAAATTCATTTCACAGCTACGGGTGTGGTAATTAGGCCAGGCATTGTAAAAGTTGAGGTGCAACTTCAGCTCTGGTATCGGTCAAACATTTTCAAGGGTTTTCGTTCTGTTGAGCTCGTCATTTTTAATAATAACTTGAAATCCTCTGCATTTTAGAAGGGGTTTACCATTTCGATCCCTCTGCATCACTATGATGTTTTTTTGGCATATGTGAGACAGGACTTTGTGTTTATTATGTGTGTTTTTTTTTTTTTTTCCAAAGAACTCTCCCATGGACCCATGGGTTAGTTTTTCTTTCCTATTATTGAATGAAGAAGTCTTACATGTCAGGCCTGCAGTACTTTAAATGTTGTTCTGGGTTGTTTTGTGACATCTTACGTGAGTCTAAGATGTGTTTTTGGAGTAATTATTGGTAGAGCTTTAGCTACTCTTAGGATTTTTTTTACCACTGTTCTCTCTTTCTTTCCATTGCATGAAAAGTGCAAAAAGTGTTACTTTTTGTAACCGGTTAGCCTCGTTGTGTCAGACAGGTTTTACTTAAGTGATTTCTTGATTCTACAGGTCCAGCAGTAATGAGAACTAGTGAAACTGAACCAAAAACGTAATTTTTAATTAAGTTAATTGTTCATGATTTAACGAGGCGGCAGTTACTCGTTCAAATAGAGCAAAGTTGGTTTAGACTGCCTTTTTGCTTTTCATTCATCTATTATTTGAAAATAATGAATACAATCAAATAATTATTTGTAATTTTTATTGACTCAGGTTAGCTTGTCTGATAATAAAATGTGTGTGATCTGAAACATTTACATGTGAAAAAGAGGGGGGAAAAAAACATAACTATTTACGGAGTTGCTTTTTCACAGGACTGTTGCTTAGAAAATGATCCAAGGCTTTAGAGGCTTCATCTTATCTTACTGTCGCTCCCCACAGTCAGGTGTAGATTACAAAGGTGCGGAAGTTCAAGTGCTATCTGCAGATATCACTTAAGAATGACTAAAATGTTCTCTGAAGCTGGACAGAATCAGGACTGCTGAATCTCGCTGGCGCTCACTGTGACCTCTGACTCTGTTGCGTCGAGTCCTTATACAAATAAGATTAAATCAAATTGGCTGCAAGGTAACATGAGCAGTAGGATGCTTTTGTGTTTAGATTGGAAACACTGTAGGAAGCGGCATCATCTCCTCTAAACCTCTTTAATGGTCGAAGCATTGCCCACTATAGATCAGGAAAAGACCTCCTAGTAAATCAGCTTTAGGAAAGAGTTTTACGTTTTAGATTTCTTCTTGTAATGCAGTGTAGCCTTACCACGTTGCCTCCTTTCTACCTCGCATTGCTAAATGGTTTCAATTAGAGCTTTCCAGTGCTGTTAATGTTTGTTGATTCCTCGCGCTGATGGGAACACTTCAAGCACTTCAGCTGCATCAGCATCCTGAATGAACAAAAGACACCGCTCTGTGTGTGTTAACCTGCAACTTCATTAAGCTAACGAGAGCCAATTAATTATGTTAATTAGCCGTCATTAAAATCTCTCCTGGAGGGAAACGGGCCGTTGGTTAATGACGGCTGAGGGACCGTCGGGTTGGCCCTAGCAGTCATCACAGCCGGTTCTTGCGTGTGCGGAGGAGGGCTCCATCCTGAATCGTGTCCCTCCCCGGCCCTGACCTGCTTATCTCTGATAACTAGACTCACGCACATATGAAAACACTCACAAACACACACACACATGCGTACGCAGTCAGGTCTTTTCCTGTCTGGCAGGACGGAAGGTCTTTCTGATTTGCGAGTTGGATCAAGCTGCTGTGACCTCCTGTGGTGGGTGTGTGGGACGGGGGGGGGGGAAGGAAGCTATAACGGCTTCACACTTGTATCATCCCAGTCCGGCCCCAGAGACAGGCAGATTCATGTTATACTCGCTCAGGCTCAGTGAAGTCAGATTTGAGATGAAAAACTAACAAACAAAAAAATTGTGTAAAATGCTGTTTATCTGCATCTGAATAGGAAGGCCTACAGAAAAGGTTGATAACATAAAAAGAAATCCAGGTTATCTGTAAAATAAGCAGTTTTTATTTATTTAAACTACATGTCAGATAGTTTGAAGACGATAACTGCCACCTCCCACCCCAGAAGACGACTCGACGCTCACACTCCCTTTTCCCTTTTGACCCTCAGTAATTTGAGATACTTTTCATCTGTGCGACCTAGTAGGACAGTTCCTGTTTCTATCTTTAAACAACATTTAGCTTTTTGAATATAAAAATGCAGGTAGTTGCACACTGGTTCTTAAACACTAACTCCTTCCTGGGCAGGTTTTTATTTAATTTTATGATGTATAATAATGATCCAAGTTGTACTGTTAACCTTGTAACACCAAACACATCATTTAGGTAGAAGTCTCTAAAATACACATATCAAACACAATAATGTTCCTAGATTCCTACTTTTTCTGTATCATAAGTATACTCTACAGATTTATGGCTTTATATTTGTCTTACACTCCCATGTAAAACAAAACAACCGATCCACTAAAATATAAAATATACTTAACTTTCAAAACATAACTTTGATTTTTATTTTTTTTATTTTACGTGTCAAGTCACCTTTTGACTTGCATTTGACATGTATGTCTATTGTAAATAGTCAATGTATCAAATGTATCAATGTCATTATACTGCTAAATATATACATCATCACATAGCATTTGGTAAACAGACTGTTTTCAAGTATATAACCTTTTAAGTTTTAAGTATATAACCTTTTGACAATCATATTCTGAAGGACATGATTGTCATAAAAATAGACTGAAGGCTTAATTAATTACTGCTTCAAGGGGTCTGGGTTCAACTTTCATCTACACTTGATTCACTATGATGCAGTCCAAGACAAGATGTTATGGGGGCCTGGTCAGAGCGAAAGACACAGGAAGTATGCGTCATTTGTCAGCATCAAAAGAGGAACATTGTGAGTTCACAGAGGTAAAAGGTTAAGGGGAGGGAGATGGAAAAACTGCTGTGGTTTTGGTATGAGAAAATTAGTCTTTCTCTGTGAATCATAATGTGTCAGGGCACTAGGGGATAGTTGTGCTTATAAAAGCAAACTTAAAATCTTTTTTTCATCATTGTTTAAATTTATAGGTAAACATTTCTGTATTTTATCGTACTATTGGGTGGACTTTATATTGATTTTATATCATGGCATTGACAAAGATCTATGTATTTTGCTTTATTGCAGTGATTGCTGAACCTCTGTACCAGTGGTTTATATTCACTGGTACATGTGTATTTAGATTTTATTCCCTTTTATTAATTCAATGATATTGTTTTGCTTAAAACGATGCAATATAATGATACAATTTTCCCCGTTAAAGGTGGATGTATTATTCATGTAAATTGGTACATGTACTGATATACAGTCCTGTGCAAATGTTTTTAGGCAGGTTTGAAAAAATACTGTGAACTGAGAGTGCTGACAGAAATATAAACAATGATTGTATATTTTTATGGATATGTTTCACAACATGCAAAGTCTATGCACAAAATAAAATCTAAATCACATCAATATTTGGTGTCACTTATCTTTACCTTTAAAAAGTCAGGGGTTCTGTAGGATTGTGGTCAGGTGTCTCGTCAACCAATTATATCAAAGAGGTGCTTATGGCCATCAGTGTCACATGAAGGTTGTAACTCAGTCATTTACTGAAACAGAAACAGCAGCGTTGGAGGCTTAACACTGGGTGAGGAAGAGCCAACTCTACCACCAAGATGAGGTTTTGGGAGACAGCCTCGGGTCCTCCACTACGGCTGAGCACAGCATCAAGACACAAGGTAGTTATACGGCATCAGGTCTCCCCGGGACTAATATCTCAAGGCAGACTAGTGTTTCACGATGTGCATTTCAAGCTCTGTTGAAGAAGCACAGAGAAACGGGCAGCGTAGATGCAGTGGTGGGGCAAGGAAACTTAGTGCAGCGGAAGAAAAACACAAGCTTATTTCCCTTAGAAACTGCAAGATGTCCAGTAGTGCCATTAGCTCACAATGGGCAGAAATCAGTGGAACCCAGTTACACCCATCCTCTGTCCGGAGAAGTCTGGCCAGAAGTGGTCTTCATGGAAGAGTTGCAGCCAAAAATCAGGAGATGGCAGCAGGTGAACTGAGCTAATGAGTCAAAAGTTCTTGGGCCGTAGCAGAAGGCGTTTTGTTCACCAAAGGGATGGAGAGCGGTTACCTGACACCGCCAGATGGATTTGCTCCGCATATCCATCTGGAAACCTTCTGTTGAAGTAATTTTGGGAAGGGGCGAAAATACTGGTTAGCTGATTGGCCTATGTTGGTGATAGACGGGCCAAATAAACCAATCAGATCGATGAAGCATATGACGTACTCGTCAACATGCTTCGTCGTCGCTCGTAACAGAGCGACGACGAAAACACAACCACAAGCCAAGCTACTCTTGCTGCTGCAGGTAAAGGCTCGTTAGCTCAGCAAAGAAATACTCTGTAGTTCCGATAAAACTTGCTCGATAGCCACGCTAACGCTAGTTTCATCGGCTGAGGCCGCCATGTTCTTTAGACTGAACTGTCGCGCTTCTCAGTGCGTCACACCTCAACCCGCCTCAAAGCCAACGCTGATTGAACGTTCGTTTGGTGAACGGCTCCAAATTTTCTTTAACGGAAAGTAGCCAGACTAATCTGCGAGTGAAACCTTGAAAGCTCACGAGATCAGGATGGTCTCACGAGGCTAGGAGAGCGGTACAATAAAAAGTGTCTGCAGGCAACATTGAAGCACTGTGAAGGTTCCTTGCAAGTTCGGGGTGGCAGTTCAATACATAAGTATTAATGCCGTCTCAAAGCTGAGAAATACAGACAGATACTTCCCCATGTTGTAACGTCATTAGGGAGGCATATGATTGGCCCCAGATTTATTCTGTAGCAGGACAATCACCCCCAACAATGCACCTGAGGACATTGATTACTACCTTCTGAGTAAAGAAGAAAAAATTGTCATGGAAGTGGTGGCAGGCCCCCCACAGCGCCCTGATCTCAACATCCTTGCGTCTATTTTCAGTGTTTGCTGAGAGTTCAACTAACTGAGAGATGAGCAAACCCGCAGAGTTAATTTTGTTATCGCTCTAAATATCCAAGCGGTACTGACATTGTGCTTAATTTAAATTGACTCATCTCAGATCCTACATCTAATCTGTTGGTTCATTGAATAAATTATCATAATTGCCATATCACACTGACAGTAAAACAGCTAAAAAAAATGTGTCTTGCGTGAAATCTGTTATATGTGTAGAATATCACAGTTTGAACTGAAGGACAGGCTGTTCATTAAAAGGTTACAAACTGCTCTGTCAGCATCATTACACAGTGAGTAGATTCCAGTTCCAGCTGCACGGAGCAGGAACACGGTGCGTGAAATTAATTATTACTTTTCTGAATCAGAGGTGTCCATCATTCAGAGGGACTCTGCTTTATTCAGTTTTCCTGCAGTCTGCATCGGAAGTCAAGAATGATTCGATCCCAAGCCAAAGAGACGCTGCAGAGTGGCGTCGCACTGCGCCTTTAAATGCAGAACACGCACTCTAACAATCACAGCTGTGTTGTCTCCCACAGCGCTCTGACTGGCTGATGATTCATTAACAGACTCAGCTGGAGGTGAAGCACCTTTTCCCCTCATGCGGGTCTTTATGTGTAAAGAACTGTCTCTTAGACAATTTGTGTTGTTGTTTACTGTCATATCGTGATATACGCTGCCGAAATCAGGTATTCAATCAAAAGCAGGGCCAAGATTTCAGGCTGCTTTACTCAGCTTTTTCTGTGTTTTATATTTCTTTATCTTTGTGCGTGCTACGAACAACCCCCCCCCCCCCCCCCCATGTAATTTAAACATCAAGTTATTGACTCATTGTCACTGGTATGGAGAATAGTACCTCATGAAACATGTTTTCCGTCTGCATTTGAGTCAAAGAGGCTCATCAAGGGTTTTGCAACAGATTTAGAATCTAATTGTCTTTACTTTAAACAGGAAAGCAAGAATTATACAGAATGATACAAATCAAAAATATCTATAATATGTATTTATTTTTATTTGATAGAAACGGCGAGTACAAACATAGAGAATACATCCATCAAATATATATTTTGCAGCGGTTTTCAATAAACGTGCCTAAAGCACAGGCTGTTGTACACTTCTATCATTTTGCGTTTACAGAGTTAAATAAGTTGATGCTAACTGGTTTGGCTAACTAGCCCAGTAGCCTGCGGTCAAAAGCTCAACAAACATTGTGTGGACTGAGTGTCGCATTCTCTTAGCCAGCCTAACAGCAGTGTTTAGCAACACGTGGGGGAGGGGTGATCACTGCAGTGTTCTGAGGCCCACAAAGAAGGAGAAAGCATTGGTCACGCCGACACTTCCTCATGTATCTCATTACAAGGACTTTAAATGTTAAGTTCGACAGCATGACAGCAAAATTTAGCATTTATCAAACTGTGACTCTAAAATCTAAAGTTGCTCTAACACGGTTTGCCATTTCGCCACGCCTCGAGTATGGAAGACCATGTGTTGTGCAGGTCTAAACTTGCAGAAATGAAAAGGATTTTGTGAAACATTAAGTCCTTTTCCCTCTTTTCAGTACGGGCTGCTTTTGACGCTCTCCCATTCTGAATAATGCTTGTATTTTGGGATAAAGGAATAAAGGGTGTGGAATCACAGCCCTCCACTGCAACAGGGAAGGTATTTCGCCTTGACGCCGCCATCATGTTTCATTTTTTTTCATGAGGGTCATTCCCACGAGGTCACTTACCACCCTCCATAATTTGTCCGTGACTAAAAACACACAGTAAATCCCACTGGTTTGTTTGTCTAGACTCTAGAGTGAATAAAAAACATTATGCAGAAGGTCCGGCCATTCCATCTCAAGCACGTAGTCAGATGTAAAACAATGAATTCACATTGACTCATGTGGCCCAAAAAAAGACTGTCTAGGGAAAAAAGCCAACAGGATGTGGGCTCAAAAAGGCAGAACTGGAAGAGCAACAAGAAGATACATTTTGTAGAATTTGGTCGAAATGGTCTGAGTATGTCATGCTCGTAAGATCGGACTTCATGTAAAACCACACCCTCCCACCCATTACCCTTTTTTTAGGATACAGTAGGGTGTTTGTACCAATGTATCTGGTTGTCAAGTAAGCATCTCCATAACTTTCTGTTTTATTTTTGATTTATTTATCTACTTGTTTTTATTTTTTCTGTTTCTTTTCTCAATGGTGTTTTCAAGTTTTTCCCCTTTGTTGGAACGGGCTGTTTGCTTTTGAAATGTTAAATCACCAGCAAAAGAAATGGAAAGAAAATGACCAAAAAAAAGGCAGAACTGGAATAGCAGTGGTAGTATTGTGGCTGAGAGTATTTGTTGCTTACTACAAATGGGTCTGTTGCCTGGAAACAAATCAGGAACTATCTCTAATCACTGAATCACATTCTCCTATATATCTAAGTTTCTGAGAAAAGTTTCAACTACACGTTCTAGAGGAAATATGACCACAGCGTATCATAAACAGCTGAAAAAATTACTCTCAGCATTATTAAGTTGTATGTTACATCCAACACTGTCAAATTGAGTGAGAGGATATTGTTTATTAGGTTTAGCTGGCCATAGCTTGGGTCTTAGCCTGTGACCCTGTATACCTAATTTTCAGTACATTTCCCAATAGCTTAGAAAGCTCAGACAAATAGTCATCCGTGGGTGTGTGAGTTCTTATCTCCAAATTCATGTGGTGAACTCAGCGCAGGCACAGTATTTTTCTGACCCTGAGGTTTTCACATAATATGATTTTTCTTAAGTACTATATCTAAGGTTGAAAAAGAAAGACTGAACACTGCAAAAAGACAACCAAAAGTAAGTAAACATTTCTTGAAATTAGTGTATTTCTTCTTGATTTAAGCAGGTAAATAGGACTATTTGCCAATGGAATAAGATTGTTTGCACTAAAAATAGGAACAATGACTCTCGATTATCTTATTTCATGTGCAAGGTATCTAATTATCTCTTTTTAGGGGTAAATATACTCATTCTATTGGCAAATTGAGTTATTTAACTGCTCATATCAAGGTAAAACGCATTCATTTCAAGAAAATGGTACTTACTTTTAGTTATTTTTTGCAGTGAACTACTTAGAGGTCACACATCCTCTCACTTATAACTATCTCCTCCCTGGTGGCTTTGGTTGTAAATACCTTGATAATCATGACTACTTGACTGAACTTCCTCTCTTTGCTTGGTTGCCATGAATGAGGAGGTTTTGGTACCCATTGCCTGTTTCCTTCTGCTTTTGCCTGACTATCATCACAGGAAGTCCTCCTGTCAAGGCCTCTTTCTATTTAGGGACATAAAAATAAAAGCACTGCAAGCCGAACTCTTGTCACAATAAGAGTTAGGCCGTTCACCCTTTTGCCTTTGAGGTGAAACAACATCCTGAACACAGCGAAACACACACGACCACACTTTGACAACAGTCTTCCTGCCCTTGTCTGTTACTCCTTCACATCCCCAACTCTTCGTTTTTATTTCTGAAAAGATAAAAGTGGGAAAGACGTGCCCTGTTACTTCCTCAAGGTTGCTGTGACACTGACGTTTCAGAAGCACGTGTCAACAAACAAATGGGTTTTGGCCTGACAAATTTTGTCCTTCGTGTTGCTGAATTTAGCTCTAGTTGAGAAGTGTCCTTTCTGAGTCCCAAACAGATATTTTAACAGATTTTAACAACCTCGTCTTTGTCACTCTGGTGTACGGTGGACCACTTACTGAAAACAAGGTTTACTTTTCAGTCATATTAATTCTGTAGTTTCAAGACCCTTAACACAAGACAACCTGGAGTTTTCCTGTGGAAAGGCAGCACCGCCCCTCGTCCACTTGCTGCCAATGTCTCAGTTTTCCCTCAGTCAGGCAAACTAAGCTGTGTGGAAATATTTCTAGACTCAAAAACATTATGGCAGTAAAGTGATGGCATAGAAACTAGAGGGTTACACTTTATTTGAAGGGGTGTACATAAGACTGACATTACACTGTCATAAACATGACAAAACACCTGTTATGAACATAAATGACTCTTTATGAATGTTTAGGACTGTTGTCATAAATTGTCATTCGGTAAATTATGACACTATTAAAGCAAAGTTGACATTGTTTAAAATGTCTTTGTTATGACAAGCCCTTAACTTAACCTAATCCCAAGTCAAGCCCTAAAGTTAACCTTGTCTCTGTTAATGTCAAGTTGTCATAACAAAGACATTTTAAACAATGTCAACTTTGCTTTAATAGTGTCATAATTTACCAAATGACAATTAATGACAACAGTCCTAAACATTCATAAAGAGTCATTTATGTTCAGAACAGGTGTTATGTCATGTTTATGACAGTGTAATGTCAGTCTTATGTACACCCCTTCAAATAAAGTGTAACCAACTAAAGGAGCCAGAAGGTTACTGTTAAGGTTGTCGTGTTAGGATCCCCAGGGGTTTGATTACTTGTTTTACGTCCTTGGGGATCCTGCAGTTTGTTTATGTTTTGCACCTCTTTAGCATTGTTCATTATCTCTAGATTCTGAACATTAATTAGCTCTCTGCTCCTTATTATTTTGGTAGTTTCTCTAGTAGTTTAGTCTTGTTTCTGTTATTCTTCCCTGTCTGGTCTTTCATCACATTTCCCTGTTAGATTCTGTTCCTCTCCTGCCCCTGCCAGTTCATGGCCCTCTCTCTCTTCTTCAGCCTAGCTACCTTTACTCCTCTCACCGGAGTTCATTTGCTCCACCAGCTGTTGTTTCTGTCTATTCCTCCTGTTCATCGCCTGTCGTCCCTGAAAGTTTGTTCTTTTATTTATTTAATAGATCACGCCTCATCTCACCATGCTGCGTCCAAGCGTTCGTCTATGAACTGGTTCAGCTACAAACACACCAAATCTGACATGTCATGTTTGTTTAAAAAAGAACCTAAGTAGATCTACTGGCAGCTGCTCTTAAATGAATAAAACAGAAGAAAAAAAAAACGTACAGGTGGTGTGGCACCAGGAGAGGACCGAACGGGACAGGACATTCAGCACGGGCGGAAAAACAGGCAGACTGAAGAAGGGACAGAGTACAAGTTGGTTTAAAGAAAGAACTTGCCAAGGAACAATGAGAACCGGTAACCATGTATACTGAGCGACAAGTGGAGAAAGATATTGAGTACAGGTGAATTAATCGGGAGAGGTGTGAAGCAACTGGGGCAGAAGGAGCACAGGGAGGCTGAGGATGGGGGGCATGAATGGAGCTGAACAGAAATACAAATAAGCGATAAAAATGAGCCGAAAAACCTAACAGAAACAGCCAACGCCTAAAAGAACCTAAACAGCAGTAAAATAAAGAAAACACAGATACCCAAAGCCTAAACTCTAGTAGTGACAGCTTGTCAACAGCAATCAAAATTGAATAAAAACGTGTAGATACGGTAAACATAAATTTCAAAATAAATACCAATTATCATCTGCGTTTATGTGACTTCATGCTGGTCTCTGATTGGTCATTCTCTGCGCCCGTGGCCAATCAACGCTTTTTGTGTCATTCTTTAACCAATCAGATTCATTTATAAGGCGTGTCAATCAAAGTCACAACCCATGGCGGGCTTAGAGATGCAGGCGAGAATTGTATCTATGTGTGAGGACCAGCTCAGTTAGACGCACTGTTTTTAACAGATAGGGCATAACATTATGACCACCAGGGGGTGAAGAGAATCGTCTCTTTCTTATAGGACCTGTTAGTCGGGGGATGCAGGCAGCACATGAAAATGATGTCCTCAGAGCTGACGTGTTAGTAAAAGTAAAACGTGAGTTTGACAACAGCCAGATTATAAGAGCGACAGGCCAGGGTCAAAATTGCGGCTCTTATGGGTTCCTTCCTGTCTGCAGTGGCCTGTATCTATCAAAAGTGGTCAGAGGAAGGAACAGCATTAAGCCTGCAACAGACCAAAAGAACAATGATGTACATGAGGAGCAATGGCTGCTGAAGAAGTTAATTCTGGTTCTGATAGGAGGGAGCTACCTCGGTCTCTGGACGTGTGGCATCCTGCTGCTTGCATCTTAGCTCCGCTGACAGCAATCACTTGCACTGATTCAACATTTATTCATCCTTTCTTGTGTTCTCAAGCTTGTAATCGGTCCATCGAGTAAAACATCGCCTTCACATTTAAACTCCATTACAATCTCTATTTGAATACTAAGCTAATTAGGAGTTATTTCGAAGCTTCTTTGATTTTTCAATTAAACAAAAGAAGATTATTAACCCCAGTAAAACTGTTATCGAACTGTCCCATATAAGAGACGCTATAACATGGTCTGTGAGGCATTCAGATGAACATCTTGACAATAAAAAGCTAGTAAGGTCATAAATTCTTTGTGTCTCGTGATCCCAGGCCATGACGGGCAAGCGTAAGACTTTGCTTTGACTAGACCAGTGGTCCTACAATGGTGTTTGCAGCGACCTGCGGGAAAACAGGGATGGACATTTGCATTCGAGGACGGTGTGCATTCTAGATGCATTAATACTAAACGCATAAGTTTGAAAACAAATATCACAATTATCCTTTGAACGGTATGTTTTCCCTTTTTCGTTCTCCTGACAACTTCTCCGTTGTTCATTCATGTCTCCTCTGAACAAAGAGGAGGTCTTCTCAGCCAGCTGACAGCTGCGCTCGGTGTGTGCGACTGTGTGTGTTCGCCTCCGGCCTCTATAGCAACCCGTTTCCAAAACCTGTTTGTTTTCTTGGCAACAAAAAATAAATAAATAAATAAACAAACAGGAAGTGAAACAGAATGACAGGAATGGGACATCCTGTGAGGGGTGAACCGTAGTATCAGCTTAAGCAGATCAGAGGCTGAAGCTGCGGTAAAACTTCCTGTCAGGTCAGCGGCGTTCCGATGGAAACTCAAAAAAATGCGCTGCGTTTGTTTTCAGAACCAAAGGACTTGGAGGGAGGCTGCAGAGAGAGGACCGATTTCTTTCGATGACTAAATTATCACACACACATGTGCATACACAGATCCTATAGCTTTTAATGATGTTGTTGTTTAATGATGTCCTTATTATAGCACAAAGTGTCTTGATGTTGTTTTTAATCAGAGTCGCCAACAGGGATGTTGACATCGGCAGACTGAACAGCTGCCGTAACTGGAGGCATCGCCACAGCAACTCAGACCCACAGTGCCTCTGGAGGAAAACAGCTGTTCTGACCGACGGCAAAGAGACCCAGATAAAAAAAAGAGACAGACGCGTCATTTTGCTGAAAAACAGAAAACTGTGTTTCCACTGATCAAAACGTAATCAGGCGGCTCAGACTCGCCGCTTCGTGATTTGGCGAAATTGGACTATTATCTGTCTTTTTATCAATAAAACTTTATAAAAGAGACAGACTTAGACTTATACTTAGACAACTTTATTTGTCATGTTGTATGTACAGAGTGTGCACAGAACGAAATTTCATTGCATACAGCTTGTGAATTATAGTATAAAGTGCAGCAGTGAGTAAAAAGTCAACAATTGAAATGTAAACGATGCAGGAGAAAGAAACAATGTGCGCTTACAGTGTACAGGAGAATATTTAAACCATTTGTATGTGCAAAAAATGAGCAAATGTGGAAATGTGGTGCAGAGTCCAGTTTATAGTTCAGCAGTTCAACAGTTAAAGACTTAGACTTAGAAGTTGCTGTAATCATATTTTCCCTAACGATTATCTTGAAGAACTCTTACTGAAACAGTCGCCTCAACCAGTTTCCAGCTCAGAATAGCTTCATTAGTATACCGTGAAAAAAATGCACTGTAAAAAATCACAATTACCCCTGGACCTAAAGTGGAAGCTCAACACTGTCACCGTCATCAAGAAGGCCAAGCAGAGGCTGAACTTCCTGGGCCAGCTCAGGAAGCTCAGCCTGCCTAGGGAGCTGCTGATCCACGTCTTCACAGCCATCATCCATTCTGTCCTCTGCTCATCCATCACTGTCTGCTTTGGATCCGCCACCAAAAAGGACAAGGCCAGACTGCGACGGACCATCAGGACTGCAGAAAAGATCATCGGTGTCAACCTGCCCTCCATTCAGGACCTGCACATTTTCAAAGTCAGGAACCGGGCAAGAAACATCACTGCAGATCCATCTCACCCCCAGTCCCAACATGTTCCAACTTCTCCCCTCTGGTGGGCGCTACAGAGCACTGTACACCAAAACCAACAGACTCAGGAACAGTTTTTTTCCCCACAAGCCATCACTCTAATGAAGAGCTGACTCTCACAAACAAACTCCTGTGCAATAAACCAGTTACTCTGCCTCGTTTACTATTTACCAGTTATTTATCCAGTATTCTCTACTTTAGTGCCGTTCATCTTATTGTTCATATTTTATATACTGTACACCAAATCCAACTACCTCACGTACATAACACTGCATATAATAGTCATTTATCCCAGCATTCTCTGCTCTCACATCACATCATGGACATGTATGTTGATATGTGAACCTAACCTGGACCTGTACATCACATCTATCTCTGTTATGCACACAATAATAACAATAATGTTAATAATATTTACTCCTGCATCCTTTGCACTTTTGCTTCATTGACTCTTGTTGACAAATGTATTCATATGTGTTTTCTTTGCTGCAGACTGTGTTTTATTTTTTTATTGCTGCATGATTGTGTTATTGTATTATTGTATAAGTATGCACATCATGAGAATTGTGCAATCCAGAGTAAAATTCATCGTATTTGTACATAGACCAGGCAAGTAAACATGTTTCTGATTCTGTTTAATTACTTTTTGCCCTAAATGGAGGGCTGGTCACTTTAATTAGCATCCCTTCTAAATATGAAAAAAAAAAAGGCTTTCAAAAACAAATCTCTCATCTCAGTAGCATAATCTCATGGTGTAAAATGGTTTCAGCTAAATCCCCGGTGTTTCTTTGAGAAGATTAATTTTCCATCGTTTGTGTACAGATATGGCAACATATTTGGGATCATTGTCATTGTTGAAGACCCAATGTTGATCCATTTTCAGCTCATGATAGAGTAACTAGATTTTATTTGATTTAAAAACTCCTATTTTCAAGAGCTAATCGTCATGTCTTATGGAATAGACCAGGGGTGCAGAGCACGACAGATCCTGTCCACCATGCGCAAAAGAGGAACTGAGGTTCTTTGTTTTATGCCAAACCCACAAGGTGTCTTTGCTGCTGAAAAGCTTGATCTTAGTCTCAGCCAGCTCAAAGAACATGGTTCCAGTTAAATCCCCAGTAGTACTTTGCAAAGTCCACATGTTTACATTTATGATTGGACAAAAAAAACTGCTTTCTTCCTGGCATCACTCTAAACCAGCCATTTGGCATGAAGTTACGTTTGGGATTGCTAAGGGTGAAAATAATTTTGGCACAAGAGATTTTGCTGAAGACAGTTGATGCAATCAAACGAAAGCCTGAATTTCACATAATTTCTTACCTGAGATAATGCTACCGCTACAAAATATCGAATTAGTTGAATCCCATGTGGCCTACATTGTACATCTCTGCTTGAGGAGTTGTTGCGGTGTTCGTATTCATCGCCTCGATACCTCATGTTCAACACGTTTGACTGAGCTGTAACAAAATAAGTGATGAGGATCCAGATTTCCACACGGCACTCTATGTTGTCGATATTTGATCTTTTTTTCTCACCCTGCTTGACCATTGTACCCCACACCAGCCAACGGTTTGGGTTACAGGTTTAAAACACATGACTGCCAGTTAATATACACGCTGGGGTTTAGCTGTTACAGAACACACGTTTAAGTTTAATATGCATTAAAAAAGAATCAGACAGTTTACTATTCATAATCAAGAGTTCCCCCCCATCATGTGCACAAATGCACAAGACGGGGGGAATAAGGACACAAAGTCATCTAATATTGTGACACCACTATGTTTTGTACATGCTGACAAAGGCAGCTGTTTTTAAATCAACCTGCCCGTGCAAAGGTAGAACAAGAGAATCTGTTCACTCAGGTGGAGATCAAGAGCATTTTGAAAATAAAATGGAAAAAATGTAAATGAATGAGAAAAACGTTATTGACAGTACCGAGCAAGGCAACTCTTATTTCTTTATTCTTTGCTCAGAGTGACCTGTTTATCAGAATAGAAATGAATTAAACATGTCACAGCCTTTGGTTTTCATATAATTAGCCGGTCTGTAAGGGATCTGGGTTAATGTTTGGTATTTTAAAAACCAGCTCTGAATGTCGGAACCTTTCAAAATACGACGAACGATGAAGTCCCGTTAGGCCTGCTGATGGATATAGGTCACCTTATAGTTTTGAAAATGAATTTTTTTAAGGGTGGAGAGGATCCTGAATACAATCAAGTGAAAAAATTAGGACAACCTACAACAGGGTGTGTGCTTATCTAATTTATTTGGACATTTATATGAATTTTCAACTATACCAAAAACAAAAATTAAGAACCAAGATTAGAATCATCTTTGTTCAACCAAAGCTCTTTACTCTGCAATCAGTCAGAGCTGACCCGGGTCAGACTGACAGAGGCGAGGCCAGCAGACAATCGGTGCCACCGGACTCTCTGACCACCGCCAACGGACAAGGCTGGTGAAAGTGCCCTGCCCAAGGACGCAATGACTGAGTCAGTTGGAGCAGGGGTTCAAACCAGTAACCCACATGTTACAGGACAAACTCCTAGCTTCCTGTGCCACTGTCGCAGGAAGCTAGGCTAGGAGGTTCCTGCGAGGTGAAATGGGGAACGGTTGTGAGTTGTGAAAAGGCCACCTACTTATTTTTTGCTTGACTAAGCAGTAAGCAGGAGTTCCCCCTGGTCACAGGGGTCCAAGGACACTAAGTCATCTAATATTTAGAATCATGAACTGTAACAGCAACATGTTTTGGACATTTGCAAAGTAATTTAAACAATTAAAAGTAAAGATAAAATACAATAGTTTTGTAAAATATGTTCAAAAAATGTTCCACAACCCAGACGTGACACTGTATGTCTATCTATCTATGTCTATCTATCTATGTCTATCTGTCTATGTCTATCTGTCTTGCACATCTCTACATTTTGGATCTTAAGATTCAGGGACGCATGATATGTTGTTGTTTTTTTTTTTGTTTTTTTTACTCCTACTACCAGGGGTGAATTTTACTGAACCCTCAACTCCAGTGGAATCTGGGAAGGACAGTGACATTGTTTTATATTTCCTCCCGCTCCCCAAAGTGGTCTTGAGCATTAAAGCTGCAACATATCCAGTGCTCGTTTGCGAACAGATTTGTTTTGGGCTAAACAAATCAGATATTTTTTCCTGCAAATGAGATTCAATGAAAGCAACATTTCATAGATCAGAAGAGCTAGGTAGCTCAAGAGTTTTGTGCACAGCGCTGCAAAGCGTCCAATGAGAAAATGCACTGGATATTCATATCGTGGTGCTTTTTATGTTACATGTTTGTTTTCACATTTTTGGAGGTGAACTCCAAACCATGAGGGTCAGAGGCAAGAGAATCCAGAAGTCCAAAAAGGGGGACTTATCACCAACTAGCAAATAAACAAAGATCCAGATCCAACAATATATTAAAATAAGTTACATTTTTTGAAGCATCTTAGTGCCCATAAAGAGATCCAAACATTCAGCTCAAGTATCAAAGACGAATTCAAGACGGAGAATGAGCTTGTTTCTGAATACTGTGACTAATTGAATTAAATTTCAATGTCTACTTCCTGTCCTGACCGTGGGAGTTGGCGGGGCAACCGACATCCAAATATACACATTATGTCCATACATACAAACAGCTGGGAATCGGCTTCGGTGAATGCACACAGTGACGGCGTTCGGCGCGGTTCCTTCTCACTGCTCCAGCGTGGACAGAAACAGGAAACGATAAAAGAAACAGAACGGCCTGTGCGTTATAAGAGCTTCAGCTCCATTGTTCTGTTTTGTCCCCAATCTGACAAAAACGCACTGCACTAATGATGAAGAGGCTAATCTACACACACATACGGCGGAGCGCAATGTTTAGTGGTTGTTGGACAGCAGAATGGAGCGTTGTTGTCACATCTGCAGCTCTCTGCATTTTCCTCCACACGCAGGCTGAAGGTCATTCCACCAATGGGAGGTCAGAGATCAGCGGGCGCCCTCAGACGCATCTCCTCCTCTCTGATGTCTTACAGGGGACTCCACGTTTGCTCCCCTTTTTTTGTGAGAAAACAAAGAACAATTTTCTTTATGCCAGCGGAAAGACAAATTAGTGAACTTTATCTTAGATTGCTGTTAAATGTACTGTGGTGCAGCGTTATCAAGGCTCTATTCAGGAAAGGAGAGCATTGTGGGGTCACCAACCTTTTTTGATTGTGAGAGCTGCTTCATTGGGACTGTGTCATACGAAGGATGACCAGTACTGATCTTTGAACTAGTAGAGTCAGAGTTCATTTTAACTTTATGTAAAATAAATAACATTTTCTGCTTTATTTTAGATCATGTAATTTTTAAATCTATTTAAAGGCAGGTGTGATTACAAAGGAAGTGTGACGGCATAAAATGACATTTTAGATGCAGCTCACTGGAAGGTGGTGCCAATTTTAAAACAGGCTCAAGGGCACCACATCCGCTCCTTGGAGGCTACCTGGTGTCCACAGTTACCGTGCTGATGACCTCTGGTTCAGATAAACAGGGAGTCCCAGGCTAACTCTGGAGGAGCTGCAGAGGGGACAATATGGACACCCTTTATTCATGAACTCCACAGCCTTTGCCACAAGCAACATATGGGACATGGCAAACATTGTGGAACAAGGTGCTCTGGTATAATGACTTTTGGTATCATGCAAACTAAAACTGCTCACCGCTCAGGACACACGCTTGCTCCACAGTGAAACATGTTTGCGGAAGCATCGTGCTGTGAGGATGCTTTTCTTCGGCAGGGAGAAGGAAGCTCGTCAAAGGCGATTGGGAGGACGGATGGCGATGAACACAGAGTTATCCTGGAAGAAGAAAGCCTGTTGGACACCACAAAAAAACACATGAGAATGGGGGCGGAGGTTCGTTTAGGAGGTTAGTAGCTGCAGAGGAGCTGCTTTGTGTGGGTCGGCCACATAAAACCCCCATTAAAACACTGACGTTTGTGGTTGTCATGTGACGAAATGTGAAAAGGTTCTAGTGGCATAATTCTTTTTACAAGTCCCTGTAGCCCTTCAGACTGTATAATATGTGTTATTTTACATTTCTCCATGTTACTGTGTAATATTTTCCATTTTTATCGGTTTTAAAAGTTTTACATACATTCGTGCGATGTCAGAAGAGATTAATCTGTGTCTGATCTGCAGGAGAAAGTCTCCTCAGGAAATGCAGTCATGAATGTTTGAACCGGGGATTTCCAGCTGCAACATCCTCTATCACACATAAGAGCGGGTGGGGAAACCAACAAATGCAGCGTGACGGATCTGTAGGATTTATGCTGTATAGGCACTTCTTGGGATAAAGTTGGAAAGTAAAGGCTTTTTTAATTATTATTATTATTATTTTCAGCCTTTCTTTTAAATTCTGTCCTTTATCTTCTGTTGTCATTTGTTAAACTTACATGATAACGGCAGCAACTGTCTGGAGAGCTCTCTGTAACCCACTGTGTCAGTGTGCAGATGCCTTTCTTATCTGTGTTTAGAACATGGTCCGTAGTGATTGGTTGAATGTTCAACGTGAGCCAGTCTAATGATAAGACCGTCCCCATCCAATAATCAACATCCGCTACACTTTTCAACATCTACATAAACTATGCTTCCCTAGCTTTGATTATAACAAGGACGATAAGTTACCATAACTAAGCAGATGACATACAGCGCTACGTTACAATGTCACCAGGTGACTCTAAACCCATTCAAGAGTTTAGTGGAAGCATAGAACCAATCAATGTGTGGATATGCCTCATTTTCTTCAGTTGAATAAAAGTAGAACCAATTCAATTGTTTTTGAACCAAAGCAAAAGCGATAACCCACATACAGCCTCACTTACTACAGCCAGAAAACAGTGATTAGGCCCGAAATCTTGGTGTAGTGATGGACTCAGAAGTGAACCTTCAGGAGGACATAAAGACAGTTACCAAGTCGGCCAAAGAGGCCTAAACAAGCTGCAATCAGTGGGTAGCAGAAATAACAAGCCCTAAAAAGGCCTATAAAATACCCAGATAAAATATATTCTTCAGTGAAAGTGACACACAGGTGATGTGATCTAAGACAGATAATTTACAAACATAGAAGAGTTGGCAAATATGTCCAAAAGGTGTACAGAAGAAAAAGACGCCTGGAAAGAGGTGAGGAATGAATTCCAGCTGGGAAAATAAGCAGCTAAAGATTGGACACAATGCTATTTTTGTTGTTGTTGTTTTTTTTGGTACTAAACACATCTGAAGACACATTTTTCCTCAGCGTCTGCAGCACCAGGTCTCAGTACTAATACATTCGCCGGACGCCAAATCATAGCAGCCACAATGGAGTCATCGATTGAATTGGATAGTTTCCCTTTGCTCAAATAATATGGAAGGATACATCTAATTGTATTTAAAATTGTGGATTTTCTAAATCTCTTACAACTTTTTTCTTAAGAGATACCATTTGTTGTAGCCAGAAGTGCACTAATCCTTCTGCATTATGATGTTTCTATCTAGCAGCACTTGTATTTTGTGAGACTGAATCCAAGCAAAGTTATTTTTATTGCAACTCTTACTGTGGTGCCATCTGGAAAGAAGGCATGCTTGGATGCCCAATGTTCAACAAAATCATGAGAATTCCTCCCAACAGCACAATTAGAGGTCCCTCTGTGCTTTGTAGCGCCATCAGTAAATATAAGCACTGCTTCCTTTTCTTTTAGTTTTAATTTACTTTAGCATAGTTAAAATGAGCCAAAAGATGAAATCCCCTACACCTCATCCAGCTTATAGCCTTTTTTTTTTTTTTTTAACAAATACTTATCAACAGGAGCGGCTTTATCAGTCTAAACTCTCTGATCTCTGGGGGGGTAAAAATAAGAAAACAATAGAGGCCAAATCCAGAATATATGAACGCGTGGGAGAAGGCGCGCGCAGTATTTACGCCTGTTATACCTGCGGGACCGTGCAAAACAATGCAGCATCGTAATAACCAAGCCGTATATTTATCACCCGCTGTTTCAGCCCTGCATGTGTGCATGTCCTCGTTAATCACAACAGCACTGTTCCTTCAGCGAGATGCTCTGATCTCAGGAGGGGAACCATCTGTTGCTCGACATCTCTTCTGTACTGGAGGGCAAACCAGCACACGGGACTCTGAGAAAACATCCGAAATATGAAACCGCTCGAAGAAAAAGTTTCAGAATGCTGTTTGTGACCAATTACTGCTGTAAAATAAATATACCTGAAGCTTTTTTAATTTTATTTATTTTTATTCAGGTTCGTGTGTCTAGGTATTTTTACCTAGACACATATTTATACCCCTGTGGGGTATAAATATGGCCTGATACAGAGGACCATTTCTCTTAAGCACACTTCTCAAAATAGGAAAGACAAGAGAACATGCCATTCAAGTAAGGGAAATGTTTGATGATTGTAAGGCTTTAATGACATAAAGCGGTCATTAAAGTTCACCTCCGGGAGAAAACCTCCTAGTCCAACTTTATTACCTCAACGCACAGTGTGTCCACGGCACACTATGCTCAATTGAGCTTACAACGGGAGCTATTAAACCAACTACAGTCATGTACCTCTGTCATCAGCATGTTGCATTTTAATTCTGTGAGGAGGCAAAGAGAGACTGAGAAAGGACACTAGATTGGCAAATCACCATTAGTTAAAGCCGCTTGCAGGATCCAAACCCAAGGCTCAGGACCCAGATGGAAACACCAACTTAGATTTTATCGCAGAAAAAAGATCGGCTCACATGTTCAGGAGTCCCTGGACATCACAATATGTCTGATGACTATTTTTTTTAAAGAGTGAAAGCAATCATACAGTTATCAGCTTTGTAAATTTGGCAAAATTCAAGTATAGGTTCTCCACCTTTAAAACAGTATTTCTTAAAGGATGACAGAATCAGCCAGTCTGCTCCAGAACAGTAAATCAGAGTACCACCTCAGAGTCATGGAGCATCACAGCGTTTCTCCTGATCCATTAATAATACACTTACACACACTAAAGCACAAACAAAGGTGATATGTGACTTTTCACCATTGTGTTTTTTTTTTATAACCTCCTCTTTCTCCTTTATGTTGTGTTGCTGCCACCTTCTGGTAGTGATGAGACGTCACAGAGGAAGACCCTCGATAAAAAATGGGTTTCTTTCAGAGTCACAGCTACTTACATAAATGGACCATATATATATATAGATAGATAGATAGATAGATAGATAGATAGATAGATAGATAGATAGATAGATAGATAGATAGATAGATAGATAGATAGATATATAAACAGCACATTATAGTACAGTAATATATAGATAGATAGATAGATAGATAGATAGATAGATAGATAGATAGATAGATAGATAGATAGATAGATAGATAGATAGATAGATAGATAGATAGATAGATAGATAGATATATATATATATATATATATATATATATATATATATATATAAACAGCACAATATAGTACAGTAATATAGTATAGTAGAACAACAGAGTAATATTCAACAGCCAATACAGTAGCTAGACAATATGAACACAACGAGACTTGAAACAATGGCTCATGGTTAATAAATAAATAAAGCTGAAATACATTTTTTAGAACATGTGCATAAATAGCTGCCACTTCCAAATGTAGGTTGTGTAGTGTTATGCTGCCCTGAAATGTGGGATATTTTCAACCTTTCATATTCATCTGAGGTCCTTCCTGCTATTCCAGCTTCAAGAGAAATGTACATTTCAGTAAGACGCAAAGCTGAGGCCTTCGGTTCAGATAAGGGTCCTGTGAGGACTACAAGTCTTCTAAACCTAATCACTTTGCTTGTTTAACCGAATCAAGAATGTTTCTAGCATCTTTTAGCCAAAGTATTGAGGTGAAAAATGTGAATCCAGTTCAGTCTTTATTAGTACAATACATTAATGATAATAAAGAAGTAGTCAGGCTTTTACTTCTTCTTCTTGGCATTACCTTTTGTTTTTACAATCAAAGCAGATGCAACTTTGGGTGACTGCAGTGGTGGGAAAATCATATCAATAACAGTTTTTAGTCATTTTAAATAATATTTTTGCACAGTGCTGCATAATATCTTTTAGATTCCTTTTGTACTATTAAAAAAAAAAACAAGTAAAGATATGAACTTTTAAGCAGAAAAGCTGCGATAAAAACTCAGTTGTTATACTGAAAGACTATTTATTGATTTAAAGCACGGTGTTTATTTAGTTAAAAAACATTTTATATATATATATATATATATATATATATATACATTTTATTTTTTTATACTAGGGATACACTGTGCTTTAAATCAACAGTGATGTAAACAACAGATGTTTCTTAAAAGACAAATAACCGTGATCGTTTATACAAATACGCAAAACAACAAGATTTTATCAATGTTTAATTTTTTTCTATTACTTATTTATTTATTTATTATCATTTTAATTTATTCATTCATTCATTCATTCATTTAATGTGTGGGCCTGTTGTTCCCAACAAAACCGAGCGGTACGCTGCAACACATTAAACTACATCTCCCATCAGCCACTTTCGGCGCTTTCTCCGGAAGAAAACCTTCGCTGTTCTCTTTGCACTTCCTCTTTCCGTCAACGGAGTTTAGGTAGGACAGCTTCTTTCTGGTCCCCGTCTTTAAATCCTGTGTAAATCTCGCTTTTACTGGCTCATCCACTTTAAATCTACACGCATAAGCCTGCAAAAGATTCATAAGAATGTCGCCCATGTGTTATTTTAATGGCGGAGGGGGTTTCAAAGCATTTATAGATGTTTTAGTCGCCTCTTGGTGACATGGCGCCGCGCTAGCGGTGTGAGAGCAGCTAGGAGGCCGGTTACCGCTGTGCTAAAGGCGCACAGGAGCTTCGTGTGAATTGTTTTTTTTAGGGCGAAATGTGTTTAAAATGCTACGAGTTAAGAAATACGAAAGAAGCAGCAGTGTTAACAGGAAGAGCCGCGAACAACTTGTGAATGAAACAATCTGTGTGCGGCTAGCTAGCAGGCTAACACGTAGGAACATCAGAGGGTCTGTTGTAAAGCATGTGATTGTTGGACAGTTTCGTAAAGTCAGAACAGGAGATTTTTTTAAAATAAGAAATTAAGTTTAAATCGGCTCTAAACGTGTTTTGGTACCGATCTCTCCCAGATGGCTAATTTGAAATTCCTGATAAGCGTGTCAACATAGAGCCTAAACATTAAGCTCAGCCCATTCTGAACTGATGAGTAGCGACAGCGTGGATGCCTGGTTGTGTTGTCCACAGTGACTCTGACACGTGTTTGTCTTCCAGGACACGATGGGACGTGTGATCAGGGGACAGAGAAAAGGTGCGGGCTCCGTTTTCAGAGCCCACGTCAAGCACAGGAAAGGTGCTGCTAAACTCCGTCATGTCGACTTCGCTGAGCGCCATGGCTACATCAAGGGCATCGTGAAGGTAAGCAGGGACTACATCGTCCTCCTGTTGGGGATGGCACAGGTGTTGCAGTCGGGAGAGCTGAAGTGTGCGCATCTTCCCCCCACAGGACATCATCCACGACCCCGGCCGCGGCGCCCCCCTGGCCAAGGTGGTCTTCCGTGATCCGTATCGGTTCAAGAAGAGGACGGAGCTCTTCATCGCCGCCGAGGGCATCCACACCGGACAGTTCATCTACTGCGGCAAGAAAGGTGAGAACTGAGTGTGCGCCGGTCTGTCTTCACGATCGGGTTGTGTTGAGGACAAAGATGCTCTGTCTGATCAAACGTTTAACGACGTTTTAAGGCGCTGAGTGTTAGAAATTGACAGACGTTTATTGTGATGACGTCTTCTCAGTTTTTGTCCTTCAAAGTCATTAAATCTGAGTATTTCATCTTTAGCGTCCACATCAGAGTCTGAGCGTTATTGCCAAGTAGGATTTTACACAAACGAGGAATTTGTTTTGGTCGAATGCGGACAAGCGTAGGAAATGCAAGTTTTAGAAGAATAACACAAGTATTTTCTCTATTTGTAAATTAAATTAGATGAAAAACAAAACTATCATCAACATCAAAACTGTCACAGGGTATTTGAGACAAGCTTAGGTGCATGAATTGTGGTGATTCCCTCATTTACGCCAGATTGAAAGCTATTAAATCTGTGGCAGATTGTTCTCTGGTCGGCAGAACTTCCACAGACATCAAAGGAAACTGGGAACTGGGTCAGGAGACGCCCGGTCGGCCCGTCTCCTCTGGTTCAGGTTAACCATCTGATGTGACACGGTTCAGGTCCAAATGTTTCTGATGTGGCCTTGACCGCTTCCCAGTGGGTTGTGGATCGTTGTTGGTGCGGCTGGTTGTTGTTCTGGCGCCTCGGTGTTAGGAGTCCACTGAGGTGCCGGTTTCTTATGACCTCCGTACGGCCCGGCTGGTGCCTGGGCTGACAAACTGTGGCTGTGACGCCATAGGGCTGTTCATGGTGGGACGTCAGCCTGTGGAAAGATGCAGATGCTGCAGACTGAAATGGAAGCATAGTCATGCGCACATCGTACGTTATTGTCTTGATGTTAAATTAGGATCCACGTCAAAAACAAAATTGTGTTCTTTAAAACTCTCTCGGCTGCGTTTTTACCCAGACCGTCATTTGTTTTTGTTGTTTTTTTGTAAAGTGGGACGTTTGTGTCCCTTTTCACTTTTCTGGTTGGGCTAAATATGTTAGTTAAGTGAGTTGCACTCATTAAATCCACTGTAATAAATAAAGTGTACTGTTACCAGCGTTATGGTTCTAAAGATGAGAATTATCCAGATTTATGGGGATTTTTTTATTCAGTTTGTTTAGTTGAACTTTGTTTTTGTCTTTGCTTTTAAGCCTTGTAGAAGTTTTAAGCTGTGGTAAAAATAAACCCGCCTCAGCTTGTCTGGAAGTCATTTAGGGAATCCTGGGGATGCGGTAAAGGAAGCTAAGTCCCGGCTTGAAGCCAGAAGGAAAAATAGTAGCGAAATGGTGAAATTAAATCATTGTATATACTGGGAAGGTGATTGGTTGTCCCAATTTAAAGCCGTTGTCTCCAACCCCCCTCTGCCTTACAGCCCAGCTGAACATTGGTAATGTTCTGCCTGTTGGCACCATGCCTGAGGGAACCATCATCTGCTGCCTGGAGGAGAAGCCTGGCGACAGAGGCAAGCTGGCCCGCGCCTCAGGCAACTACGCCACCGTCATCTCCCACAACTCCGAGACCAAGAAGTCCAGAGTCAAGCTGCCCTCAGGCGCCAAGAAGGTCATCTCCTCTGCCAACAGAGCCGTCGTCGGTGAGAAGCCGCCGCTTGTTCTGACGCCGCTGGTGAGACAGTTTGTTCCTCTGAGGCTAAAGCGGATCTGACCTTCTCTGGTGCTGTGTGGCAGGTGTGGTCGCTGGAGGCGGTCGTATTGATAAGCCCATCCTGAAGGCCGGTCGGGCCTACCACAAGTACAAGGCCAAGAGGAACTGCTGGCCACGCGTCCGTGGTGTGGCTATGAACGTAAGTGAACCCGGGAACAGGAGGCTGCTCTTCTCTCAGAGGCCTGATGTGTGCAGGAGGCTGCTCGCCGTTTCTATTCGGTTTTATTTGTTTAAAACTAGAGTAATGACTTCCTAAAGATCAAGTAACAGAAAGCATATTTAGTCACTGTTTTCCAGAAATTCAGCAACGGTTGACCTGTTTCTCACCGTTATTTTTCCCTCTTCCCTCACCTCGGTGCAGCCTGTTGAGCATCCCTTCGGTGGTGGTAACCATCAGCACATTGGCAAACCCTCAACAATCAGGAGGGACGCACCTGCTGGTCGCAAGGTCGGTCTCATCGCTGCCCGTCGTACAGGCAGACTGCGTGGAACCAAGACCGTCCAGGAAAAGGAGAACTAAACGTGACTGTCTTGTTAATAAAACATGTTCCAAAAATGCCTGCTGTCCTGTTTGGCTTCATTCATGATAAAAAAAAAAAACTGAAGCAGTTTTTATGATTAAAATATGATCTAAGTTGGTACTGGAGATAAAGTAATTTGTTTGTTTCAGCTTCCTTAGAGTACTCGACAATTATGAGACAATTATAGAGAAATGTTTTTTTTGTGACCATTTCTTCCTCATTGAAGGAAGAACAGCTGATTATCAATCAAAGGCTTAGTTTATACTGATTTATATTTAGACCTGTGTTTATGAGAGTCACGGGTGTTCCGAAATCTAGGATAACTTCCCTTGGTTGTAAACAGTTAAATGTAAAATGAAACAAGGATTCTGAAATGTGATGGAAAAGAGGGTTTAAAGTAGCAGTTTATTGTTAAATTATCCAATCTGTGCAATCCATTGAAGCTCTAGTTTTTGAAATTGGTGACCTAATGTTATGTATAAGGAAAAAGGCAGTTCCACTACAGGAAACCAGGAGCTGACTGAAATTAGATGCGAGAACAAACATTGCATTCAGAAAACAATATTGTGATAAATATCTGGATCCATGCTCACAAGCAGCTCTGATGCCGTGAATCTGCTCTGCAAGTTGTCACCCGGCAGAGCATTGGCTTATGGTGGTGCTAGTGACTTACTGCGGTGGTCTAATGGTGTCCAGCAGCAGCTATGGCTTACAGCTGGTGAAAAAAAAAAGTTTATCACAAGATTAGAATATTAAAGAAAATTCATGTTTTGGATATGTGGACAATCATGGGGAAGTCTGCTGATTTCACACCTGCCCAGCAGACAGGAGCTGACGCCCTCCACAGGAAGGGTAGGCTGCTAAACAAGCTGGTTGTTCACAGACGGCTGTGTTAAAGGAAAATTAAGTGGAAGGAAAAACTGACAGCTGAAAATGGCGCACGAGCAACAGGAATAACCGAGGCCTTGAGAGGATGGTGAAACAAAGCCTGTTGAAGAGATTGAGGAGATATACAACTATAGCCTCAATGTCCTGGAGAGAACTGGACTTTTGCTCAGTGCTCTTACGTTTTCCTTTCAGTGGTCTGGAGGACGCTGGATCCAAGACGCTTGAAAATGTCCAAAGTCATTACAGCTGACATTTTTTAGAGCACTTCATTCTTCCCTCTGCTGATAAGTTCTGTGGAGATGCTGATTTCATTTTCCAATCAGACATTGCCAAACGTAGGTATATACATATACCTACTTTTCTGGCTGTGGTGTCACTCCTGGGTTCGGCAGCACACTGGTCTGACCTTGACTCCACAGAATCTAAGAAATGTCAGGAAGATGAGAAGCACCAAAGCCAACGATGCAGGTGAGGTGAAGGCATCTTTTAAAGCAGCCGGGGCTTCCACACATCAGCAGAACCGCAGGCTGATCTCCATGCCATGCTGCATCGATGCAGACATTACTGGACAGGAAGCCCTGACCAGGTAGCTGTGGAGTGGATCATACCATGCAGCACACAGACATGCTTTTCAATAGACAGGCCCACCTTATTAAAACAAAGGAAATCTGTCTTTTGTTGTAATATTCTACCTTTCTGAGAAACCCAATTTAAGGATTTTATTAGCTGTAAGCTTTTTATCCAAATGAACAGAAATAATCCATCACTACTTAGTCCACATAATAAATACAGGTTTAACTTTTAGAATAGAATTACTAAAATAAGTTGACATTTTGACCAGCTCCAGTCATAGCTTAAGAGCGATTCAGAGTAAGGAGATGACAGACACTTTTATGGTAGTTGGGATGTGTGGTGAGTGTTTAAAAGGTAAATTGGTCCCTGGATCACGGTGGAATTGGGCGGACTTTGATGCGCAGATCAGTGCGTCTTTTCTCTGCCTTTACTCACCAGCCTGGAAAGTGAGAAGCGCTCCGCGCAGCAATCAAGGCAAGGCAAATTTATTTATATAGCACATTTCAGTACAGAGACAATGCAAAGTGCTTTACATTATTAAAATATAGGAAAATAAAACATAATAAAAGCAAGTTGGAATAAAATGTAGAGACAAAATAACACATGGGAGAAGAGAAACTTAAAGCAAACATTAAAACAGTTGGACTACAAAGTTGAACTAATGATGTTTCAGTAGAACATTTTAACTAGAACAGTTGAAGGCAATCCTAAAGAAATGTGTTTTTAATCTTGATTTAAAGGAACTCAGGCTTTCAGCACATTTACAGTTTTCTGCAAGTTTTATTCCAGATAAGCGGAGCATAGGAACTAAAAGCTGCTTCTCCATGTTTGGTTCTGGTTCTAGGTATGCAGAGTAGGCTGGAGCCAGAAGACCTTAGTGGTCTGGAGGGTTGATACACTGATAACAAGTCTGTGATGTATTTAGGTGCTAAGCCATTTAGGGATTTATAAACTAACAGAAGTATTTTAAAGTCTATTCTCTGAGATACAGGGAGCCAGTGTAAGGACTTTAGAACTGGGGTGATGTGCTCTACTTTCTTAGTCTTGGTGAGACTGCAGCATTCTGGATCAGCTGCAGCTGTCTGATCCACTTTTTAGGCAGACCTGTGAAAACACTGTTGCAGTAATCAATTCTACTAAATATAAACGCATGGATTAGTTTTTCCAGATCCTTTTGAGTCATTAGTCCTTTAACCCTGGAAATGTTCTTCAGGTGATAGAAGCCAGGGAGGGAGACAAGCAAACTACATATGACCACTTAGGCTAGTACCATTATTATTTACAATACAGAAATACTTTTTTTTGTATATATTTCCTGCGACTTTTTCCATTTTTTAAAAAAAAATGTTTATTGTTGAGAGCGTTTCTGTAAATAATATAAAAATTCCTCTATACTATATTCTTTGTAGATTTCTCCAATTTTCATGATTATTCAATGTTTTTTTCCTATTGTATATATTTCCTGCAACTTTTTCCATTTTTTAAAAAAATGTTTATTGTTGAGAGCGTTTCTGTAAATAATATAAAAATTCCTCTATACTATATTCTTTGTAGATTTCTCCAATTTTCATGACTATTCAATGTTTTTTTCCTATTGTGTATTTATTCTCAATAAAACTGTGTAACTAGAGTCACATTTTTAAGCCGTGCAGGCGCTGAAACTAATTAATCTCCCTCTATGGGGATGTTTAAGTTTATCTTATCTACATATTAATTTTTGTATGATTTCTGTTTCCTCCATCCTCCCTGCTTAAGACATTAAGCTCGCTAAAAGTCCTCATCATTATTCCTAACATTGTTTTCCACTTTAGGAGCTCCTTTAAGGTCTAAGATGCTTTGTTAACTTTGATCGTCAAATTCTAAGATCTTGCATAAAGTAACGTCACTAAATGCTACGTAGGATTCTTTGTGAATATGGGCGCTGCTCTCCGGGTTGGCCTCTGCGTTTAGAATCGCTCAGCAGGTGGAGTGCAGTAACCACTGATGTACAGCAGGGGGAGCTCGAGATGGAACAGGAGACCGAGTTCAGGAAATCCATTTGTGTAACATCAGATGACATCTTACTCAAGGCTTCCTGTCATGTTTGCAGATATATTTAGGGCTGTGGTTAAAAAGAAAGAAAAAAAACATTTCCTCTCTTAAAACTGGCACAGCTGTTTTAAAGGTGTTGAAAATACCCTTTGAACAAGAGTGGTCCGGCTGTGGTTCTGTTTATGTCAAATGAGCTCATACAATGTCTTTCATCTACTAACGTGGCAAGACGAAATCTGTAAATATTGAGAAATCATCCTAACTTGATAAAGGCTTGGCATGGGCCATTTTCCAGTTTTATAAAGATAAAAATGTCTCCATCAATGTCTCTGTGGTTTAAAGTCCTTTTGATAAAAATGTTAGCGAAAGTGCTGCACTGACCAGTTTCAGGCATTAACTGGATTTTAACATGTTCATGATAGATCACGTTTGATTACTATGATAAATGATATTACCAATGCCCACCCACCACTCTTACTAAGATTAAACACTTTAAGCTGCAAGCAGCATGGTGGCTACCTGAGCAAATAGCCAAAAAGGTATAAATAGTAGGACTAATTTGTCGAATAAGCACTTGCAAATTACTAAACAAAACTTAAGGGGGGATTGACTTGGAAAAATGTTGAGCAATGTATCAAAACCGATGAAACACACCTTTGCCAAAAGTATTTGCTTACCTGCCTTGACTGATATGTACTTAAGGGACATTTTATTCTTAATCATACAGTGTAATATGTGGGTCCACCCTTGGCAGCTATAATAGCTTCAGCTCTTCTAGGAAGGTGGTACCACCAGGCTTCAGTGTGTTTATGGGAATTTTTGACCATTCTTCCAGAAGCACATTTGTGAGGTCAGACACTGATGTTGGCCGAGAAGGCCTAGCTCCCAGTCTAATGTGTCGCAGTTGTTTTATTGGGCTGAGGTCAGGACTCTGGTGTGGATGACTGGGGAATATTTAGGATTAAGGAAATATCCCAACTGGACTTGTTGCACAGGTGGCATCCTATCACAGAACCACTGAGAACCCACTGAGCTCCTGAGAGCGACCCATCCTTTCAGAAACAGTCGTCATGCCTAGGTGCTTCATTTTACACGCCTGTGATGGACTCACCTGATTTCCATTATTTGGATGTGTGAGTAATTACTTTTGGCAATATGGTGCACAAAAAAAAAGGGGGGGGGGAGTATATATTTAGAAATAAAAGCAATTACATTATGCCAATTGTGTAACTTTTACACATATGATTTTCTGAAGATAATCACCTAATCTTTTAATCCAGGACGAACTCATTGATTTAATCTCCCATTACTGGGACTTCTGGTCAAAATGGCAACAAATTAAAATGATTTCAATTAGACATCAGAATGAAAGTGAAACTTAACACAACATACAAGTTAGGCAGATGCTGGATACACTGTGATTTGGTGGCATTTATTGTTACACTAAAAGGCTTTAATCAACCCCATGCCTAACATGGGCAAAACCAAACCAGTACCGTATGTTTCGGACCATAAGGCGCACTATGAATTACGGGCCTATGTTCAGACATAAACTGCACCGGATTATGAGGCGCATTAAATATTCTTCTAAGTGTGTAATATCACTGCGCTGCAAAAAGGGAACTAAAAGTAACATTTTCTTGATTTGAGCAGATAAATAAGACAATTTGCCAAATTAAATAAGGAATTTGCACTTAAAATAAGAACAATTCAGCTCCGTCATCTTATTTCAAGTGCAGCATATCTAATTATATCTTATTTTAGGGGTAAAAATACTCATTCCATTGGCAAATTATTTAGCTGCTCAAACCAAGGAAAAATATATTAATTTCAAGACAATTTTACTTTCAAGTTCCCTTTTTGCATTGTGCTCCTCCTTAACACCGCTCTCTCCTGAGAGGACAGCAATCTCTCTGTCGGGAGGACAGAGTAGTTGGACTACACTGCTGTTTCTAACATAAAGCTAAAATAAAGTTTTATACTGAATTAACTTTGTTTATTGTTGCTAGCGCATACTCCTATCGTGGGTTGCCTTACGTGAATGGCACTTCTAGGTAGCGACAATGTACCGTAATGCTCCTAATGCTCCATTGAGCGCAGCGGCTTCACTGCTTACCAAAGTCGTACTTACACATTTTAACAGATTTTTGAGCGCATTGTACCACATAAAATCGGCCAGTAAACACAACAGTAATCATATATAAGGCGCACCGGATTATAAGGCACACCCTCAATTTTTGAGAAAAATTCAAGGATTTTAAGTGCACCTTATAGTCTGAAAAATATGGTAAATGCAAACACTTTCAGGAAGCTCCAGTTCATTAAAATAAGACAAAGGCAAGGTTCCATGTTCTTTATTTGCTAAGGGCGCAATGCTTTTTTTTTTTGTTATATTTCTGTGCACAAAAAAACCTCACAAAGTGAAAGTCCACATCGCGACTGTAGCTCCAGAATTCAACGTCACACCATGGCCAAAACAAAAGTCGGCAAAAAAACAGGGCGCAGAACTCTGTACAGTCAATATCATCTTTAAAAATAACACAAGGACAAAAATGTTCCTCTTAAATCAAATTCTATTTTTTTAGTGAAATACAACAAAATAAATTCTATAAAATAAGAGCAAAATATTTAAATATAATACGGTGGGCAGAATATTTTCATTTGCAGGAGTATTTGGTATGTTTTAGACAAAAAAAAAAAGAAAAAAGAAAAAAAAAAGGAAAAAAAAAATAATTTCAAAAAATACACGCATTCAAGTTACCAATTAAATACAGTATTTACTGATGTTTACCTTTTACTCCTACAGAATTACAAGTTAGCTCAAGTTGAAAGAAGATTAACCAGCCTCTAAAAACAAAAACAAAAAAAAAAACAAAAAAAAAACAAAACAAAAAAAAAAGAAAAAAAACAAACCCCCTGCTGTGGGAGCTTCCCGCAGTGGAGCGAGGAGAGGGTGGGGGTCGGGGGGCTGCTCGGGTTGGTCCCCCCGGTCGCAGCCAGACGCCAGCCTGACCCGGCTCCACGGAAGAGAGGAAGCCGATGGGCAACGAGTCCGTCTACAACTACGCTCTATAGAGGAGACAGAAGCCGACCGCGCTAGTCGATAACACACCAGAGGGCCCGGCGCAGCAATCCTGTTGCATATGTGTTCGTTTATTTTTTTTTCTGTATTCCTATAGATGAAAGCGAAAGCCGTCTAAAACCCACCGAAACCGACTGCCAAAAAGTGAAGTTGGAGGATTACAATGTGCAATTGAAAAAGCCACTTATACATTGGTTCAAAAATGTCGCCCTCGTTGTAAATAGGGGGAAGATGAGTAGAAAAAGAAAAAAAAAAAAAGAACGCAAAAAAAAAAAAAAACAATTTCGAAAAAGATAAACCTAAGGGTAAACAGCGCCCCACATCTGGAGGTTTGGATTAAGAACAGCTTTAGGTTGTTATGATCACAAGTCTTCCCTTGGGCTACACTATTTCTGGTGAGAAGCCATGCTAAATGTTACAGCATATTAACTAGAGCTTCAAAAGAAAAAAAAAAAAAAAAAAAAGGTCGGAAGTAAGAACCAGAACAAACAAACGAAAAAGAGAAAGGCAATGAGTTTCAGAACAATGTTGCATCACTGCTTTTTCACATCAACCGAACGCCGTCGAAGTCCGCCCGAACCACTTCCACGTCTCGCACTAAAACCAACCACAGCTCGTGAGTCGATTTGGCATGGGTCATAAGGTCGCCGAGGAGCTTAAGTATAATTATTAGAATTGTGATAAACAATGAGTCCTTCGACAGCTGAATGAGCGGATCAACGTCCAATGGCAGAACAAACTTTACTGCTGAGTAAGGATGATAAAACAAAGAGGAGGAGTTGTCTTCTTAGAGGTTTCTCTTTTCTTTTTTTATCTTTTTTTTTTTTTTTGGGACCTTTTCTTATTTATAGAATCCATTTTGTTTTTCATATCTGCAACATCTCCCAACAGCAACCCACACCGAGTTATGCTACTGGGGAATCTGAACAGTCAGAAACATTAACTATGTACACCTTTTCGTCGTGTAGATAAGCGCATCGGCATCGTCAGCTCTGGGTAAATTTTTGTTTCTCTTATTAGAGCTCCTGTCCACTCCTTCGCCTCTGTAGTCGCCAGCAGGCCCCCTGTCGCGCGCTCAGGCAGCTCCAGGCCAGGGGAGAGCGCCTCCAGCAGGCGGACTGGCGGCCTGGAGGGGGGGGTGGGGGGTGTTTGATGGGAGGCCTGGCTCTGCCCTGCCTTGGGGCCGGCGAGAGAGAGAGAGAGACAGAGAGGCCCGACGAGGAGCCTGTTGACCGAAGGATGAGAGGAAGGTGAGCAGGACGATGGAGGCTCGAGGCACAGCAGAAGAGGGGAGGCGAGGTTACTCCTTAGGCGGGGCGGGTGCCGGGGTGGAGGTCGGGGCGGGGGCCACCTCCTCGGTGCCCTCCCAGTTCTCTTGTGGCCGCGAGCCGGAGCTGGGAGCGGTACCGGGGCCGGGGGTCGGAGTCTGGGCCGGGCCTGGGGTCGGGGCGGAGGCGGGACCGGGACGCTGGGGGTTGTTCATGTGCTGAGCAGCGGGCCCGGTGTACGGCTGCCCATGGGGGTGGTTGTTCTGTTTGGGTGGAGAGAGAGGAGGGGGGAAAATAGTCAGGATGTGCATTTAAAACCAAAAAAAAAAGGACAAACATGTCCGCATCTATAGCTTCTTTTGCGTCAAATGCAAAGAAGAAAGAGTCTTTTGAGATTTGTTTACAGTCGACAGAGTCTTTAATGACCATTTCTCCAGGCAACTCTAGTTTTTCAGGCTTCAACCCATTTTGTTGTCATACAAACTGTGGAGCAGGCAGCATTTTATACTGGTGGCTCGCTGTCAGGCTCTGCTGCTGGAAAGCTTTGTTGAAACGAAGCTGAAATTAAGCACTTCCAAGAAAAATCTTCAACTATCTTCTCCAACGAACGGCTATGGAAAAAGCCAGAGCTGCAGCTGGGATTAAACCCCCGCCGGCAGCGATCATCAGCAGCTAAAAGCTGAAGCCGAAATAAAATCCTTTTAAGCGTTTAGCATTTAGATTGTAATAAGTAGAGTTTGAGTGAAAACGAGGAGCATCGACTCCACACACGCAGCAGCCCGCCACCATCCTTAACTTCTGATCATCTATGGATGATCCACAGGGCTGTGGTCGTTTTTATTTTATCCTCTGAACTTTAATGGGGTAGGGGTTAAAAATGTATAAAAGATGCTTAATGGACATTTAGCTCTGACAGAAAACTGTGATGTCATATCAATCTTGAAAGACAGAAAGAAAGAGACAGAAAGAAAGAAAACAGACAGAAAGAAAAAGAAATAAAGAAAGACAGACAGACAGACAGAAAGACAGAAAGAAAGAGACAGAAAGAAAGAAGACAGACAGAAAGAAAGAGACAGAAAGAAAGACAGAGACAGAAAGACAGACAGAGACAAAGACAGACAGACAGAAAGACAGACAGAAAGAAATAAAGACAGACAGAAAGAAAGAAATAAAGAAAGACAGACAAAGAAAGAAGACAGACATAAAAAAAGAAGACAGACAGAAAGAGACAAAAAAAGAAGACAGACAGAAAGAGACAGAAAGAAAGACAGACAGAAAGAAAGAGAGACAGAAAGACAGAAAGAAAGAGACAGACAGAAAGAAAGAAGACAGACAGAAAGAGACAGAAAGAAAGACAGAAAGAAAGAGACAGAAATAAATAAATAAATAAAGACAGACAGACAGAAAGACAGAGACAGAAAGAAATAAAGACAGACAGACAGACAGAAATAAAGACAGACAGACAGAAAGACAGACAGAAAGAAAGACAAAGAAAGAAAATACCACAAGACAGATTCAGAGCTAATCTTTTTTAAGCTCTTCATGTTTTTTCTTGTTGGCCCAACTAGAAATGATTTTTCCTGAAAGTGCTGAGAACGTGTGCGTATAGCATTTGAAGACGACAGCATCCTGCTTTAATCCCACGTTTCAGGAAGGGATCCTACGCCTCTGCATGCTCTCAGAGAGCAGATCCTTCCTGCGTGAGTCGCGGCGCTGAAGGGTCCAAACCAACACGCAGCTTTCACTGCCTAGAAACCCGAGTCTCCTGATTACAGCAGCACTCCGAGCCAAGCGGCACTAAAAACATCACGCGTCGCCCCGGCAACCGCTGCCGTTAATGGACACGGGCGGTCGGGTTACGGGAAAACGGACGCCGCCTCGATCAGCGCGCCGCTTTCAGGGAAAGACGAGACGGCGGAGCGGCCTCCTCTCGGGTCCTACCTGCTGGAACTGGGTGGTTCCAGGAGAGTGAGGGTACAGAGAGGTGTCCTCAGGGGGAGAGGAGTCTTGGTCATCAGGGGCCTCCTGCTCATCGGGCTCCTGGAATACAAAACACAGACATGATCACAAGTCCAATAACACTGCATTATAAAAATAGAATCTGCCTATTATTTTTCTGGACAGTGCCCTGGGTTCAACGCTAAGCTTTGGTGTTTCACTGGGACATGATGTGCAGGCTACACAGGAAAGTCACATTTCCTACTTCTGTGGTGCAACAGAGGGATCCCGTGCATCCTCTCTACATGTCACATATGGCCTGTTAAAGGGTAAGACATTATATCTGCCTTAAAACAGAGGATGCAACAAGAAAATCTAATGGAGACGCTGAATTCTTGCTTTAGATGGGAGTTACATCCTTCATAAATCCTAGTGCGACTCTCCAATTCATGCCGGAAAAGTGAACGTTTGTGGCGTCTTTGACTTCAGACATAAATCAATCGGAAATAAAAGCCTTCAGTAAGGATTCGCTTTACCAACTGAGGCTCTATAGGAATGAAACCAATCTTCTAAAGGGATACAAGAGTTGACATTTTGGGATGGGGTGGGGGTGAGGGGGGGCTGCCAGAGGTGTCAATTTACATCAGGATCTCAATAAATTTGAAATCTGAAAAGATTTTATTTGATTCTGTAACTAAATTCAAAAAGTGCACCCCGTATGTTTTAGATGCGTTACACAGTGATGCATTTTCCTAAAATTCAGCTTCGAAGGTACAACACATTACAGAAGACCAACATGTTTTTAATCTAAACCTGTAGACGTAATGAAGTGCGTGTCCATGAATGCACCCGGAGGCTGGAGGTGTTTCTCTGCTGAAGGGTCAGTCCTCGGCGCTTTAGGAGCAGCCTTCAGCTAGTCTCCAATGTTAGGTCTGGTGTCTCCATTGTTAGGTTCTCTGTGGGGTTTAGGTTGGACCAGTGTACTGACCAAGAGCTCGTTAAAGCAGCTGCTGCTGATGGAAAATGAAACATCTGCAGGTACTTTGTCCGTACAGGGAAGCATGACATGCTCTAAGATATTCTGGACAGCTGTGCTGACTTTGGACTTGATAAAACACAACGGACAGCATCTCAACTCATCAATGACTGAAAACTTCCCACTGGACCTCAATCGTCTTTGATTCACAGCCTCTGCACACGCTTCCTCCAGCTTCTGGGACCCTGACTTTACTTTCTTCTGAAAAGAGGACTTTAAAGCGCTGAGCCACAGCCCGGTTCTGCTTAGCCCAGGTAAGATGCCTCTGGTGTTATCCCATGTTCTGGATACGTCTGCGAGCTTGGCGGTTCTTGAAGCAGAGGCTTGTCTCGTCTGCTGAATCTCCACCAAACTCCTGAATGGACTTTGCAATCCTCTCGAGGCTGCAGTCATTCCTGTTGCTTGTCTGTCACACGTCTTCCTTCCACTCAACTTTCCTTTAATGTGTAAACAGCCAGCCTCCGTAGCAGATTTCTTCTGTGCCTTACGCAGCTTACAGAGGGTGGCAAAGACTGACCACTATAAACCCATTAGGTCTTTCCCCATCACTGTGCAGACCAGAACATCTCCAGAAAATAAACATTTATGTGTATTTTATTGGTCTTGTGTAATCATTCTAATTTTCTGAAACTACATTTTTTAGGTTTTCACGAACTAAAATCCACAATTCTCAAGATCGACAGAAACAAGGGCTTTAAATACATCACTGTGTAAAACATCTACATAATATACATCACTTCTTGAATTGAATCACTAAAAATAAATGCTTTTCTCTGTGATTTAGCTGTGTTATTGACAGGAGTTGCAGTTAGTGCGGTTCTCCTGTCATGAAAGCAACGCGGGCTTCGACAACAGCGGGCTTTAAACCAACGAGCCGCTCTGTGTGTGTGTGTGTGCAGCGGCGTAACACGCCGTCCTGCTGCCGGTTAAAGCGAGCAGCATCCCACATAATCAGCAATGGCCCACCCAGGCTTCCTTAAAGTACAGCAATCAACAATAAAGACAGTTTTTTTTTATATTTGGTCACAGAGGTCTACAATATGATACAAGATAGAAAGGTGATGATGTGCAGTTTTAGGACTTTTATTCAGACAATCTACATAGTAAACCATGAAGCTATCTGAAGAGTTGTTGAACGTGTCTGGAGGACTAAACATTGATCACTCGGTGTTCCTCTGCTGAACCTTTAGGGACATTTTGTTGAATTTCCTTCCCTTATGTCGTGTTGCCTGGAATACTGACCTTCCCTGGGCTTTCCTGAGTACACTTGAGCTGTGTATGGAATATTACAGGAGAAGTGTGTCACTTAACTGGATTTTTTTCATCATGATAAATACAATTAGCTCATGTGAAGTGAGAAAAATTGAATTTTGGGTTTACTGGTCAATTCAGCCACTAAAACCAGACATATTCATCCGACCAAACAATCCGATTAGAATGATTTAGGTTTATAAATTACATTCAAATGTTCTGTCTATTTAAAAAAAAAAAAAAAAAAAGAACACAGTGAAAAGCTAAAGAACATAACATATTCCATGTAGTCAAATTCATATTACCTACAAAACAAACAACATCAACAAGGCCAGTTATTACAGTGGGTTGTTGTGCTGAGATCAAACTCGGTCAACCAGAAAGTTTATTTTAGGGCTTTTCCACCAAACAGGTTCCAGTTCTTAACCAGGGCTGCTTCTAAAACCAAAAGAACCGGTTTGCTTTTCCACCACGCGAGAGTCGAGTCACTGTAAACATCTTATCCGTTTATCGTTTGATTCTCTGCTGGTTTTATTCTGTGTTTGCGAAGCATTGTAAGAGTGGAACACACTAGCAAGGCAAGAGTCTTGCTCTTATAGCAACCATCTGGAGACATGAACGGACCTACAGCGCTAAAGAACTGAGTCAGTGGATTCAGCGGAAAAATAATCAGCTGTGAGCCGATTACTTATTTGATTATAGACATAACACTATGTGATGGCTTATTTTAAAGTAAACTCTGGGACCACGAGACAGTTTTTGTTATTCTGGTGCTAATCCAACATCTTAGGGAATTGTCACTCCGTTTAAAATGAGCTTTAGTTCAGTTTACCTTTTGGTAAACCCAACAATCATCTTGGGCTGCACTCTAGATGATTGCTGGCCTACATACCTCATTATCTGAGCTAATGATGCTATGTTAGCCTAGCCGGCTAATAGCCGCTACCTTTAGAAACTTTAAAAGACTTTTGCATGAAATGGTAGCGAGAAACAAACTAATAATCTGATTAATTTGTTACTAGCTCAGAACACAGCATCTGCTTCCAGTATTTACCTTTAGGACTCCCAGACCAGACACCTGACATATAGAGAGACTGGATGAGGGTTATAGTGATACGTTATGGTTCGCTCTTTGGGAGAAAAGAAACCAAACCACCTAAAAGGTTACAAGTTAACAAACTTATCGACTGATTCAAACCAAAGTAAACAAACTATACGAGGAGAAACCGCCTTAATCTTGCTGCAGGTCTGCTGGTGGTTCCTAGAGTCTCTAAAAGTAGAATGGGAGGTCTGTGAGGCAGACACCCTGTCTACTTTTAAAACTAGGCATAAAACTTTCCTTTTTGATAAAGCTTATAGTTAAAGTGGCTCATATTACCCTGAGCTATCTCTATAGTTATGCTGCTATAGGCTTAGGCTACTGGAGGACATCAGTCTATTTTTATCGTTCTGCTAAGTTCTACTGTTCTCCAATTTGCATTGTTTGTTATTTCAGCTTTTAACTTTTGCTCTCTGTCATTTTTTCTCTTCATAGTAGGTACACCTGGTCTGGCGTTCTGTTAACTGTGACATCATCCAGGGGAGGCAGATCATCCGCTATTACCATCTAATGTAGAACAGATTACTGGATCAATGTGTGCTTCTCTCTTGTTGCGTCTCTGCTCTGTCTTCTCTAACCCCCAGTCAGTCACGGCAGATGACCGTTCATACTGGTTCTGCTGGAGGTTTTCCTCCCTGTTAAAGGGGAGTTTTCCTCTCCACTATCGCTTCATGCATGTTCACTATAAGGGATTGCTGCAAAGCCATCAACGTTGCAGACGACTGTCCCTGTGGCTCTACGCTCTTTCAGGAGGAGTCAAGACTTGATGCAATCTACTGGGTTTCCTTAGATAGGAAACGTTTTAACCAATATGTGTAATTTGATTGAATTTCACTTTGTAAAGTGCCTTGAGATGACGTGTTATGAATCAGTGCTATATAAATAAAATTGAATTGTAAATCGCTGAAGGGCAATGCTTTTACTCTGGTTTCTGATTTAAATGTGACCAATCAAAAACTAAGCTAAGCTTCCAGAGTTTTAAACATGGCGCTCACAATGCTTCATTGGCAGCGATTTCCCATGAGGCCGTGCGTAGCTCCTGACCCAAGTCTTTCCTCTAGTCCAGCAGGTAGCCGGCGCTGGACTAGCAACAGTTTTTCAGTACCGGACCAGAGTTTGTCTCAGTGGAAACACAAAGAACCGGGCGGCGCTTAGTCAGTGCGAGCTCCAGTTAGGTACTGGGACTGGTTTGGTGGAACAGGCCCATGAAGAGTTTTCCCTCAACACCATCTCTAAAAATACAGTAAAGCCCAGAATAATTCATACCCCTGGCAGATATGGGATTCAAGTTTGACTTTACTTGAATGTTTCTTCGCACTGGCTATGATTACGTCTTGGAGCGACCCAGCCAGACTCTTAATTTAAATCTGAGCAAAAGTTTATGGTACTGGCAATAAGGTCGAAAATCATCAAAATACCAGTGGAAACATGCAAACATATAAGGTTTTGATTGCTGAAATGCCAATAATGACTTTTCCACTAACCAAAAACAGAAAAGTCATTTCCTTTAATTTCCTGTCTTATTTCTTTTCATAAACAACCGTCAAGGTTGACTGAAAATACTTTTAAAGCTACACCTGCGAGGGGTATGAGTAAGTTTGGGCTACATGATTAGGTCAGTGTGAGACTGTGGGTGTGAAGGCTGCTTTGTTAATGCCCTTACCTCTTCAGGACAGAGTTCACAAGCCTTGGCCAGTGTCATGCGGGCACTGTGGGAACGCTCCAGAAAATATCCATTGGAGGTCTCGTTGCTCTGAACTGGAGGGGACCAGTTGTTGTAGGTGTACTGGGGATTTCCCGTGTATGGCCTCCTCTCCAGCTCATCGCCTAGCCACTCGACTGCCCATGTCCACTTTCGCTTCAAGTCACCGTTGCTCTGCGAGAGGAGAAACAATAGTCAAATGTGGATTTGCTGATTTTCGGAGCCAGGATGAAAGTCATTGAGCAACACCTTAATGACAATACAGTGGACAAAGCAACTAATACTGGCATGAATGCAGCATCAACTAAAGAAAATGGCTTCGTCTGTCAGGAGGAGTACCTGCAGGATCTGATAAGCCACAGAGCAGTTGCTAAAGAGGGCCACCATGCACTTGATGCACTGATAAGCCCGTTTCTGGTAGTGGTTCTTGGAGCGCTGAATGGTGTCAAACAGCCCGTCTCTGTCATCAGGGATGCCTTTCAGCACGTTGTGGATCCTTAAAACACAAAGAATGTCAAACTTCAGACAATAATCAGAGGAAATATGACCTGTTCAGGGCCTTGAGACTTCAGTTTCTTCACATTTTGCTAAGGGACAACCAACAAACCTCAACCAACTTTCTGGGACTATACCAAGACAATGTACACTGCAAAAACAGATCTAAAAATAAGTAAAATGTTCTTAAAGTTAGTGTATGTATCCTTCATTTGAGCAGGTAAATAATATTATCTGCCAATGGAATCAGTATTTTGACCCCTAAAATAAGATATTTAGACATCCTGCACTTGAAATAAGATGGAGATGAATTGTTCCTATTCTAAGTGCAAAATTCTTATTCCATTGGCATATCATCTTATTTACCTGCTCAAATCAAGGACAAATACACTAATTTTAAAGAATATTTTACTTATTTCTAGTTCTGTTTTTGCAATGTAGGGCATAATTATGAAGAGAAAGGAAAATTTCATTTGGTTTACAAATTAAAAGGTGAGAAGTGTGGCCTTCCTTCGCTTTTATCTGACCTGAGCTAATATTCTGTAGAATCTCCCATCGCTGCTTTTTCAGCTTTAGCTCCGTAGAGGTTTGTGAATTTTTTTGCTCATCCTTCATTAAAAAGCTCTAAGTTCAGTCAGATTATACGAAGAACCTCTGTGAACGTGAATTTTAAAGTTTTTCCACACCTTTTTAATTATATTTAGATCTAGATTTCAATTAGGCCCTTCTAACATGTGACTATTCTTTGACCTAATCCATTGTGTTGCAGCCCTGGCACTATATTTAGTCTCATCGTCCTGATGGAAGGCGTGTCTCCACCACCGCCGCTCATTTGCAGACTAACAGGTTTTCTTCCAAGACTGCCCCTTATTTAGCTCCAACCATCTTCCCATCCCCTCTGAACAGCTTCCTGATCCTGCTAAAAAGAAAAGAAAGCATCGCCACACTCTTTACTTATTCGGCTGTTCGGTTGATATATGCCCCGTGAGACAGTCAGAGCTCGAAATATCATTTAATAACCTAAACCTGGATTCGATTGAACAATATTTGAAAACCATGTGTCGTTCCCTTATCGCTTCACAATTAGGCACTACTTAATGTTGATCCCTCACATAAAATTCCCAAAACAGACTGAAATTAGTGATTGTAATGGGACGAAACGGGAACATTTCAAGGTATATAAATACTTAAGCAAGGTGCTGTATGCGACAGGCCGACCAGTGAAGCTGACCTGTGTGTTTGCCAGGAGTCCTCGATGAGTAGGATCTGTAGCAACAGGTCAAGGTAAGGCCTCAGCTCATAGGTGTAGGAATACGCCACCTGCAAACAAAGAACACATCATCTTTCCTCCTTTTCCCCTTTGGGATTAAACTGTTTTGAAACTGAACTGAATCTCAAAACAAGCCTTGCATAAAAATGCTTTAGTGACCCGGCTTGTTGGAAAGGGGGGGGGTCCATCGGGTGCTTACCTGCCAGAGCAGCTCACTGAGCACAGTGGAGGAAAACTGGGGGTTCTCCCAGCAGCAGAAGCGAAGCAGCTTCACCGTCTCCTCGGAGTTGCTGCAGTCCTCGATGATCTTCTTCACGTAGCTGGTCCTCACAAACAGAATCTCCGCCACTAGCTGCTGCACAGGCATGACAGGAGCCGTCAGGTTGGTGTCCCCGTACGGGTTGGGAAGCGGAGGATTGCCTGATCGGGACAGGAAACGGCAGCTTTAGATTAGTCCGGCTGATGGGAATCCTCATCTCCCGTCGCGCGGTTACACTGCGGACCTGATGCGCCTACCGTTGATGGAGGACTGCATGCGCGTGGAGACGTCGCAGCAGCGGACGAGCTGCGACACCACGGTGTAGAGCTTGCCCAGCTCAGCGTACTGATACTTGATGGGAGGGCCAGGGCCCTCGTCCAGAGCGACCAGCATGAAGGTGGCGGGAACGTTGAGCTTCAGCAGCTGAGTCTTCTCTGCCAGGCCTGCGTGAGGGTAAGAGAAGAAGAGCGTGGCGAGGGGAATTAAAAAAAAACTGTAAGCTCCAAACAACTGGATGCTGAACAGATGAGGAGGCGGCCGCTGCTCACCCAGATTGGCGTACATGACAAAGAGGTTAAAGTACTGCTGCAGGTGGCGGCCGTGTTCAGAGACTTCTCTCCTGAGGAGGTTGAGTACGGCTCTCAGCAGGTGGTCGCTAAGGCTGAGGTTATCGCAGCCCTGAGACAGAGAGGAAAACCAGGATCAGCGGACGTCAGGCGCTCTGCTGCCCGGAGGCCACAACTCCGCCGCGGCACGTTTCTGATGCTGAACAGCCGCTCTCCGGCACCGACCTGAGCCGAGGGTCCTGGCGAGGCGGTGGGGGAGGGGCACGGCCCGTCTTGCAGCGAAAAGTGAGCGATGAAGACTATGAGCTTGGAAAAGGCGCCGCGCACCTCGGCGCTCGGGCACTCGAGCAGGTACTCGGAGAAGCGATTGGGGTAAGCAAAGAGAACATTGTGTGCAAACCAATAGCGTACATTCTTACTGTGTCTCAGCAGGATGCAGAGGGCGTCATACCTACAAAATAAAGGAGGGGGTGGGGGGGGACCAGCAACAACATTTTATAGACAAAAACTTGTCTTTTTTTTCTTTTTTAAATCATATAAACAAAAAGCAAAGAGAAGTTACCAGTCACTGGCAGGACCCCGTACTACTTTCTTGGTGTGGAAACCTGTGCTGAACAGGAACCTGGCAGCCAGCTGGGCGCTTATCATAGCAATCTCCTCTGCCTCTGGCAGAAGGTGGTCTTGTCCTGGGAAGAAAGGAAGAAAGGAAACACTGAAACTCATCCTTTGTTTTCTTCAGACCAAAAAAAAAAAAGTACTGTTAACTTCAAATAAAAAGTCACCGACATGGTTTAGAACCAAACACTCAAAATGCCTGAACTGCTGCTTGAATTTGTCATTTAGCTTTTTTTTCCCCTGATATCAATTGTACATTTATGACGAAAAATAGTATTTTGTAGTCAATTTCTTCAATTAAAGTTAAACTTTTGGCCATGAGATCGTCGAGGCATCAGAATCTAATCGCTGTTCTAATTATTGTTTTAATCCGCTCTGCTCTGTTTACTGGACATCTAACATGCTGATATTAGCAGGTTAATTAGCCAGGCTACCTTTTCATTCAGGCTTCGTACAACTGGGGAAAACTGCTGTCACTCCTTTACCTTCTCAGACCAGCATGATGGAAAAATCTTCAGACTTCACATCAAAACTTTTTAAAATCTCAGCAGCCTAATCTAATGGGTTCCCCTGCATATCAAGTTTGTTGGTATTTTAATGCCGCAGAATAAAACGGCTGTATTCCAACTCAAAGACAGGACTACGCAGGTAATATGGCGTCACGTTCTCATTCCTGAAGTTCCCATTAGAAACCACGAATGGTATTAGGACGACAAATGAAGGGGAACCGCACCAGACTTCTCCCAGTAAACCCGGCATCGAGGTTCGTTTAACAACGGACGCTCGTTCTGTTGCTGCACACAAACATTTCCCTTATTGGCTCAGTAGCAATGACTAAGAACACAGATTTTCCTGCTCAACATCGCTGGGCTCTGGTGTTAAAAATACACTTTGAGGTTTCACAGAAATATTACAAACGCTGCGTAATTCGGAGCATCAAAACCCATTTTTTTTGATCCAGAGTAATGTTGGATATTAAAATAATTCTGGGCTGTAATTTTTTATTTATTTTTTTACACAAAAAGGAGGATGATTGGGGATCCAATCGCTAACAACAGCGGGCTGCTGTGTGCAAGCTGTGAAATCTAAACGAATAGAAACACGATGTGGACTTAATCGGCGTTTCAACGATCAAAGAAGCTCTCAGGGGGAAGACTGATGAACATGAGGAGAGACGCGCTTCAGGGAACCAACATAGAACAAAGTAACGACGTTTAGCTGCCGTTCAAGCAGCAGCCAGATTCTTATACATAGTTTAAATGTTAAAATCAGTTCTTTACTTCATTTCAACCCTATAAAGAGGTATTTAGCCCTTACGTAATTCTCTTCCCACAGGCTAATGTTTAAGATCAAACCACTCTTAATGTCAGACACGCATATAACCCGATTCAATGCGAAAATGTAGTTTAGAAACAATTTCATTTGTTTTAAAGGCTTTAGGAGTCCATTAAAGCACAACGAGCGCCATTATCCACAAATGAAAAAAAAAAAAAAAAAAAAACTAAAAAACAGCGGTTAGCGTTTCCCAGAAGCGGCTCTGCAATTAAAACGAGTCCAAGAGCGCGTCGACGACTCGTCCTGACCGACGTCTAAAGCCTCGCTCGTCTCAGTCAAGGTCCGGTTTTTGTGATCCTACGAGAAGAGACCGGCCAGAGAGACCATCTATGGGAGGGCGGCGCGCTGAAAACAACCGCAGGAGCAGAAACCCTGCCGTCTAAAATAAAAACCCTGATGAGCTCGACCAATGATTAGGTTTAGCAGTAGGGCTTAACGATTTTGGCAAATATTCTAATTGCGATTTTTTTTCTTAATATTGCAATTTAATGCGATTTTTTTCCAGTTTAATTTATCATGTGTTTTAAAATATATACAAACAACAAATCATTTTGTTTCCTCGCTGTGCAGATTAGTTGCTAAAAGACCCGCAGCATCTAAACTCAGAGCAGAAATGATTGCGTTCTGCCTACAATATATTTCAACCAAAATTGCAATTTTGACTTTTCTCTGCGTTAACCACAAGCAACAAAAATGGCGTCTAAATAAAGACATTTGTAAACAAGGACTATTTAAAAACAAGAATGCTTAATATTTCTATTGATCAAAATATTATTCAAGAGAACAGCTTTTAGTTGATTTGGACATCAATCCTTGTTGAACATAAAGTCCAACCAACAAGCAAGTCTATGTATTAAACTGATTGACCTGTACTTAATGCTATGTATGATTATATAAACTCTAAAACACGTAATAAATTAGATTATCTCACTGCTGCAACTGTCTTCCCTTCCATGTGGAGGCAAACCCACTTTAAACATTTTACCAACACCTAATGGGCATGGCTAATTCCCTAATTGTTACATAGCCAAAAATTGTAGACTCTGCGATTTGGAAATTGCGTTTTTTTAAATCGCGATTATATTGAAAATGCGATTAATTGTTCAGCCCTATTTAGCAGGGCAGCTTTCATCCCCTCAATGCGTAAAAAACAACGCATTCGCTCAGACTGAAGGTTGTGTGACGATCTGAAACATGGAAGTGTGACAGAACGAACCCTCTATGACGCACGTTTGCAGCCCGTTCTGCGTTTTACCCGCACAGATTAAATGAACAATGAAAAGATTCCTACCTGGAGGAGGGTTTAAATAGACACTGTTACAGGTCAGAAGTTTCTTAATGAACTGGAAATATTCCAGGCTGTATTGCATTCGGTTGTGCATGAACTGGACGTTCTGCTTGCGCACGCTGCACTCGATGACGCCGGGCATCTTGACCTGATGCGGGCCGGTGGGCGACAGGCTCAGCTCCGAGATGTACTTCACCAGTTCACTGTCCTTGTCCAGCGAGTCCATGCGCTCGTAGAAGAGGATGTACGCGTTCCACCACCGCTTCTGCCTCCGGTAAGACATCCTCTTCATCATGTGGTCAAACACCTCCCCCATGTACTCGCCCCCGAAGCACTGGTTCTTCATCTCCTCCTCGTCGTCCATCTTGCACTCCGTCACGTCGCCGTCGTCGAACTTGTACCAGCGGTTCTTCTCGCCGTCGCCGCCGTTGCGCTGGATGATGTAGGAGTAGTAGTGTCCGCCGCTCGCCTGGCCCGAGTGAACCAGCACCCCCACCAGGCGGTACTTGGAGCTGCCGGGCGGCGTGGCCTCCGAGGGCTCGTTCTGCTGGATCACCTGGTTCTCCGGGTTGACGTCGTCGCCCTCCAGCTTGGCCACGCCCGCCACCGTGTACGGCTCCATGTCCAGCTCCCGCGGGAACTCGAAGTAGTCGTTGAACTTGATGGCGCACTCCCGCTCCCAGTCGTAGTCGAAGCGCTTCAGCTGGATGGCCAGGACCGGCGGCAGCTTCTTGATCAGCAGGCGCTTCACGGTGTCCACCTGGTGGCCGGAGCAATTCAGACTCGTCAACTCGGGCGGTTTCTACCTTTTAGACAAAATCATTTCTAAAGGGACTATTCCGCCTTACCTTCTTATTGCATTTCTCACAGTGGTAGGCGTTGGCTCCTTCAAGCAGATCTCCTTTAACGTATTGCTCCATTGAGTCCAGCAGGTTCTGGTGGTTTCTGATGTCCACGTTCAACGTCGTAAATGACTCCTCGCACTCATACCTGGACGCAGAAACGAATATCAGCTTCCGGACCCTCTGCGTCATCCAATGGGACCGAGTCCCTTGCAAACCTGGGCTCACCTATGGGGACAGCCCTGACAGATCTTCTGGTCGGCAAAGGACCCGCCCAGCACCTTGCTGAGCATCGGAGGGTGACCCAGAGCCTTCAGCGCTTCGTCCAGACTGTCCACCAAAGAGTTGAAGAACTCCAAAGCGTCGTGCTGTTCCCTCAGATTAACCGGCTCCCCCCATAACCTACAAAAAAAAAAGAAATCAACAGAAGGTGTTAGTTAAGGGTTTATTCAACATTTGCGTCATTCTTGGCCAGACTAAGCCACAGTGGTTGCTTTGTGCAGCGGCTGCCTCGAGATAAGACGCGCACTTCCTGTTTGAAAAAGTCCAGCACACTGTTGCTAAAATCTGTCGTTATTCAACAACTAGTAGCAGAACAAGTATTTAACAACTAAATAAACCTCGAAATAAAAAGTTTGCTCTCACAACATCTATTTATCTCCGCTTTTAAAAAGTCTATCAATTATCTTAGGGTTATTATTTCCTCTGCGTTTAAATAAAACAGTAGATATGCTTGTTAAACATGACTCTACCTCGCTTCTCCTCTCGCTAAGGGAATGAGCACGACTGATGGAAACACTAGAAGTTCACGCCTTATTATTCTTACCAATCAGTCTGGCTTTAATCAAAAAAAATTTAATAATTTGTCAAAAGGAGGAAAGGTGCGCTCCATCAAAGTCTAAAAAAAGGCTCTTTTTTTTTTTTTTAATACCTGAACTGTTTCCAGAAGCCTCTTGGGACGTAGTACTGCAGTCTGGATGCAGCCAGGTGGCCAAAGATGACCTGCAGGTGGCGCAGCACTCCAATGTTGTATTCCTTCCTGTCCTCTGACTTACTGGAGGGTTTGTCATCGAACTGGTGGTGGTAGCTGAAGACTTCGTCACGAGGGTCAACATTACTCTGTGTGGGGGGGGGGGGGAAGTGTAAAACAGGCAGGACGTGTCACAAGTGTTGATCTCGGACAAGTTCAAAGAAGAGCTTTTTAGAAACTCCGGCGCCGATGACGCCGTTTTTCCACATGATTTAACTCGAACTGAGATTAGCTCACTGTTCTGTATATACCAGCGACTGCTCTATAAAACGCTGAATTTCAGGATCCGTTTGAGTTTAAAAAAAGGGTTGTGACATTTCGCCCGTGTGCGAGGGTGTTAAGCTGTGACACGTGTCTCATCAGAGACTACCTGCTACTAAAAATGCACGCCTCTCTGCTCGCTTTAAAACTGATTCATGCCTCATTCCACAACCATCAGTGCATACAGACCATTCTAAGATGAGCCTGATGGCTCTTTTGTTTACAGGCAGAAATAAACCTGCAACTTAATGCAGTACGTCACTTCCAACTGTGATCTAACCATCGCACACGAAGGTGCAGCCAAAACAACAAAGACGTTTGTGCGCCTATTGTGTCAGCTGAAATCTTTGAACGTATTGTAATTTTCAAAAAAAAACTTCAAATTATCATCATAAAGGATCTCCTTAAGCGATTAATGACTCGTATTTGACAGGAATCATCAGACCCGGAGCTCAGCCGTCCCAGACCTCTAATACCTCGTTCTCCTGCTTCTCGTCGCCGGACATGTCGTCGTCCACGTCGGTGCCCGTGCCCTCGATCGCCAGGATGCCGTTGCGGATCGGCGGGATCATGTAAAGCTGCTGGATGACAGAGTTCATATAGCAAGTGGCACCGGCGTTCTTCAGACCCACGAAGCCTTTGTTGGGCCGCGGCCCGACGGGAGGCAAGTACTCCCACTCCGTCAGCGTCTCGCAGCCTGAGAGTAGAGGGACGGGAAAAACGACGTGAATCCCGCGCTCACGTCTCCCTTTATTTAAAAAAAAAAACCGCCAGTGAAATGTCTCCCTACCCAGATAGTACATGTCAGTCAGAGTGTCGGCTATCTGCTTCAGGTTGCGGACGCAGCCGACGGCCAGCGCCACCAGGAGCTCGAAGCCGGCGTTGATGGATGCGGGCGTGCTGCACACAGGGATGGCCTGCTCTGTGGGGAACTCCCCACTCTTCATGTACTGCAGGTAAACATTAGACGCTGGGAAGATGAAGTCATCAATCAGCTCCTAAATAAAAAGAGAGCAAGAAATATAAACAATGAGGAAAAAAAAAAAAAAAAAATCTATTTAAAATCTTCCCCCTAGGGTGGGCTCCATGCCGTACCTTAATGAGATTGGCTCCTCCCTTCTCACAGCCAATGTAATATTTCTTTTCAGGCGTTTGGAAAGCCAGAAGCTCTTTGGTGACACCGAGGTGACCCTCCAGGATGGTGTCCTCCACGCCAGTCTCTCCCGTCCTCTTAACCTCATCCTAATGGGACGAAACGTCCGATTAAGTCTGCAGCGAACTAAAGACACCGAAGCCGCGGGTTTTCGAGAGAGACAGAAAAAGCCGGGCGGAGAGATCCGGAGCGTACCCGGATCCGTTTGAGCCAGTCGATCTCGTTGTTGAGCAGCACCTCGGCGTTGGGCAGGTTGATGTTACTGTTGTAGGCGTAGTTCAGCAGATGCCGGAGCAAAGTGAAGTAGTCCCCCGCGTGCTTGGCTCGCTCTTTGGCTGTGCTCTGGACACACGCGTGGCGAGGAGACGTTAGGGCGACTGGACCCCGGCGGGGGGAGGTCAGACGAATGTTGGGACATAAAAAAAATAATAACACTTACCCCGAGCACCGTGAAGAGGAGGGTGATGAAGAAAAGAAGAGGCCGATGGCCCATGCAGCACCGAGTTGCCATCAGGAAAAACTGCTCTTGGGCCATCTGACGCACAGACCTGTTCATGGGAGAGTTAAACATCATCGTGACAATATGCAAGGGATAAAACAGGGATTTCCTCCCCAACTAGTTCCAAGTGTCACCGCACCATGAACAAAACCATTAAATCCGTTATATACACGTTGCAACTGATATAAAACTGGAAACGAACGTAATAAACACAGGGTTCCCACACCTTGGTGAACATCAAATTCAAGGACCTTTCAAGGACTTTCCAGGACAAATTTCCACAAATTCAAGGACCACACGTGGCGGCATTTACCTACTGTGACCGCTGAATAGGTTATCATATTTTAATACAATGCAAATTCAATAAAAGACTAAACGGCATAGAAGTTGTTGATTCAGAAGCAATGCAAGAAAGTGGACTTAATTTATAGCCTACATTGATATTGATCATATTCATAGCCTACATTTATATCCACAGTACATGGCTATGCCATACTACATTACATATAAGATGTACATTAGTCTACCGTTTCATGGAAATTTATGGAAAAAAGTGCAGCATTGAGATGTTCAGAATTATATCAATTTGTTTCACTTACTTTCATCTTTGATTAAGCTAGTTTTTGACTTTGACTCTGAAAAGTCGCTAAATACAGCGACAAAGTTGCTGAGTTGGCAACACTGCGTGAATGTAACCTATTGGACGCACGTAGGCCTAAACCGTAGCCTAGCAACTAACGAAGAAGAGCGAACGTACTTTTGCAAATTAAAAGTCTGCGAAATCAACATAATTTTAAAAGATCGTGTGGCAGTAAAATAATGACACGAGTCGTCATCTGTGTGAACTTTCAACCCCACAAAAAAAAAAAAAAAAATCAAGAACTTTCAAGGGCCTTGAATTTATTTTTTCAGATTCACAAACTTTCAAGGATTTCAAGGACCCGTGGGAACCCTGTAAATAAAGTGAACCGGGTGCTTACTTGCTGTGGCAGTGCAGCAACAGGTCTATGATGAAGGTCTGCCAGGCCTTCTCCTTGCTGAGCGTGTCCAGAGCCGTGGGCATGAGGGCAAAACACAGAGTCATCACTTCCAGAGCCTCGCAGCACACCTGCTCGTCCTCGCCATCCGGCTCCTTGGCCGCGTTCGTCTGTCAGAAAAATAACAGATGTCCACGTTTAACCTCTCGGCAGTCCCTCCTGATGCCGCTCACTTTCTTTCACCGTTTAAACGCCCCCCCCCCCCCCCCATCGTGAAAGCCGTTTACCTTTTCGTATATTTTGCTGATTTCCTCGTTGTTGCTGAAGACCAGCTGCACCGTCCCGCAGCCCGATGCCCACACGATCTTCTGCACTGCTCGGATCACACAAATGTCTGGGATGTACTTCGATGCCTGGAAGAAATTCTGATGAAAAATACAGTTCCATTGAACCTATTATTAATCGTGCTTTTTATAGCCTACTGTCTACAAGCAGTCGCTGCGCGAAAAGGTTTACACCGCATTTGAGGACTTCGTAAATGCACCGCACATAAAAGCTTGCAGAACGCATTCTGACCCTAGATAAGAAAAAGGAAATAAAAAGGGCAGTATATGTACCGTGTCTTTTACCTCGTCGGATATCTGCTGGGCCAGGCGGATGGCTACATTGCGCAACATACATTCTGAGGCAGGGTTGGGAATGTTCTGCAGGGCGCTCTGAAGAACCAGCGCCTGGTCGTGGGTAGCCTGATTTATCTGCGCACCGAAAAGCAGAAACAGACGCGTTAAAAACTGCAGCCGGTTAACCATCCGGGAACCAGCCGGACCGGTTCGTCTCTACAAAAAGAGAAAGCGAGGCCTAACCGGTGAGACGGGAATATTTCCGTCGGCGTTGGGCTGGCAGGCCTCGGCTACGGCCTTCACGTGGCCGAAGCCCACCGCGGTCAGGAGAAGCTTGGCGATCTTCAGGGCGTTGAGGTAAGCGCCTCTGCGGGTCTCCATGTCGGCGGACGGCAGGAAGTTGTTTCTGGTGAGCATGCTCAGCACCAGCGGCAGGCCGCCGCTCTTCAGGAAGTTGTACTGGAAGTCGCTGGCGTCCTCGCCCAGGGTGGCGCTGGCTGGCATCAGCAGAGCGTACACGACCTGCAACGAGAGCGGGCAGGGGACCTTAGCCGCTGTCGCCTGAATCAGACGCCGAGTCACACTTCTGTATTTATAGAAATAAAAAAATATTTTAAAATAACTGCGGTTTTGGACGCACTCCACTGCAGCATGAGCCGGCCACAGTAAAAAAAAAAAAACAGAGCCGTAACCCCTGGGGTGCAGATTTGTGGTAACTTAGATGAGTCAGCAGGTTTTTGGCTATTCGTGAACGCGCAACACCTAAGCAGGAGCGGGTCGCAGTGAGATCAACTATCTTCAGTGTAGAAGTTGTTACTGAGGGAAGAACCTCAAAGCTCGCCATTTTCAGGGTCAGTGACGTCAGATGAAATTCAGAGATCGAGGTTTTGATCTCGCGTTTGATCGTTCCGAGCTTTTATTTTAACTTCCGTCTGCCGTGAAGCTCTTTTGATCCAGAGAAGTTGGCAGTATTGTGGAAATCTCACAGGTCAGGTAAGGATTTACATCTTAAGGGAATCCACACAGACTGCCATTCACAGTTAATAAAACTACCTGTGCTAATTGCTGAACGTTAGAACCCCAAGACGTTTTAACCTTTGAGATCTGTAATGGTTAAGACTTTTAGCAACACTCTTCTGTAAAGAAGAAATTATCTCTCCTTCTCTTGAAGGAAACATATTGACCGTGGCTCTTATAGAACAGACAAACCTCAACAAACAAGCAAACAGACACTAATGCACAATCTAAATGAGCTGTAAATGGTAAAAACATGTAAAAAGTTAAGTGCTCGTTACAACGTGACAATTGAATTATAGGGGTCTGTTTAGTAAAATGGTAGAAATATGACATGGGCTGAAACTAATGATTATTTTTGGTAACTGAATAATCTGTTGACTATTTTTACAATTAATTAATTAATAATCTAACAACAAAACGTACTCAACGGTTTAGCAGAATTTGAACTAGTTGAAAGTAAAGCTGCCACTTGAGCAGCTCTGAATGGAGCATTTTTACAGACAAAAGGTTTTTCATTTGTACAATTTTGACTTAATTACTGCTCTAAGTTGGTTGTTCTTTCAGGAAATAGTGTGTTCTAGACTCCAGTTATCGATTGTGCAATTACTAAATTAGTTTATTTCCTAACCTACCGATTGCTTCGCTATTCGATATTGTTTCACCTAAATGTACCCTGAGCCTCACCTCAATGAGGTAGAGCACTTGTGAAGGCGAGGGGCCAAAGAAGCGGGAGTCCAGCGAAGGACTCAGACTGTTCTCTCCCAGCTTGGCGTGGTCCAGACACACAGCTCTGAGATTCTCCACTGTGGTGTTATCTGAGCGCACAAAAGGAAGAAGAAAACCGGCGACTGAACACTGTGCTTGCTTTATTTACCAACACATAAAGACGCAGAAACAACACAATATTTACCTGGAGGCATGAGCTTCATCAGAACTCGAGCTCCATCTCGAAGCTGAGGCATGTTGAGGTTGCAGCCGAGGTCAGCCACTTGCCACAGGAAGGAGATGTAGCGCGGATGTAGCGACATAATCTGCAAATCGGCACAGAGGGGTGTGATTCTTGCTCATAATGTAAACGCATCGTGTTGCAACATTTCAGTTTTGGAGGAGAAAACTACTAAAGTTTCCATTTGATGGCCTTATGGCGGTCCTGTTTGAACATTTGATACAAAGTCTGTGCTGTTAACTCACCACACCAGGGAGACAGCTCTCCACCTCGGGGTTGGGCCCATCGCTGTAGTGGGTCCCGTGGTTCCCGGGGGAGCCGGTGGACGAGTCGGACGAGCTGTCTGGGCTGGAGGGCATGTTGGCACTCACCTGCGTCAGCTTGGCCGTGATCAGCTGCGGGAAGCAATGAAAGGCGGGTTTAGTCAACGGTTAGAGGAGTTCCTGAGCTCCGGATACACACACTCACCGTTTTGTCCTTCAAGTTCAGCTGCCCAATCAGCTTCCTGTCGTCGGCGGGATCGACGACCTCCCCGCCAATGAACAGCTCGATCTTGGTGTGCGCGGCGTTAGCCTTTATTCTGTTCAGGATTCCCCGCCGGACCGAGCCAATGGTGTCGTTGGTGTGAGACCAGATGTCTAGATCGTCCACCTGACGGCCTTGGTTCGGGAAACGGACGATGAGTGTGATGTGCTTGCCCCGGAAAGCTCTGCACGACAATGGGAGACCAATATATTGAGCCTTTTAAAAATTACAACAAAAAGCTGAAAATAAAATAAATTGTCTCCACTTTTCACTCAACGGAGCTGGAAGTAGAATATCGCCTTGTTGTACCTTGACATGGGCAGTATAGTCCTCTCCTCATGGTAGTCGCTGTCGCACTCGTTAATGTACTCCTTAAGCACAGTGAGAACTCGCACCATGCGGATGGCCTCCTGCCGGGCACAGTTGATGCTGTCTTTGTCTCCATCCAACACGCAGAGGGTGTCATAGGACGCCTTCAGACGGTCAAAACAGGACTGGATGAAATCTTCGTGAATCTCAACCTGCAGGGGGGGAAGGCAACGGAGGAAATAAATACCCGACTACCAAACAGGATGCGCTCTGACGGTTTCTATAAAACACGCAGTAAGAGGAAGCGGTCCCGGGTACCTGGTTGACTTGCAGTTTTGGTCCCAGATTGGTGTAGATCTCTTTCAGCAGGTCTATGGCTCGGTTCGCGATGTCGTCGCTTCCTTGAATCACCACCTGGACGAGAGGAGAGAATGAGGAAACGGCATGCTGTCGAAATTAGGAACGGCAGGCCCCGGTTAACGCATCTATTGTATGAAATAAGTACTTCAAGGTCTAACCGGCATAAAGATTTAATGGCACAAATAGTATTACTAAATATAACAATAATTCTGGCTGACAGAGCAACTCAGTCTCCGTCAGCGTTGTTATCTGTTGAAATAAGATATTATGACTGCTCTACGTTGACACCCTGTATCCAAGTTATAGACTCCACAACGAACTGATAAGACTAACTTTGCATCTGCTTTGTAGCGTCCGCTTGCCAATACACAAAAGAGCTGAAATATATATATTTTTTTACGATTGAGTAAAAAAAAATGTCTAATTTTTAAACCATCGCTTTTTTGGTGTATTAGGAGCACCACTGATTGAGATAAATCATGAAAACGACAATATATTGACCAGCCAAACCTGAACTCAAAGACTGTCCACGACTACAGATAAAAACCCAGTTTATAAGCTGGTCTGCTCAGACATTTTCAGCAAATCTGGTCTTTTTATGTCTTCGTGAAACCGTTATCGGAAGCCGTCTTGTGAGATGTACATTTTCTTACACCTCTGCTCGGTGGCAAAAAAAAAAAATAAACCGTGACAGACGGGATTCCAACAACCGAGCGCTGTGAGAAAACACTGCAGCCTCTGCTGAAGGGCCGTACACCAATCTGGATTACCTTCAGTCAGCTCTTTCTGACAGGAGGTATCTGCCCTTTTTTTAAACAAAAATCTTCCCTCCATCATGTGAATCCAACTTTTTTCCATTCATGCAACAGCAAACCTCGAGTTCCTCAGCTAATGAGGCGGCTACGGTGCTTTCAAACTCAGCTCATAATCCACTACACTGAAACCATTCTGCAGGCAGCTGTAGGCAAGAGAGCCGAGCATCGACACCGGTCAGATCCGTCAGTCTTGGACTTCCTATGCTAGAGAGAAAAACGAATGCAGAAGCATTCATCTCTCCTCACCCTCCACAGGTAGTCCAAGCCGATCAGCTCCAGGTCGTCCATCATGTAGGCCCGGCGCTTCGCCACCAGCTTGCCCTCCCTGCAGTTGACCGCCTTGAAGAACCTCTCAAAGCACTTCATGCCGTTCTCCGTCAGCAGGGACGGGTCCAGCTGCAGCACGTTGTTCTCGAAGAAGTCCTTGTTGATGTCCGGGTCCAGGTCTGGCTCGTCCCCCATCAGCTTTGAGTACCTGTTGAACGCAAGGTAAATGACGGCGTTCAGAGAAGAAGAAAAAAAAAACGTTGGAGGAGAGGCGAAGGTAGCGAAAGAGACGTGAGTGGATGCTTACCATTTGAAGCAGGCCTCGCGGTCACACAGAAACACGGCGTTCTCGGCCAGACACTTCCAGATCTGCTTAGCCTGAGGAGCGCACAGCCACAGCTGGCCGTCTTTTAACAGGAACCTGGAAATGAGACGCAAAAATCAACATTGGACCCCGTTTTTCACCTGACAAAAAGTTCTTGAATAGACGCAAAAGCAAGCCGGTCAATTTCGTAACAAAACCTTCGGCAACCTATTACGACTAACCAAGGTTACAAGCAGCGATCTGAATGCACTTTCAGTTCATCTACGCTCTCGTCTTTTTAGTGGCTAATTTAAAATGGCTGGTGAGACGAGGGACGGGACGAACCTCAGGAAGTTGAGTCGCTCCTGTACTTCTTGGACGTGACTGTAGCGACTTCCCGGTCTGACTGTTTGAGGGTCAAACTCTGCTTGCTCTTCTGAGGAAGAAAAAAAACACACATACAACTAATCAGACTGCAGACTCTTTCAGATGCATTCCCTAAATAACAGGAGAGATGTCTGACTACCTTTGGACAGCTGCCTCATGGTCTCCATGTAGGCAGAGAGGTTCTCGGCCACCAGGGTGACCAGCGCGTGGTTGTGCTGCAGCTGGTTGATCAGGTCGTGGCGGTAAAACACGTGAGGGCTTCTCTGCGTTTGGCTGAAAGACAACAGGAAGAGAGGAGGAGGAGGATGTGTAGATCGCAGAGATAAATAACAGGAGAGAAGGCCGGAAAACACGAGAGAGGGAGAGAGATACAGACGGTAGAGCTGAGTTTTAACGTAACCTGATTAATAAAAAGACGCCGTACCTTGATCTCTCATTTGGTACAGCGCCTGATAAACAGAGAGTAACTTCTGGGAGATCTTTGCGAACATTGGCGTGTTTAACCAGCAGAGACGTCGTATCGGTACAGGACATTTCGTGCCTCATCTCCTCTACTAAGCTTCATGAAATGAGCCTTTAATTCAGGCAGCTCTTTAAAAAAAAAAAAAATCTATTTACGAACTAAATATGAAAAAGGATTTTAAAAACTTTTAAATCATACTTTAACTGACCCATCTGTTTTTGCAGTTTTCGTGCATTCACACCAGGGGGTGAAAACACGGATCAGAGGCATGAAATCTCCCCGATACGTGGCGCTGAATGATTTGAAGTGAAAGGAACTGGCTGAAGGAATAGCAGGGCTTCATCTCAAACCACTTTTTGACGCAGATCAGACAAACTGTGGCGAACTCTCTGGATGAGCGACGGCTCGAGTTTGATCGCGGCTAAACTTTGCTCCAATGCTTGCTGCCAGGTGACCTAAAGCACACGTGCACTGGTTTAAACCCGACCGCATCGCGCTTGAAATCCCATTTTTAATGCAAACAAGCCGCATGTCGTCAAACCTGGCTCTTTTTGATACTTGACTTGATGCCTTTTAAACAGAACTTGATATTAAATAAAATAAAATCAAAGCACTGGTTGTTTTAAAAGCGCCAACACATCCACACCTCCACAGCGAAATGCCGGACTGCTGCATGTCAAGAGAAAGCACTCAAAGAATGCACCTTATCCTCACCGACAACTTTAAAGAAGCTGAGGCATGTAAGTGAAAAAAAATGTTTCTTATCTTAAGTTATGAATGAAAACATAACTTATACAAATAAACTGAAAAGGCAAAAGCTTTTATAAAAATCCCATTTTTTTTTCTTTTTATGATTAATATTGATCTTTCCGCCCGATTTAAACCCATTTAGGGTCCCTCCTTCAAATCTGCAACATGTGTCCGATGCGTTCGCTCTCGTTAGCCTGGACGGCGCATCCGACGCGAAGGTGTGGACGCGTCGACAGTCGTTTGAGATGAAGCCCGGAGAAGAACCGCTTAAGCCGATTTGTGGCAGAGTTTCGCATCTCATGTAGTTTACACTGTAAAAAAAACACGTCGAAGAGAAAGTGAGGCTTGACGTAACAACAGAAACAGGAAGAAACCCTGGAATTGGCTTTAAAGACTTACCTCGCTAAGCTCGTTTGTATGTTAATTGGCATTTTCTTTCTGGAAAAACAACAGGCATGTCTGCTACATATTTTCTACAGTGACTAAAAATAGTACTTCAGTACTACAAAAAACAATTAGACTGGTATTACATGATTAGCCGAAGTCCACCTTTAAGACGATGAGGTCTTAATAATGGACCAGCGCTGCTCAAAATAAGCGTCAGCAACATGGCTGAATGACAGAAAGCTTCGATTTCTGCTTAATGCGACAGATGAGCACAAACGTAAAGAATAAAACTGAGGGCTAGAAAAAATAAAAAAAAAATACAGAAAAACGTGCAGGAATAAAGATTTGCTTCAACACTTTGTAATGGGCTACTATTAAAAAGATCATGATAGAGGAATTTGTTTTTTCTCAAAGATTTTTAGCAGGACAATAAAAAAAAAACTTGTGTGGCGCGGCATTATTTATAAACGGTGAAGTAAATTACAGTCAGAAGCTTTGACTTAATCATTTGGAGCCGCTTTTAGCAGAAACACGTACAACACCGACTCAGCAATCTTACACAAGTGATTTAAAAAACACCAATAATTAGTTTTTTCCTCTTTTTTTTGTGTAAACTGACACGTTTCACCGCCTTTCAGTACCAAAACAAGACCTTCTGCTCGGTGACGTGATGAAGCTAGTGATCTACTTTGAATTGTACCTGAGGTTTTGAGGAGCTTCTCCAAAGAGGCTACAGATTTCCCTGATCTGCTTCAAGGCAGGGATGACCCACTTGTCGTTGGTGCGAAGCTCTTCTATGAAGCGGTCGATCCACTGGATCTTCTGCGTGTCTCGGTCCTGTCGGTGAAAAGAGAACGCGCTCCGTACTCGGCGCATGTGCGTCTATTTGTGGCGCTCACCTCAGCAGCGAACGGTGGGTTACCTGGGAGCAGCTGTAGTCCAGGATCTTGATGTGAGCGCTCAGAGCCTGGTCCATGATGTCTACAGGCACGTCGTCGCTGTGCGCCAGGTTCCACAGCAGGTTGAGGACCTTGTGGGCCATCACGCCGTCCTTGTCGTCCTCGGCCAGGCGGCGGATCAGCTCCAGCAGCTTCTCGCGCTGCTTCTTGCTGGCGTTGGTCCAGCTTGCCTACAAAAAAAAAAAAAAAAAAAAAAAAAAAAAAAAAAAAAAAAAAAAAAAGAGAAGAAGAGAGGAATAGGCGTGTTCAGAGCTGTTATCTGAATTTCTCAGACTGTCGAACGGTAACGTTTAACTTTGACTAAGGCAAAAATAAAAACTCTATCAGGCAGAGAGGTACAACTCTTACCTTGAAGCAGTCGAAAAGATGATCCAGCTGCTCGGGTGAGAAGTCCCACGCCAGCTTGGCCAAAAGATCGTGGACATTCTTCACAATGGCCTCGTGCTTCCCAGCCTGCACATGAACAGAGGCTGTATAGTAAATATTGGAACGGGACCCAGAACCAATCAGAAGAGCGTCTCATCCGCTCCAGTTTATTTGTTGGGCTTTAATAGTGAAGCAGGGGTGTTGGGGAAATAATCCGCTAAATAACCACCTAATTTTTTTAACTGCTAACATTAGCTTGAACTTTAAACGGTGTTTGGTTGCACTTCGCAGTTTATAGTACTCCAAGATTAGGAAAACTTAAAAAAGGATCCAAAAATCAAGCAAAAAACCCTAAAATGAACTGAAATCAATATCTCCGGGACAAAAGTTCACAAAAAAACCTCTAAAAGCAGCTTCAAATGATCTGAAATGTATTAAACTAAACCAGAGTCGGCGACAGAGCACCTGCGCAGCCCAGATGTTGTCCAAGTCCTGCATGGTGAGAGCCTTCTCTTTGATAACGAAGCGAAGGATCTTCTCCAGCTTCTCCACGTACTGGGGCTGATGCAAGCTGTCCCTCAGCACGATGGAAAGGATGTGGTTCTGCTGGATCCATTCCTGATGCAGGAAGAGGGAAATGGACACGAGAGATTAGTTCCACAGGCCATCAGATTTGTGCAATAATTGGCCAGAGATGCAGGGCTCTATAAGCTCACCGCCATGCGCTCTGCAGTCAGCCACTCCTCCTCCTCTGGGTTATGCCGATGAGTGTAGTAGGAGACGCTGGAGATCACCTTGTTTACTTCATTTAGTGCATTCATTTTGCCGTTAAAAGAAGAAATTTGTAATAACCTGTGGAAAGAAACGAAATTCATTTCTTATTTGATCATTTTCTTGCTGCACGATGACGGCAACAAACAGAAAAAAAAAAAAAACTCAGGCCTCAGCGTCGATACTCACCTAAGAATCATTTTTAACCTAAAAATCTCTAAATTCTTCACCGTCTCCTCCTGGCCCGGTACGCGAGAAGCCAGATTCTTCAGAGACTTGATTATCATTGACAGTGCGTCATTTTTGGCTTCATTCTTGGCCTCTTTCTTGAGCTCCTCGTCTGTGAGGTTCTCCAGGAACTGGGGAACCATCTCGATGACCGGAAGGAAGTACTTCTTCACTGTGTGCAACGTGAGGAACTCGTAACACTGGCCGAAAGGCCTGCGACGCACAGGGACAAGCAGGTCAGAACCAAAAACACGCATTTGTGGCGGCTTGCTTCTGGGAACGAGACGAAGGGTTTTCTTACTTGATAAGTGCAGCAATGATCTGGACGTTCAGTGCTTGGCCGCTCATGAAGCGATCGTGCAAAATTTGAAACCCGTTTAACGTGCCGAATTTGTTTACTAAGTCGACCAGCCAGCCCTGCGAACAAAAGACACGCTGTTAATCTTAAATGCTGCTTTATCGACTGTCAGAACTTCTCACTGACAAACTTGATTCAAGATGAAAAACCGAAGCTAATTATTTCACTTACGGCTCCAGCTTCAATCACAATCGCAAAAGAAGCATTTAGAAAACGAAGCTGCAAAGCCTTAAAATAGGATCCTACACTTTTAAAAAAAATAAAACGAATGCTAAACCTCTTGAAAGACTTTTCAATCAACTTTTCAATCTCAGATCTATCCAGACTGCCGGCATCAGCAGCAGAGGCAGAGCTCAGCATAGTGATGGGCTCGCTGCCAGCAGAGGCAGACAGGCGCGCAGTGCTGCAGCACCGTCCACAGTGACCCTGAGCCCACACTAGATTCATCTGCCTTCTCCCTCATGTAGCCAAATTCTTCCACATTGTTACAAGAACCGGTCTAAGATACGGTTTGAAGTGAGAGTGTTGGTTTTATTTACACACAAACATTGTTTTTTGTTTTTTTTTAAATGAAGGCTCTTAGTTGTGCCATTTTATGGCTTAAATTAGGGCTGGGCGATATGGATTAAAAAATAAATCTCGGATTTTATCATTCCAAATTCTGATTAATCGATTTTTTCCTCCTTTTTGTTTCATAAAAAGAAATTATTTTAAAACCTTGCTTTTTATGTCAAGCATTTAATCAGGGAGTTGACCTGAATTCAAAGTGCAACTAAAAACAAGCTGTGAAACATGCTTGTGAAACAAGATGGCAGCCGTGCCATTATAAACAATGAAAATATAACAAAACATTTGCTGCTAGTGGTATTACACATTGAGCTAAGAGCTTCACTGCAGTTGTGAACTTCAAACTAAGTTAAAAAAAAAAGTAAATAAGTATATGAAGTACCTCGTATTATGGTAAAAAAAAAAAGTTTCCACTTAACATTTTGACAATATATTTGCCTAAACATATATTCAGCATCACATGCTGTTCTCTTCATGGAAACCCAATGAGTGTATTGGCAAAATAAAATCCAGATTTTCCAAAAATGAAATCTTAAAGAATTGTAAATTCGAATTAATCGATTAAATTGATTTATCGCCCAGCCCTAGCTTAAATCTTAGACAGTAGTAGTTGACCCCATTACCTATTAGCAGAGGACGACAGCTAAAGTTCATGATTGTATTGAATAAATGTTTATATTTCCTATACCACATTAACAAAACCAAAGCGACGTCTGACCAAACGTGTTGAATGTTAAACCCGGCTCGTCATTTCCACGTTTACTCGCCGGCCGCGGCGGCGTTTCACCTTGGGGGAGCGTGGGTCGGGCGGACGGGCGTACAGCTCGTCGTCCGCCAGCTGGGCTCCGGCGGGGACGGTCTCCGAGGGCCGCGTGCCGTTGTAAATGTGGAACTTGCAGTGGGGGTTGAGGGCCATGGCCAGCAGCTCCAGCAGCGGGAACCAGTCCTGGGAGAGCTTGGCCACACACAGCTCCACCAAGCGGTGCGTGTTATTAATGATGCACCTCTGCCAGACAGAAACGAGGGGAAATACATTAAACATGGCGACAAAAGGGCGTAGCAGGAAAAAAAAGGCTGGACTAGATTTAGCTCCACTGATCATGACATCATTACTGTCATAACTTATGCTCTGATAATCCCGTTGCTAGAAATGACCAAATGAAACCCTTACTTCTTAAATTTCCCCATCATAACATAAGCATGTGTTAATAATCATTTAAAAATGCATTGATTATGACTATTTAACATGTTCAAAGAAACCAGATCTGTGTCCTTAAAATGTTAAGAACTCATCACAGCGTTCCAAACGCCCTTTTAAAAACTTTAGCCACTGAGCTGCAGCTCACGCCACAGGAAGTGTGTTTAAAAAAATAAAAGTGAGAATAGAAAAGGCAGCAGTGGAGATTGACACGTTAATACTAAGGTGTAGAACAGACTAGAATAAATTAAATAAAAAAGTCAAGATTGTTTGGAGCAAAGCCATAGATGAAAAGAGAAAGCATTTCGCCCAAAGCCCCCTGAGCCTCCACAGATCAATCCTCCTAAAACAAAAGCCAATCTCCCCCTTTCTAACAATAAGAGCATCGATCGCTGCCGTTTCCCCCTGGATTCAACAGCTGAACAGAAAATTTAATTTTAAGAGTGGATATTTTGTCTGCACACATAAAAATAGGAGCCACTTGTGAAAAAACGTCATCGTAAAACATTAAAAAAAAAAATATGAACGCGGCTTTATTTAAAGATAAGGTCCAGATAACAACGCACGTGGATCTCAAACTTCCAGCCGCTGACTGCCTCGTCTGTCAGGATCTTTGTGAAGGAAATGGTTAGACCGTCCCGGAAAAACCTCTGGCATGCCTCGCATTTCACATCCAGTCCTGCAAGAGGAGAAAAAAAAAAGAGAAGAAAAAAAAAATGAAACAGATCCACATGACCGTGAAAAGCCACACAACACAATTCTGCATGTAAAACATTCAGATCCAGATCTTTGTGCCAATAAATGTGCCTTTAATAAAAGACACGGGTCAATACAAATACAAAAAACAGCCATCAAGCAAATGTGTTTATTTAGGTGCTACTTCCTATTCTGCACATACGTTTTCTTATCTTCCACAGAAAGCTTTCACAGCACGAGATGAGGGGAAAGCTGCGTCGCTGCTTTGTGCATTAAAGCCTTTCCACGTTCAACAAAAAGCCGAAGAGGTTTCAGCAGAACGGAGACACTGTGTCAAGGCCGCAGACAATGTTACTCAATTTAAAAAAAAACAACAGTGAAAGATCGTTTTAGCTAAACATGGCCTTTTATTTTTATGACACTCGGGCTGTAATTCCTTATTACAACAGCTTTAAGAGGGGATGCTTCAGGCAATAACTCAATTTCATTTGTGCATTACTTGAAGAAAGCTGAAAATAAACTTTGAACAGTAGCTGTTAGAAAACCCGAACGTTTAGAGCCTGTTGAGTCACGATAAAGCTTTTGTTACTTTAGTTGTAGAAAACTGAGGACAAAAAACACTTTTCTATAACAAGACAAACATTAGTGCTAATATTAAAACGATCGGTATAATAGTAAATGATGATGATGATGTCATGAATTCTTGTCAGCAGCTATGTCTACATGGACTTTTTTTTTTTTTTTTTTACGAGGCACCTTAATGGTTGCTTTTGGGCTAATTTCAATGCCTGTGTGCGCCTCCAATATTGACGGGAGAATTTAACGCAACATCTAAGTCGACAAAGGAACATCAAGCAGCTACTCTTACCACCACTTGCACCTAAAAAAAACACCGTAACCACTCCAGGACATTAGCTGCTGCATGTACACGTTTCCCTCACCTGATGGTCTATCAGGCTCGGCTGAAAACCTCTTACAAAGGGAAATCTTGACTGAAGACAGAGTTCTCACAATCAGAGCTCTCGCAAGATTTGGTTTTATATCAATACGTCACTCACAGCAGATTGAATCATTTGTTTAATACTTTAAGATGACCACTAGCTCTAAAGAGGCATTTTATTCACAAGAACGACACCCAATCCTCAGCATGCAAAGTGTGCAGCATGGTGAGACATTAAATAATAGCTTCACAGCAAAGTTACAACCTCAATATTATCACAAGTTTCCAATTTAAAAATCACAGCCATTAAAGAAGAATATTACAAATAACTTAGGTGGAAGTACATTTCTGAACAAAGTCTGAGCTATTTTGCCAATTTGCCCAAAGTACAGTTGATCTTTTTTTTTTTAAATTAGCAATTGAAACTTGAAGCAGCTTTTTCTCAGACTTCGAAGCGTGGTGCTAATCCACTAGAATGGAGTTACTTTCAAAAACAAAAGACAACTGCAAGTGAATCCCTCAAAGCATTGACAAAAGCGAATATTCTGCAAATCCCTACCTTTTTTACTCAGGTCTATAGCAGCTTCCAAGAGGACTTCTAACTCTCCTTTTGGTAAAACTGGAACCACCCATCGAGGCCTGAGAGATGAAAAAGAGATGAGTCAGCAGAAATCCATATAGAAGGAGTAAAGAAAGGTGTAAACTAGGGCCGCACAATTAATCGCAATTCCAATATAATTGCAATTTAAACAAAAAAAAAAAAAAAACAATTTCCAAATTGCAATTTTTGGCTGTGTAACAATAAATGGATCATACGCATCCTTAATGTTATGGCAATATGTTTAAAGTGGGTTACAGCAGAAAGATAATCTAATTATATTATTTGTTTTAGAGTTTATATAATCACACTTTTTTTTTTTTTTTTTTTTTACCAGAAACTTACAGGAATCTCACCATAGCATTAAGTACCAGTCAAAGAGTTTAATACATAGACTTGCTTGTTGGTTGCACTTTATGTTCAACAAGGATTGATGTCCAAATCAACAAGCTATTCTCTTAAAAGCTAATCTCATGAATAATAGTATTCGGATTAATAAATGCAGGTAATTTTTGTTGCTTGTTGCCCATGCAGAGAAAAGTCAAAATTAAATTGCAATTATGGTTGAAATATATCATACTTTAGATTTTTGGTAAATCATACAGCCCTGGCATAAACATTGTTGAGCTGGCTCCTGAACCCTTTCACGTCACGTCACTGCAAAGTGATACGTTTCTTCAACTATTGTCACCCATTCCAGGTAGGCAATAAAAAGTTCTACTACCCTAAGTAGCATGCAGTTTTTCATATATACACACACATCAATTTCAAACAGATGGTATCGGCCGATACTGCACAGCCATGTATCGGGGCCAAAAAAATGGCATCTAGCTTATAGCAACGAGGGATGAACTGATAAAGGGATTCCAACCATTTTACAGCAGAAAAGCCATTTTTAATGTTTAATATTTGCTTTAATGGGGAGCAGGGGGTTTGGGTATGACTGACGGGGTAAAAAAAAAAAAAAAAAAAATCAGAGCTGCGGGAAGACAAGTAAACACCTGTTAATCATGTCATCGAGCTTTGCCAAGTCGGTGTGAGGAAAGGCAGGCTCTTCTTCCTCCAGCTGAGGGGGTCCTTCACCCTGGCCCTGCTCATCTGGTGGGCTGACAGGGGAGTTCTCATTGGAGGAATTAGGAGATGAAGTCTGGAAGTAGAGACACCAGAAAAACATTTTAAGAACGTTTCAAACACCGGAGGAAGGAGTTAAACACAAACGCCGTTTGCAGCATAGACTACAGCCAGAGAATCATTGATGGATCTTTTTAAACGGCGTACCATATGTTGTAAGTAAAGCGGTAACTTTACAAGCTTTATGGGTAAGTTTTACATTTAAAGCAGCTCCAAGATGTTAATAAATCGTAGAAACTGATTTATTATTGATAAACGTTGCGATGCATCCACATTCTCATCACCTCCTCCCTCTGTGACCGTCGGCATCATTGGTGCTGAAATCTGCATCAGGTGAGGGTCTGTGCTGCAGTAAAACGCAACTAAACAGCCTGACAGTCATAAATGGCTGGGAAGGTGTGTGGTCATGATGATGGAAACATACACAACCCTAACCCAACCTAAAGAAGCAGAAAACGTCCGGCATCCTCCTCTTATATACTATTAATGTTAGGACAACACTATGTGGTGTTCATAATAGAGGAATAATTAGTGTTAAGGGATGAATCCAATCAAAAGGACATTAAAACCTCTAAAAAAGAAAAAAACCTGAAAAGCTAAAAAGTCAAATGCATGGCCACAGGATTCGTTCGTTTCAAAAAGTGAACAGCTTCTGACCAGGACATCACGGCTCCACGTCCAGACTGAACAGACGATTTCTCCTCAAATTGATTTTTCTAATTCTTAAATAACTTCAGTAATATAACTCCAAGTCTTAATGCTAACGGGGTTTCCCCCCCAGAGAACGGACTAGTCCCGGCGGTAGGTGTTGCTGCGGGTCCTTGGAGCTTATCTGACCGTTTTATCGCTCTCAAACATCGACGCATTTAAAATAAACTAAATAAATAAACAAACAAACAACACCTAGCCGGGCAGGCTTATAGTGAACCCTGGTCAAGCTACAGACTAAGCAGCAGTGAGATATGTCTCTGTTAACAATGTAGCTGTTTGGTTAGGGTCTAAAAAAAAAAAAAACATTAAGACCTGCCTGCAAGAGTATCTGGACCATATTTAATTATCACAGTTACACCTTTTGGTTTTACCATGAGAGGATACAAATTGACTGCCTTGCACAGAGAAGATCTACGTGCAAATGTTTACCGTTACTTTATTTCAGCATAATGAGTGACTGAACCCATTTGTGGGGCTTTTAACAGCACCTAACGACCTCTGCATGTTTTCATATCATCAAAAAGACGTCCTAACAACGAGCTAGCTCTATTTTAGGACAACTGTTACAAAGGGATGACAACCATACAACAGAGCCTGTAACGTAACCTCTCTAATGGCACAGCGCGGCAAGAGGTTTGCTCGGTGCATTTCTCATCAACTCTGCTTTAAATCTGCATTTTTTTTTTTTTTTTTTTAAATAACACCCCTGGTCCCATGGAGCCACCGGACAGGAGGCTTTGTGTTGCGCTTTCTATTGTTCTGACGACGAGCTGAACAAACACACAGGTACAAAGACACAGGTGTCTTTCCTATAAAGCTGCCCCTTCATACCTGTAGCGTTTGCAAAAAAAAAAGACCAACGCTCATTCACCACCACAGAAGATAAAGAGGGATGGATAACATGCTCAGAGTACAACTCTATCAGTATGTGGGAGTACCTCAGGGTCTGCAAATTAAAACGATCCGATGTAACGCCTCATAAAGAAACGAGGGTTAAAAAGGATTTTTTTTTTGTTTCATATTCTAAAACAGCGGCGACGAGAAGCTGAGCGCCGGAGACGAAGAGAAGTATAGGCGTTGTTGAGTGGGATCCATATCGGAGAAATATAAAGTGTGGGGGAGTACGGTGAAGGCTCCTTCTGCTTGGCTGACCTACATAGGCAGCTTGCCTTTCACATCTCAACACAGCTCATCTCTAACCATCCCAGGCCTGCACGTGCACACACACACACACACAAACACACACACACACATAAACACACACACCCTTTAACCATCACTCTGGAGTCTCTATTCATTCATGGCCTCCTCTTTTACTCTCTCTCGCTCTTTTCCGCTCCCTCCTCCCCACCCTTTTTGTCCCCACTGGCATCTTTGTGTTGCTAGGTGCGAATAAAACCCGCCGAAGAAGAGAAAAACAAATATACGCCTTCGCCCGACTAGCGACGCGACGGAAAGACGAGCGTGTAGCCGCTCAGGTACCCACCTGGTTCTGTGGCAGCGGGGGCTGGCTCTGAGCGTCGGGTGCCTGGCCCTGGCCCTGACTGTCGTTGCCCCCCACCGGAGAGCCACGCGTGGTGGCCGTCATGCTCGCCACGGGGCAGATCTTGGCAATCTTGGCCTCTTAGGGAGCGCTGGCCAGGAGGGAAATCACAGCCACCTCAGCTGCGGAGCAGCGGGAAGAGAGCCCGAACACACGAGAGAGGGTCGCAAGCACCTGGAGATCTGGGCGTACCGCTGAGACCATTGCATAACCTGGGGGAACGGAAGAGGGTCAAAAGTCAGACTCGTGGCGACTCAACAGTCTTTGAAGCGTTGTGAGCGAAGCGGTTCAACTTTTCTCTAAAATCCTCCGTAGTGAGGTGGAAGATCTATAACTCGGGGCTCAGGGATAAAGGATGCAGCTCAAACAGCATATCATGACTTTATCGCCGTCATTGCAATGTTCCTGGGTAAAAACAATCATTAAAAGGACAAAAAAAAAAAAAAAAAGGCATTTCAGAGCAGATTTTCATGCGTTGGCGAGGTTTTGCAAATACGGTAACAACGTAATACTTCTGCCATGATGTTTTTATAAATTTTCATGTAAAAACTTAGACAACCGTGGGAAAATGCACCCTTTCTATGCAAAAAAAAAACCCCACAAGCGGATCAAGACAAAGGCATGACAGGAAAATAAAAGCGAAGAGATTTGAACCCTTTACGATGTAAACGTCGCTGCCGACCGCTACCAAACACCGCCTGGCGACCGTCTACGTCGTCTATACAGGGAGCAAAGGTAAAAACTATTAAAAATAAACACTTCTTTACTCTCAGGGAAGCCTTAAATGTTTTTCCCCCTAAGAGTTGGCGATTGTTGTTTGTTTTTTTAAAAGAGAGAACTACAAAGTACTACTGCGCGCCCTTACAAGTGTGGCACTATCTGTAAGTATTAATTATATTTGCTTAGATTCTAGGACTAAAATTGTATTGTTTATAAAATTATTGTAATTTATCAGAGATGTTTTGCCAAATTTAACGTATCTCTCATTTTTGCACTTATGTACAATGAAAGATAACCGGTTTCAGCCTAAGCTCATATGAACTCTAATATAGCGTTATGAAGGGTTTTCTTTTACTTTAGCTACAGTCTAAAAACACATGTTAGGTTTGTCCTGTGCAATGCAGAACATAAATTCATGACAAGATACCCAGAAATACTCTAAGCTATATAAGACGCACTGAAATGTATCTGATGACAAAAAGAGCATAAACTTCGTACGACATTCAGCTTCAATCTGAAACGAGGAAACAAGAATGAAAAATAACGCCACAATCCACCTAATTCGCTTACCGTCATAAATTAGCAAAGTGATTTTGGCCAAAAAATTATCTTTTTGCCTAAATCAACTTAATAACGTATTGCTGTATTATTTTGTGTGTTTTCTGAAAAACATGAATAAAAACAACAACACTTCGGCAATTATTCTAGGAAGGCGACGGCGTGGGATATCAGGATACTTGAGCTGCTTTAACCTTCATCAGAAAGTCTAAGCAACGCAACACTGATGTTGAGTCAAAACTGGCTGCGGCATTGATTGTAATACAGACACGGTCATAGCAAACCAACACACTGGCAGAAAAAGTAGATACACGTATATACAGCTTATACAGGGAGGTTTGTGATAGGATCAGTAAACCCCACACATTACCAGATAATCTGGGTTAAACATTGCTAATACTCAAGGTTTTTGAACGGGACTTTTTTTTTCTCCCACCACCACCTTCTGTGCAACAGCGCCGGAGATAATCTGTGAACCGTTACGGCGCGACCGCTGTCGTTTACATGTGCTGACAGGAGCTCTGAGGTCTTTGAGCATTGTTAGAATGTGACATAGCCTGAAACGCTAAACGACAAAAAAAAATACTTCCCCCCCCACCGCCCAGGATGACCGTGCCCACACACAACTGGGATTTTTTTTACAGCAGGTCACTCCTGTCTCACAAAGCCACCGCATTGTGTGATTCAGTTGGGCCCAGCATCTATTTCAGACATCCAAGCGACTAACCTGGACTAAAAATAAAAATAAAAAAAACACAAAGATGTAAATGATGTGTCCTTCACGCGTGGCCGCCTAGCCATGAACCGCTGTCAAAAGTGTCCTAAGCTTCTAGCTGCCTTGTGATTTCCCCACGACGCCGTCTTTATGAGGAGAAAGCACAGCCCTATATTGTAAATCAGGGGTTAGCATCAGATAATTTAATATCCTACAGCACCTGCCCAGGAGTATCAACAGTTTATCAGAGCGACACGCAAAAAGAAGAAAAGAACAAAATCAGGACGAAGGGGCTGAAAACACGACAGCGGGCAACACTTTTAATTTTTAAATTTGCCCCGTTGAAGCGTTGCGTTCCAGTACTTAGGAAGCTAAAGTAGGTTTTCTGCCATAAAGCTGTAAACCGTCCTTCACTCCGGCATGCTCAACGCCGTGCGCTGTAGAGACAGAGGGACATCAGCGCACAATAGAGAACCTGCAGGCAAAACCTGGAGCGGTAAGCGTTTAAAAAAAAAAAAAAGTTATTTGCAGTGAAACTATTTAACTGCTAGCTAAATGAGCAAGAGTGTTTGGTTTTTTTGTGTGTGACACACAAAGAAAACACACATTTATGTATTAGGCCTCATTAAAGTGACACACAGTAACAGAACCATTTACTGCTCCAAACATATTTTGGGTACATTTGTTGCAAAAGGTTTTCACCGACATTTCAAAACAATGTGGCTAAAAGGTTTTAAACCGATTTAGAAAATCCTGATTCAGAGTGAGAGTCAGAAAACGTTAACTGCTGGTCTACGGGGGCAAATATGCAGTTTATATGTTTAGTTTATAGTGCATATAACTTAAATATTTCAATAAAAGAAACATGACAGTTCTCATTTAACAGTCCACTTTGAGGAATTGTAGTTATAATGGCTTCAATAAATAGAGCAAAAGCTCACTCAAGAGTTATTTTTGCTTTGATTGCGTTAGCTGGTCTATTTGGGATCACGACTAAAGTCAATTTCGCACGCGAACTCTGCAGAAACTACAGCAAAAATAAGTTGGACTACATGCAACTAAGAACATCTCTATAAAGATTTGCCCTAATGGATACAGCGGTCGGGAATGTGTGTCCAAAATGTGGGGTAGGTGGGACCAGAACGGCAGCATTCTGGTAAGAAACTGGGATAAGAACTGGCCAAATTGTCCAGGCGCTAATAAATGTTGCCAACACAAACAAAACAGTTTGTCATGCTTGCTCCCGGGTGAGCACGCACAATATGCATCTTTGATTTGATCAACCGCAAAAGAGAAGAGACCCCGATCTGTGGATGTGAACGGAAATGCTCTGTGTTGTGGGTTAGTGAATGAAAAAGCGGCAGAGAATAGAAATCTTTGAGACAAGAGGAGACATTCTGGACAGTAGCTGTGATGCCCAATTTTTCACAAGCATCAAATACATGATCAAGCATTGTTAGCCACACTGTCTTATGTTATGTTGCTTTCTTATTCTCATTATAAATATCATAGTTGGCACAGTTCAATAGTAACTTCTAATCGTCATCATCTCATAAATGAGATGCATAGTTTATGCAGCCCAGACAAACGTGGAAATCGGGTCATAAAATAAGGGTGCAACGCCTGCCTTTTAAATGCCAGCACCCCCCGGTCGTTAACAGGCATCTTGTCGGTGGATGAATCGGTCGGTCAACAGACTGCCATGTTTCTCCCGTCGAGTTTCCCCTCATGAGCGAAAACGATCGAAAAGTTTGACAAGTCGCGCTGCGTAATTAGTGCAACGCGAGACGCCCGATGGCTGTGGCGGTGGCAGTGGACGCCGGCTTCCGTGGCCGGGGTCCGGCTTGGAGGGCGATCCGCCCCAGACGAGCGGAGCACCGAGGCGGGCGAAGGCCTCGTCGTCCAAAGCCCGCTGCGCTGTCACAGATCCAGGCCTCGGTGCTCCGCTTTGGGCCTCCGCGGAACACTCGCCCTGCAAATACGTGCTGCAAACAAACCCGACGCCCCCCCCCCCCAAACAAACAAACGCCGGGCCCAAAGCCGCCTCCACCCCCCTGAAACGAAACGAAACGAAACCCCCAAACAGCAGCAATCCCTCGACAAAACCGTTGCTGCTGACTAACCGTGTAACAGGATCGCCATTTGCAGCGAGCGGCGCTAGCACGTAGCTAAGATCGCTCACGTTAGCCGACTGCTAGCTGGCGATAAACACGGCTAGATACAAATAGCTCGGCCGATTGGCGATGTGGCCATATAAGCTGGCGCTGGTGTGTCCGTCCACCGACCTAACCCCAGAACCGCAAAAAAAAAAAAAAAAAAACAGTTCAACAGCACGAACAAGTTAGCTAGGCTACACTGGCAAGCGATCAGTGACAGGGGATGCGTCTATTTCCTGAAGTCCCAAAAAAAAAAAAAAAAAAAAAAGAGAGCTCCGATACGTATCCCTAAAGTTAGAACAAGGGCAAAACACTCCGAAATATACACACACCGGCAGCCTCGGAGACAATCGATGTCAATAGGCGTGTTGCTCCCAGAAAAGGAATCGCACAAGTGTCGTTTTTTTAGACGAAACCGGAGAGTGTGTTCATGCCGCTAACTTGTAAACACGGGACGTTTAAAAGGAAACGCTTGTCGTCAGAGTGTAGACAGTGTCGCGGTCCTTTCTGCGGGTAGCTAGCGTTAGCCTCGGATCCGCAGGCATGTTAACGCGGCCGTAAATTGCACTCCCGTTTCGGAGACTCGGCGGCTAACAAGAGAAAGCAACGCTAGCAAACGGAGAGGCAGAAAGCGTCGCCGAACGCAGCGACGTACGTTACCTTGCACACAGCGCCAGCTGACGCTAACATTAGCTGGCTAACAATCAGCAGTCAACCTACGGTGCTAAGCGGCTAACAACTCACCAGGAATTTGATATGACTTCCCCTCTATTCACGGGATACGTCCAGTCTCCGGCGAATGTGTCGTCGTATATTACATAAACGCGGCCTATATCAGTGGCAGTTTCGCAGGGCACCAAGCCTGTTACTAGAAAAAAACCTAATTCCAACGTTTTTTTTTCCTCTCTCTCTCCTCCGCTTCTGGGTGTTTTTCCTGCGTCACCGGCGCGGTAACAGCCCCCTATCGCTATCTGAGTCCGGTTTCTGGGGCTTGTCACCTCGGTCCCAGCAGTCACTCACAACTTGAATCAGCTCAACATGGCGGAAGCGCAGTCCCACACGAACGCTTCTTAGTAAAAACAGGCCAGACTGCTCTGTGAACTCCGACACTCCGGCGACGTCTGCGAGCTGGTTTGCATCACAAGCCCGACTAGCTCCGCTTAACACAACACCCGCTGAATGGAAGGGCATAAAACCCCACTCGAGTCTGATGAGCGACTCCAGCTCCAGCGGTGAATTCCAGTCCGGGTTTTGACTGAAAAACGGACAGAAACAGATGATCAGCTGTGGCACTTCACTATAACGCCCCCTATCGGACGGGGTGGGCAGACACGAAAACGTCGTTTTCTTAGTTTAAAACTGAAAAACTATGAAGCAGCCCCATAACTGTAATATATAAATAAATAAAATATTCAATTCAATTAAATTTTATTTATATAGCGCCAAATCATGAAACATGTCATCTCAAGGCACTTTACAAAATCAAGTTCAATCATATTATACAGATTGGGTCAGATTATACAGATTGGTCAAAAATGTCCTATATAAGGAAACCAGTTGATTGCATCAAAGTCCTGACAAGCAGCATTCACTCCTGGGGAACCGTAGAGCCACAGGGAGAGTTGTCTGCATTGTACATGGCTTTGCTGCAATCCCTCATACTGGGCAAGCATGAAACGACAGTGGGAAGAAAAACTCCCCATTAACGGGAAGGAAAACCTCCGGCAGAACCGGGCTCTATAATATATATATAAAAAATAAATTCAGCATGATTACACTTAAATCAGTAATAATTCAGTTTAATAAGTTAACCTATTTCTTATTATTTACAGTTGTCAAAAGGTTTTGAAATAAACAATTTTATATTTAAGTTCAGCTCTTGAAATTATGTGGATAGGTTACATGTTTGTAAAGTATACCAGGTCTTCTGCTGCTGCTTTTCACCATGAAATACTTTAAACAGCTGCGGTGACTTCCATAAATAGAACCTGACATCTGATTGGCTAGCCTTTAATGTAGGTCTTCTTCAGAAAAATGATTTTAATAACTCAGTCATTTTTAAGGGGTAAGATTGACACACAAAAACCAAACTTGTTTTCCCATGTGCTATAGCACATGACTGTAAATGAATTAACCAGCTGGTAAATGTATTGTTATGAGTACAATTTTGTTATCAGTTACATTCTATAATTACATATTTAATAAATCATGTACAAGTGTTGTTTAATTCACGCAAGCATTTAATAATTTCTTGAAATGTGGCACTTTTTGATCTCTATAATACCTTTGATTTTGTGACAATGTTGTTTTACAAATATTGTTTTTTTTTTTTCCATTCTTTTGTTTTTGATCCCACGGACCTGGTGACCTGTCCTGGGTGTACCCTGCCTCTTGCCCTATGATTGCTGTAGATAGGCAACAGGACTGTGCACGTACAAACGGGTACAGAAAAATGGACAAATTTCTTTCTTTTTTGAATATTGTTGACTGGGATAAAATTGAGGTAACATTTAAGCCAAAAGGCATTACAAACTTGATGATAATGTCACTAAAATCAAGCAAGTATTTTTTATTTTTTATTTTGAAAATTAAACATGAGACATCATAGTTTTACTCATTATCAGTCAATTCAATTAGGTGCTCATATATCTTCTTTTCATCCCATGGTCCTTTCCCATTTTCCCACTGTGCTTATTTTAAAACCCCTTTTGCGGCTTTGTTTTTGGTAATCTATTTTTAGAAATATAACTTTAACATTATATTAAGTCCCTGCAATTTATTTCACTCTTTAACAAAAAAAACAACAGCTTTTTGAGGCACTAGTGGATTTAAATGAAAATGTTTGAACAGGACGGGGGGAAAAAGACAGAAGGGAAAGATATGTACCAAATGATTCAGGCTAGGAGATTAACTTGGAACAGCTGCACTGAAGGACTGACAGCCTCAACCCATGAGGCTATTTCACTGTTCTTCCCATACCACTGACACTTAGCAGGCCTACTGATGCTGGTAACATCAAAGTTAATCAAGTGTTTATAGCAAGTTATCAAGTATTTTAGAGTGCTCTTAAAATTGAAATCCTACGGAAAAGATTGAGAGTATTAAATCAGAAGGATTAATTTATCTAGTAACAGCTGGATCTATGCTCACTAGCAATTGTTTAATCGCGTTAACAAACCAAAAAAAAAAAAAGCAAATCACATGGCAGCAACTCAATGCATTTAGGCACCTAGACGTGGTGAAGATGGCTCACTGAAGTTCAAACTGTGGATCGGTGTCAGTGAAAAAACGGAGTGGGCTAAGGGACTTTGACAGGTGTGGTCTGAAGATTTCAGAAAGTGCTGATCTACTAAGATTTTCACACACGACCATCTTTTGGGTTTAAAGAGAATGGTCCAAAAAAGACAAAATATCCACAATGCAGTACTTGTGTGGGAAAAAAAGTCTTGTTGATCTCAGAGCTCAGAAATGAATGGATAGACTGGTTCCAACTCATGGTCTGAAAGTCAACATCAACTCAAAGGACTAGTTGCAACTGGGGTATAAGGAATACCGTCTCTGGACATGCAACACGCTGAACGTTAAAGCAGATGGGCTTTTAGCCGCAGAAGACCACAGCGGGGGAACCTCCTCTCAGCTAAGAACAGAAAACTGAGGCTAATGCTCATCAAGGAAACATGAACTAAAACTGTCACTGGCTTCAATAGGTCTTGAGCTCAGTTTCAACATTCAGATGGTAGGGTCAGATTTTGTAATAAACCTACTAAAATCCATTTTTGTATCAACAGTTCGTCCTGGTGGTGGTGAAATGTTGTGAGAGGTTTCTTGGCACAGTCTGTGCCTCAGTTGAGCATCATTTAAATGCTACAGCCTACCTGTTTTGTTGCTGACCATGTGTGCCATTTTATGCAATTAGTGAATGGTTTAAATTATCATTACTATTTCTATATAACTGTGACTCAGAGAATGTTTTTTTTCTTTTTCATAAAGTATGCACTTACTGGTTGAGTAAATGGTTATTGACAGATTTGGGAATGATAACAAACATACGATTTTATACATAAATTAACAAAATATTCAAATATCAGCTGTTTGTGAGTCTTGTCCTACAAACAGGGCAGGACAAGTTGAATGAATTGAATGGAAGTGCTACTTTAAGTCAACATTTTTTGGCTTTGAAAAATCTTTCACTGTTATTATATACTATCATATTTTTCAACAAAATCCAATCATAACCAACCCAAAGTTGTATTAAGCCCTTTGCATGATTTAATTGAGAATTACCACTTTTGTATACGCTTAATGGTGTATTAGGGCAGGACAATAATTCAATATCAATATATATCGCAAAATAACTTTATTCAATAGAAGTGACATGACATTTCCAAAATTTCAATATACATAACAGTCTATGATTGCAGCATTTGTCACTGGCTCACGGTCTGGGTTTTATGTGGTTTTATCTGTTTTATTTTAAAATACGTAAATATTTCTAAAATGTAATATTGGAGATTTCTAATCATTGGAATATAATTGTCATACATTTCTACAGCCATCTGTTGTGGGCATTCCTGGCAGTCTTTCTGAGGCTTTTATTTTATTTATATCGATATCGTAATTATATAGTCCATCCATCCATTTTCTGATCCGCTTTATCCCTCATTGGGTCGCGGGGTGCTGGTGCCTATCTCCAGCGTTCACTGGGCAAGAGGCGGGGTACACCCTGGACAGGTCGCCAGTCTGTCGCAGGGCGTAATTATATAGTATTGACCGCAATTAAGAAATATATCGTGAAATGTGTTTTGGCCATATCGTCCAGCCCTATGGTGTATTTATTTTGCAAAAGCCAAGTTTGATGGTGTGTTCATGCAACCACCGAAAAGAAGGCTTTTACTCTTTGATCTATTCGTAAGCAAATAACATACATACATTTTTATTTCTGTAAACAACAATAATAAATAACTTAGCATTCATTTATGTTGCTGTTGATTTCATTTTCAAAATTCGAAGATCTTCTTGGTATGTCTGCAGCTGTTGAGCTTTTCAACATTTACCATTTAAACTGTAGTCCTCAGGCAAGCTTGCGTTTACCTCAGACCGGCCCTGAATATAACAGAAAATCTTCTTTAAGGTAGGTAGGTGGAATTAAGGTTTTCTCAAGATATGAAATCAAACTCTTAAAGTTATCCGATTAAGATCTTCATGTACTATGTTTGAAAATGTCTGAGAACACTGTTAATGTCTTAATTTAGAATAACACTAAGAATAAACCAATCTTTAACAAAAACTGGTGAGCAAAATTAAGCTGTTTCAGTGTTTGTTTGGTAGAAGATAAAGAGTAAGAGTAATGCCTTCGTTATATTGGTTTCAGTTTGAAGTTTGACCTCTACTATTCACAGTAGAGTGACGTTTTTATTACTTTTTAAAGATTTAGCTTTAAACAATAAAGCAATTTCATGTATGTTTTTAGAAACACCCGTTTTTCCTGCTTTATGTATTCATAATGTTTGTTTTCTCCAGGAAATGTTATACCATAGTATTACAAAGTATACAAATGCATGGTTTTCTATTATGATTTGTACAAGTTTCTTAGCTGAAAGGAAAAAGGTTAATTTTTAAACAATGAGACTTAAATGTGTACCTTATTTTTACACAGACGTTTTTTCCGGCGGATTTTTGTTTTGGTTTTTTTGAATTATATTTTATTTCCTTTTGTCTATGTTGATGCACAAATGTTGGAAAAAAAACCCTCTTAAAATATTGCGTTGTTTTTAGAGGTTTTGTAATTGACCTTTTAAAAAAAATGTTTATCCCAAAAATACTTTATTTTAAAGCTTCAGCACTCCTCTGTGAACCGTGAGCTAACATATTATGTCACTCTTGTTTCTAGGGCAGCCGTTTCAAACGACAAACTAACTCAAACTGTCAGATAAAGCTCCAAGCACTCAAACAACAACAATACAACAACAAAAAACAACAACAATAATAATAATAATAATAATAATAAAAAAAAAAAAAATATTATATATATATATATATATATATATATATATATATATATATATATATATATATATATATATATATATATATATATATATATATATCGGTGCCAGTGCCATTCAGTGTGCTTAAACAGAAAACCCGACATAACTGCAGAATCTCGCTCTTTAAAAAGTCCTGCCTGGGTTTTCTCTCCCGCCCGCCGCTTCTATGCTAATTATCCCCGACAGCAAAGATGGCGGCCAAGCTGCATTGAAATCTTCTCCGTAGTGATTCACTAACTGACGCCTTAGCTGACTTCTTGTTCTGTGGACAAGTAACCGAGTCCTCGCGGCGTTGCTCTCCTCGAGGGAGAAATGCTGTGAGGCTACGGGAGGAGGGGAAAACCATCTTTCTGAGGAGGAGCTGGCCACTATTCGCCGAGGCTTTCTCGTTGTGTGGCGGTGCGCGCAGCGGAGCGGCTAACTAGCCTGTGCCGTCGCTTTCTTTTTTTTTGTGTGTTCTTCTTTTAAAATGGCTCCGGTTCAGATCGGGTCCGATGGGCAACTTGTCCCCCTCGGGGGCCCGGTTGTCTCGGGTCCGCAGCCACCACCCCCCGGCACCCCAGCTACGCAGGGCGTGAAGCTAAGCCTGCTCATTGAATTCCTCCTCCAGCGGACCTACCATGAAATCACCCTGCTGGCGGAGCTGTAAGTAACAGTTAGCCCGCTAGGCCTACGGGCGGGCTAATCGGCTAGCATTCGGGAAACTTCAGAGAACTTCAGAGCTCTAGATGCTCTGCGAATTCAGACGGAAAATGAGGAGATTGTTACTAAAAAAAAACTACCAATTGCACATAACATGATTGCTTTCTTATGGGGCGGACAGGTAAATAACTAGCCGCTGCTGTTTCGCTATCAGTGGTCAGATGTTTACCAGTAAGTACGGTGTTGTTAAAGGTGCTAGTCAAACTTGTCTTTAAAATCAGCGAGAGCCACTGTAAACACAGCCTGTCAGCTAGTGGGAAATATGTCGCTCATTTTTTGTTTGTGTTTTGCTGTTTAGTCGCAAATCGTTACTGACTCGAGGTAAAAACCCATCCTCTGAAGGAAACTCCCACGCTGCCCCTGGTGACGTCACACAAGGCAGCTGTTAACTTTATTATTATTTTGTTATTATTTTTGTGGTTGTTGCTGCTCCAAAGTGACAACACTGGCACGGCTTCCTTCAAACGGGCTCTTTAATAAACGCCGTGAAAACTACAGAAATAAAGACAAGCTTTAGAAATAGATACATTTACAGACAGTCAGGTGACACATACTTTAACAAAAGTTACCTCGTGACCGCCTGCCAGTTCAGAGGTCTTTAACAGATTAATTCTTTGTTGTCCACTCTAAATTAAAATATTAAGTAATTAAAACACCATAACCAATAAATTTACAAAATATTACAAACATAAATACAAATACCTTGACAGCTACAGGAAATACGAGACTGCTACTTGTAGCTCTTTTCCAGATTTCTGCTCCTTCTCTCATATGCAAATCTCGCTGCCTTTCTTATATACGCAAATCTCGCGGTAACTTTCAACAAATAGTTTGAAAAGAAATAAAATACAATAATTTTACATAAACCTCAAAATGTGAACTAAACAACTTAAAATACATTATCTGAAATAAACATACATTTTTTCCAAGAAATAAATCATTTCACTGTCACTTAAAGTTGTTGTTGTGTATTTTAAATTTTAATTTGCGCATGTTCAATAAAAACAGTCCCTTTAAATGTAGCACATATTTCAAAAGTAGAATGGCTAGTATTTGGCTAGTAACCGGCGTCAGGGCACGGCAAGCTCTGATGGGACGGATTCACAGCTGGATCTCACCGTCTACAGGTTTTAAGTCTATTTCATGATATGCCGGCGCAAGCAAGAACCATGCAGGGTCCGCGTCTCTATCAAAGCCTTTTAATGCGCATTTTGAAATATGGCATTAGAAGGGGTTGATGGAAATGGCAAAAATTCGAATTAACTCAGTAAATTTCACAAAACGGTTTTGACGCTCGCTTGAGTTATTTTTTTTTTTGTTTTGTTTTTTGAAAAACAGTAAATGGGCTAAAGAGATGGAAACAGGTTTATTGAATCAGTTCTGACGTAGCGAACCTTTACCTCACGTGACTGATCAGCTGCTTCTGATGCCACCGGTCTTCTCGGACGTTCCCATAACGTTTGAAAACAGAGCTGGAAGCAACAACAGGTGTGTGTGTGGACCGACGAAGAGACGCGAGGATTTCTAAGACTCATCCGTTTTAAAAAAATATAAAAAACTCTGCACATTCATTAAAGCCTCGCTCCATTACTGATCTGTGGTCAGTCCTAGTTAGCAACACCCCCTTCCTGATTATTACAGCCAACGTACGACGACGTCACGCTGTGCGTCTCCTGGTTAATTCGCTGCAAACCAGTAAACGGAAAAACGTCAGATGCGCATTTTCTTTTTTGCGACTGTTTTAAAAATTTGCTCAAAATTCGCATGAGAATATAGGATGGAAACACAGCTAGCGATGCCAGGCCGACTCCACCTGTTGTTGTTTACGTCCGGCCAGTTGGCTGAAAGAAACCTGCTGTGCTTTCGCCGCACCTTCAAGAAAGACAAACCGAAATACGGACGGTCCCAGACTTACCCGTCAAATCAAATGCTAGACTCAGCTTTTTAATTCTGTATATTTACTCATGTCTACGTATCAGTAGCAAAAAATAATAGTAAATGAACAGTTAGTATTATAGCTATAGCAATCAGTGTTACATTTAGCACGTAGTAACAATTGTTACTTTTCTATATTAAAATAGAGCAATTAGACTGATTGTTTCAAATGTAATTTTTGTGTAAATATCGCGATTCCACGAAATGTCTGTGTGTGTGTGTGTGTGTGTGTGTGTATATATATATATATATATATATATATATATATATATATATATATATATATATATATATATATATATATATATATATATATATATATATATATATATATATATATATAGAAGATTTCCAGAAATGTTAATCAGCTATAAAACGTATGGATCTGCATCACCTGCTACTTCCACTGAAAAATGATAGCCAGGCACCAGGATGATGTAAGAACAAAACTCCCAACGGGCCGGCAGTCAGAAATAGAGAGAAAGGTTTGCTAAAACGAGTTCAGAGTAAATAAAATACCACAGTTTGGGTGGGGGCGGTCATCCGAGTCAAACAATACGTCAAACATTGGGTGATTCTATGTCAGAGTTTGTGAAAAAGAAGCTAAAAAAAACCACAACTGTGTAAAGCAAAAATAAAAATAAAAAAAATCTCCTGTCCAAAAAGTTAGTCGCCTGGTTCATTATCCGCAGTTATAGACATGATGTATCATAAAGACCAGGGCCCTTCATAACTTGTAAGATGTGTTAATGCTGTGATATAAATTTGAATTAATCTAAAATCACTGCTTGTTTTCCAGGCTGCCTAGAAAGACTGATATGGAGCGGTATGTTCGTCTTAATACATTTCTTCTTATAAAAAAATTTAGTTAAGAAAAAGTAACTGTTTTACACAAACATAAATTTTTTTATTATTGCTAATTATGTATTTCCCCCCTCTCCCCCCCCCAGGAAAATTGAGATTGTCCAGTTTGCAAGTCGCACCAGGCAGCTCTTTGTACGCCTTCTGGCCCTGGTGAAGTGGGCGAGCAACGCAGGGAAAGTTGAGAAGTGTGCGGTATGTTTGCGTCCGTTGAAATCCCGCCGCTGTCCGTCAACGCGGGCCCCAGCCCGGTACCTGACCACCTTGTCCGTCTCCCACGGTTTGTGTCGTAACAGATGATCTCCAGCTTCCTGGATCAGCAGGCCATCTTGTTCGTGGACACCGCTGACAGGCTGGCTCTGCTGGCCCGGGACGCCCTCGTCCACGCTCGTCTGCCCAGCTTCGCCATCCCCTTCGCCATCGACGTCTTGACGACGGGGTCGTACCCGCGCCTGCCCACGTGCATACGCGTACGTCTGAAACCTTTGTTTTTTTTAATTATTTAATTGCTTTATTTAAAACGATATTTGATCAAAAAAGAAGGCGTGAGTTGTAATATTCTGACTTGTCTGTGATCTTTTTTTTTTCTGTCTTTTCTCAGGATAAAATAATTCCTCCAGACCCTATCACTAAAACAGAGAAGCAGACCACTTTGAACCAGCTTAATCAGATTCTACGGCACCGCCTTGTCACCACCGACTTACCGCCGCAGCTGGCAAATCTCACAGTTGGTAAGCGGCTGGAGAAAAGGTCTCGCGTTTCTATCTCCTTCTGTTTCCCCGCAATAAGCAGAAGTCATGCTTGTTTTCCCCCTCTCTGTCTGTTCTTCAGCGAACGGGCGTGTTAAGTTTCGAGTGGAGGGAGAGTTTGAGGCCACTCTAACGGTCATGGGAGACGATCCTGATATTCCCTGGCGGCTGCTGAAGTTGGAAATTCTAGTGGAGGACAAAGAGACTGGAGGCAAGGCCGCTGGTTCTGACTTTATTAATGTCCCTAGGAGTAACATGCTGAGTATGAGCCAAAGCGTTGTTTTTAACTCTCGCTGCTTGCTCACAGACGGCCGAGCGTTGGTCCACAGTCTGCAGGTGAACTTCATCCACGAGCTTGTCCAGGCGCGTCTCTGTGCCGACGAGAAGCCGCTGCAGGACATGTACAACTGCCTGCGTATCCTTTTGCTCTGTGTGCCGTTAGCTGTTCACTCAGTCAGACTCACTGGCTTTACTGGGTCGTATGTGGAGTGGGAAAACCAGAGTATGGAAAATAAAAGTTTGTTTTTAATTCCTATTCCATTTTCTAAAACACCCCTCCCTCCATCCACCTCTCCAACCTGCCATACAGCCATCTTTTTTTTTTTTCATTCATCCATTTATCCAACCCTCCATCGATCTGTCCCTCTTTCTGTCCACCCATCCATCATTGCACCCCTTCATTCATCCATCAATCATTCCACCCCTTCAAACATTCATCCGTTCATCATCCGTCTGTCCATCCATCCATTCACCTTTCCTTCCATCCATCATTTCGTTCATCCGTCCGTCCATCATTTCATCCATCCATCCGTCCATCATTTCACATATTCATCCATTGGTCCATCATTTCACCTATTCATCCATCCGTCCATTCATCATTTCACCTATTCATCCATCCGTCCATTCATCATTTCACCTATTCATCCATCCATCCATCCATTTATCCATCCATCCATCATTGCACCTCTTCATCCATCCATCCATCATTTCATCCATCATCCATCCGTCCATCATTTCACGCATTCATCCATCTGTCCGTCATTCCACCCCTTTATCCATCATTGCACCTCTTCATCCATCATTGCACCTCTTCATCCATCCATCCATCCATCCATCCATCCATCCATCATTCCACCCCTTTATCCATCATTGCACCTCTTCATCCATCCATCCATCCATCCATCATTCCACCCCTTTATCCATCATTGCACCTCTTCATCCATCCATCCATCCATCATTCCACCCCTTTATCCATCATTGCACCTTTCCTTCCATCCATCCATTATTTCATCCATCCATCCATCCATCATTTCATCCATCCGTCCATCATTTCACCCATTCATCCATCCGTCCATCATTTCATCCATCCGTCCATTCATCCATTTATCCTTCCACCCATCATTCCACCCCTCCATCCATCCATCATTGCACCTCTTCATCCATCCACCCATCATTCCACCCATCCACCCATCCATCCTTCCATACTCAAAACCTAACCACAGTAGGAATTTCTGCCATGATTTTAGTGAAAAGTTTTCTATTCATAATTTTAAAAACCCTGAAAAGGACCAGGAACTGATGCAACATGTAAATAAACCCTGACTTCATATATCTACTCTGCAGCGATTCGGGTTTTGTCCAGTTCTGCTCTGACTCTCTGCAGCAGTGTGTGTGTGTGTGTGTGTGTGTGTGTGTGTGTGTGTGTGTGTGTGTGTGTGCGTGTGTGTGCGTGTGTGAGAAAGCATATAGGGTATTGACGGATCAAGCAGACAAGAGCAGAATTCCAATGAGAATCCCAGCTGCAGTCATGCATCCTGCTTAGCACGCTTTCATTAATGCTTAAATCACAAAACAGCGTTTTGTTACCGCCTAAGAAAGGGCGGCACTGTTCCTGCAGGCGTCGCTCATCTGAGGTGTTTTTTGAATACTTGTGGAAACGCGTCGCTCCACACCTGTCTGCATGTTTGTGAAATTTGGCCAAACTGCATTTTCTGCCAGTTGCAGAGAATCATCGTATACTTAGCCAGACAGCAACGCCTTAGCCACGGAGTCGCGGAGGTCCTGATAAAATGCAGCTTCCATGCAGAAAGAGAAACTATAAAGTTTTAGCATTTGTGCGATAATCAGAGTCTCACAGACCTAATCAAGGATGCGAGCTGAGCAAGGCGCCGCTAATCACAATGCTAATCAGTTCATCTCTGCGCTGCCTTTCACCCAGCGCCCTGTCAAAGAGCACTCTGTGTGAGGCACAGACGGCCCTTTAACTAATAATCCACATCTTGAAGGATGTGCGTGCGCGTGTGTTTTGAATGTTGATGACAGGAGAAGTAAAATACTCAACTGTCTACCTTGATCTGTAATTTCCCCCACGCCATGCTTTTTCCTTAACAGCACCGTGCCCAGATTCCTTTTGTTTGTCGCTGCAGCTCGAAGTGCTCCATTCCCAGACACTGATGCTGATTAGAGAGCGCTGGGGGGACTTGGTGCAGGAGGAAAAATATGTTCCCGCAAAATACCTCACGCTCTCTGTCTGGAAGTAAGACTTTTAAACTTTCGAATGAAAACAGTAAGGTAGAGCGACAGAAACGTTTAAAAAAAAATGACCAAATGCTTTGTTTGTTTCCCCCACTACAGCCAACAGGTTTTGGGGAGAAAAACAGGCACAGCATCCGTGCATAAAGTCACCATCAAGATCGATGAATCAGATGGATCGAAGCCGTTGCAAATTTCTCACGAGCCCGCCCTCCCCGCATGTGACTCAAAGTTAATGGAGCGAGCTATGAAGGTAAAGCAGAAAAAAAAAGGGTGCTGTTTCTAATGTAATGCAAAATATAGGCCTTCAAGCTTTCAATTACAATCAGATTACTGCTTCAGATAAGTTTATTTGTTTCTGATTTGTTTAGATCGACCATCTATCAGTGGAAAAACTGTTGATCGACAGCGTGCACGCCCGCGCCCATCAGAAGCTGCAGGAGCTTAAGGCCATTTTAAAGACCAGCAATCCCAGTGACAACTGTATGTATTTCATCTTTGTTTTCACCTGTTTCTCATTAAAACCCAGAGCGTTTTTTATAATCTGGACCTAACCTTATGAAACAGGTCAAATGGCACAATTGTTACTGTGGCTTTGCATTTATCTGCTATGAAATTAGCTGTAAACACTCTGACTCCTCCAAAAATATTTGTAAAACTTTGACACCAACTAATTTTTATTGCTATAAAAATATCTCATACTAATTTGAATATGTTGAACATTTTTGATAAAATAATTGTGTTTTGGTAAAACCTTATTAACCATTAATGTTGGTTTTGGCTACATGGTTGTGGATTATTATGCAGCTTCAGGATTTGCAACAATTGGTAGAACCATGAATCACGCTGCCCTACTAAAAAGATCTTGTCTGGCCATCAGTTTGTAACCTTAAGTTAAAAACAAAACAAAAAAACATTTGGGGTTGGCAGCAGGACAATGAACCGAAGCACAACAGCGTCTCTGAATGGTAAAAACTAAAATAAAATAAGACGTGTTGAGGTGGCATGGTAAAGGCCTGAACACAAATGCAGTTCAGGCACTGTTGCCTGAAGTTAAGCAAGCCCTTCAAGTTCGATAGTTTGGGATAGCATTTTTTTTTTGTTTGATATTAAGATTTGTTTGAGGACCTGAAACATTTAAGTGTGACACAAAAGCAAAAAGTAAAACTATATAACTTTGCATTTATACTTTACTTCTTTAACAGTTTATCTTCCAATGTGCTGCAGGGAGCTCTTTAAAATACTAGGACATTTTGAAACCGAACAAAAAGAACTATGGTGACTTCTTCCGTAAAACAGAATATTGTTCATCACTGGGTCCCTTAGCAGCAAAGCAGCCTTAGGACATCACACTGAGAGTTGTGCTATTATGTTTTTTCTATGAAACGCTGTGTTAGTTGTATGGCCGATATAATCGATGGGCTTATCCTAGAATATTTTCACACTTTTGTGTGTTCGATGACGTCTCCTGACTCAGATTATTCTCAGGGAGCCCTCGCAGATGACCCAGGTTTAGTGTTTGAATAGGAGGTATAATGTGGGCTTTAGCCTAAATTCAGGTTAGGGGATTTCTACATCAGGCCTGGAGAAAATAACTCAGCTTCACCTAAACAAAAAAAAAGTGTTTAGTCAAAGTTGGTGGATGGTTTCCCTGGTGGGTTCAGTCACTCTTCCACATAGGACCAGGTTTGTCTGGTTAGCTCTTTTCCCCTTGATAAATGAAATCACAGCACAGCTTTGTCACATATATGGAGTGTTTTTCTAAACCACAGATTTTTTTTAAATGTCAATCTTGTTGGTTTTCCTCTGTGCACTTTTACTATTTGTATTTGGGGTTAATGAATTGTTTATTTTACTATATGTGTTTCTCCAGCATTCGTTGAGACGGCTTTGCCCACATTGGTTATTCCGATACTTGAACCTTGTGGTCGCTCAGAGTGCCTGCACATTTTTGTAGATCTTCATTCTGGCATGTTTCAACCCATGCTCTATGGATTAGGTAAGCAGGAGCTAATGGTAACTTTTTATTTAATTTTTTCTACCTGTTTCCGTGTGTCTTTATTCTTCTACCACCCATGAGTTAAAGTTAATGTTTTTAAAACGAGCTTTTTGTATTTTATCTACAGTTTGGCTACTTTAATTAAAAATGTTACTTTCTATTCATTAGGTTTTTCCTGTCAACCTAAGAGGTGTTAACTCTCACCTGATTGTGTTTAAAGCGTTGCCAATACATTTATCTTGCTTTGATGCTGATTTATTGGCATTCTCACCTCTGGGAACATTAAACCCTGGTTTGTTCTCTCTATAGATCAGTCCATGCTAGATGACATTGAAAAGACCATTAATGATGATATGAAGCGCATACTCTCTTGGCTCCAGCAGCTCAAGTAAGTTAAGAAATGCAAAAAAAAAAAAAATCCTAAGTTAATTTATTGAATGTAATAATTTATTAACAGCAAGGTGGAGAAAATGTGAGGCCTTCTTCTAACCCTGAGAGTCCACCGCCTCCGTGACCGCTCCGTCTGAGCTACAGAGCAATTACGTCTTTATTTTAAAGGCATACTATGCAACATTTTTCAGTTAATTAATGTGTTCCATACCGTTTTGGATGATTAAATGAGTCATTTCAGGTCGAACAAAGGTTTTCTCGGCTGCCCTGGGGGTCTGTGGGGGAAATACCGTACTTGCAATTGCAAGAGCTCACGGCCCGCACACACAGAAGTCTCGCTTTACAGCGAGAACTCCATGTGTTTTTGCCCTGCCATTCACTATAGGCACGCGCGAAAGCAACAAAGAACCGCGTGTTAACGTCTCATAAACATGCAAGCATATCGAGTTTTATTATTATTATTATTATTATTATTATTTATTTTATTTTTTTTATGTTGGCGAGACGCTACCGCGGCGGCGAGGCAGCGGCGGCGGCTTGGCGAGGCGGTGACGTCTCGCCAACATAAAAAAAAATTAAAATAATAATAATAATAATAAAACTGCCGAGGCTCGCCAAGATAGCGCTGCGGGAAACCCTGATGTTCATACCTTCGCTGTGTTAGTCATTGTTTGTACTGCCGTTTTTTTCCACTTTTCGTTGCGTTCGCCTGTCTGCTAAGCTCAAAACAACCGCGCCTGGCTTGATGGAGAAACCAGAACAGCTGAGCATCTTTATGACAGTGCACTTTTACCTTTGCCCTCTGGGGGGAGCCTCGCTGGAAAATCAACCCCGGTTGCATAGTATACCTTTATACTGCACAACATAAGCTAACCAGACCTCTCAACTTTTATCAAAAGTTAGGAGTGAGATTATGCTAATTTGGGGGCGGGGCTTGTTTGGGGGCGGGGCTAACCGGACCCTGGAAGAGCCATCTCATTTTTATCCCACCAGACAATGAAGTAGACATGTATTACTTGTGTTAAAAAGAGAAAGAGACATATTAATACTTAATAATAATAATAATACTTAATTAATTTTTCAGTTAATGGATTAAAACATAAATAATACACAATTGTTCAAATAATACTGAATAAAATTAAGTAGATTTTAATTATTGACCGAATAATTATACTGTTACACATTCATCTATGGGTTGTTTATCATTGTAAATCTATAACCTGATTGGTGAATCAGGCTGAGTTTCATCAAGCCTTTATGGTCAACAATTTCCCATTTAGCAGCAACACTGAAGCACACAGAGGTTCCCGCTGCGTCTTTACGCACGATCCAGCTGCTGAAGTCTCACTCTTTTCAGCTCAATGCACTTCTAGACTGTTACAGTTTATAACATTCTCATCACCTTTCACAGCGACAGGTTTCTCAGTCAGTCGCCGCGCTGACCAGACAAATCTCTATTGCTCTCGTCAGTGCGCACTGACGCCCAGAAAGCACCTGCTCCGAGGGAAAGGAGGGGAGGGAGAGGAGCAAGCGCTGAGGCACAGAAATACGGTGCATGTAGTTAAAAAATGCAGAATAAATAAAAACGAAACTTATAAACTGACCAAGTGGCGTTTTAAACTGCATCTGGTTAGCAGAACTGTTTTATGATCAGCGTGCAGCCATGACTGGTTCTGAATGAACCGGTCATCTCGCAGCAGCTCTCCCCCCCCGCCCCCTCCCCTCCTGTGTACGCGGTACAGGACCTTACCGGCTCACTTTCACCGCTGTTAAGACTAAAATTATTCATAACTCTGATCACTCTTCCTGCTGCTCTGTTAACACGAACTGCAGCAGGAATTACTGATGGCCATAAGCTGTGAAAAAAGCTGAAACATCTCAGCAGAAGGCGGAGTTTTTATCGTCCGCTGCCCAGATGGGCGTTGGGATTTTTATGCGTGAGAAATTCCATGTTTGCGTGTGAAATGCCATGTGTTGCGTGTGAGCGTGTGAAGTTAGTGCAGTGCTTCTCAAATAGTGGGGCGCGCCCCCTAGGGGGGGCGCGGTGCAATACCTGGGGGGGCGCGGTGACCCTGGGGAACAGGCTTTTTTTTTTTTTTTTTTTTTTTTGGCCGTACTAGTATACAGTGTAATTGCGCATCCACTACAGTAGGGGGCAGTGGCGCTCTCATTGTTACTTTTGTCATGTTTGCGACAGTGCAACATTTTGGTTCCCTTGGTTACCAGTGTTGAGTCACCAGAAAGCTTCGACTGCGTTCTGTCTACAGCCTCCGTTATTCAACAAAACAACCGCCAACATGAAAAAGTTTTTAACAGGGATGAAAAGGAAAGCGGAGGGAGACAGAGATAATGAGACGAAAGAAAGTCACCCGAAAGCTAAGACGAGGAAATACGACGAAGCGTATTTAGCGCTTGGCTTCACGGTGACTACGGTTGGAGAAGAGGAAAGACCGCTGTGTTTGGTGTGTCTAAAAATGCTCGCAGCGGACAGCATGAAGCCAAATAAATTAGCGCGTCACCTAAACACGTTACACCCCAATCACGCCGATAAGCCGTTAGAGTTTTTTCAGCGAAAACGTGCTGAATATTGCCAACAGTCATCCCGCTTTGTGAAGGCTGCTTCAGTAAACAATCGAGCGCTGTTAGCGTCATATAAGGTGGCGTACCAAATTGCGCAGTGCAAAAAGCCCCACACCATAGCAGAGGAGCTGATACTGCCTGCAGCAATAGACATGGTCTCTGTCATGCTGGACGACGCCAGTGCAGCAAAACTAAAAACTATCCCTCTGTCCAATGACACTGTTGCCAGACGTATAGATGACATTGCTAATGATCTTCAAGAACAGCTGGTAGAGAAACTCAAAGACAAACGTTTTGCCTTACAATTTGATGAAGCAACTGACAGCAACAAAGACTGTCTGTTTATTGCTTATGTACGTTTTGACTTGTCAAACTCCCTGTGTGAGGATCTACTTTTTTGTAAATATGTCAGAGACAGAGCCACAGCTGAAGAGCTATTCAAAATTCTGGACTCCTTTTTGACCGAGAATGGGCTAAAGTGGGAGAACTGCATCGGTGTTTGCAGTGATGGTGCACAAACCATGGCAGGGAAGAGAAAAGGACTTAGGGCACTCATCAAGACAGCCTCACCCCATGCTGAGTGGACACACTGTATCATACACAGAGAAGCTCTTGCATCCAGGCAACTTTCCCCTGAATTAAGTGAGGTTATGACTGACATCATAGGTGTAGTCAATTTTATAAAGACCAGACCACTAAAAACAAGAGTCTTCTCTGCCATCTGTGAGGAAATGGGAGCTGAACATCAAGCTGTGCTCTATCACAGTGAAGCAAGGTGGTTGTCACGGGGAAAAGTCTTGTCCCGAGTTTTTGAGCTCAGAGAGCAAATAAGAGTGTTTTTGGAGCAGGAGCACAAGTATGAAGTGGCAGAAAAATTTTGTGATGAGAACTTCCTGGGAAAACTGGCCTACCTGAGTGACATATTTGGAAAGCTAAATGAACTGAATCTACAGCTTCAAGGGAAAGACAAACACCTCCCTCAGGTCACAGACAAGATTAGCTCTTTCACCCGAAAGCTTGCAATGTGGGGCAGGCAACTTGATGAAGGAAACACCGATTCATTTGAGAACCTGCATGAACTTGTGGACACTAATGACTATGATGTCATCTCAGTGATTCCACACATTAAGCAGCATATTTCCTCACTGATGGGATTCTTTAAAAAGTACTTCCCTGAAAACAGTTCCCAGTATGACTGGGTGAGAGACCCTTTCAGTGCACCAGCTCCAACTGGTTTCAGCTCTGCAGAAGAGGAGCAGTTCATTGACATGACCTCTGACTCCACATTGAGACTGAGGTTCACATCACAAACACTCAGTGCATTCTGGCTGAGTGTAGAGAGGCAGTATCCACTCTTAGGGGAGAAAGCCATAAGCATTCTGCTTCCTTTTGCAACATCTTACCTTTGTGAGATTGGCTTCTCTGCTGTTGCTGCACTGAAGACCAAGTACAGGTCCCAGCTAAACATTGAGCAGGAGCTGAGAGTTGCACTATCATGCTTCGAACCTCGCTTCGAAAAGCTGTGCACTGCAAAACGTGCTCATTGTAGCCATTAAACCTGACTTCTTCCTCATTTTGTTTAAAAAAAGAAAGAAAAAATGAGCACAAATTGTTTAATTCATTTTGGTTTTGTAGGTTCAAGTGTTATATATATTGTGCTCCTGAGTTAATGTGGCTGAACTGAATATATATTAGTTATTATTTTTTTAGTTTTTGTAGTTTATTAGTTATTATAATTATTAAATATTATTTATTGTTCTGATTTAATTTTGCAATGGTGCAATTAGTTGGTCAAACATGTTTACAGTTTAAACAAGGATTTATATATTTTTAATTTCAGGCATTGATGCACTTAAAATAATTTCTGTTGCAGACTTAAAACATTATTTAATAAAGTTATTCTTTGTAAGTTTGACCATATGTGTTTCTTTTTTTCTTTTTTTTAATGTTAATAAGGATAAAATGTTATGCAGGGATGGAAAGTCACGGTGGGAAGTGGGGGGTGCGAATAGTTTTCTTCTTGCTAGGGGGGGGCGTAACAGAAAATAATTGAGAAGCACTGAGTTAGTGAAATGCGTGTGTCACACGGTCAATGCGTGAGAGTTGAGAGCTATGAGCTAACGCTCATTAATTATTATTAATTTGATTAATAATAACAATAACAGCTGGCTGTTATTAACGTTAGCTCTAGTAATGGCTAGCTAACGTTAGCTATTATTTCAGCTAGTGTTAGCTGATGTTGTCTGGAGGTTTAGTAGTAAACCTCCAGGATAACATAAGCTAACGTTAGCTGTATAACGTTAGACAACATAAGCTAACACTTGTTATTAACACCTAACGGCTGTTATTAACGTTAGCTCTAGTAACAGCTAACTAACGTTAGCTATTATTATTTTAGCTAGTGTTAGCTGATGTTGTCTGGAGGTTTAGTAGTAAACCTCCAGGACAACATAAGCTAACACTAGCTGTATAACGTTAGACAACATAAGCTAACACTTGTTATTAACAGCTAACAGCTGTTATTAACGTTAGCTCTAGCAACAGCTTGCTAACATTTGCTATTATTTCAGTTAGTGTTAGCTTATGTTGTCCAAGAAGTTTCCTACTAAACCTCCCAGACAACATCAGCTAACGCTCACTAATTATTATTAATTTGATTAATAATAACAATAACAGCTAGCTAACGTTAGCTATTATTTCAGTTAGTGTTAGCTGATGTTGTCTGGGAGGTTTAGTAGGAAACTTCCTGGCTAGCGAGTTAGATGGACACAGACAGCCCAGTGACTGGATGATGTTGGACTGAGGTCCTCCTTCAAGCTGCGCCATGCTGCACCACGCACCCCCACCTCACTATAATTTCACATCTGTCCTGTATTGGGCTTTGTTTTTCAAACGGCTATCTGATAGCAAAAAATACCTAACATTTTGTCTTTATCTCTCAGTAAGAGCATCCACACCGAAGAGTGTTTGTTGTAGGTGCAGCGTGGTTGCACTTACTGATAATGCATACGACTACTGGAGAAGATGTGGTGTTTAAATTTGGGATCTTTAACAGGAGTCCGGACAAACGAGTTCCACCGCCATGGTTGCAGCAAACCATTATAACCATTAAAACGAGACAAATCAAGATAGAAAATTATCATTTTAAATCTTACATTTTTATTCTATATAAAATATATTAATCACAAAAGCCATTGTTTAGCCAGAAAAATGTTAGAATTATAAAAATCTAGATACCCACAACAGTCTGCCTCTAGCAACTTAAAAGTAAAGTTTCCTGATAAATGTCGCCCTTTTCCTCATTAACTTAGTTGCAGATAAAAACCTTAAAAGGTGGATCTGTTTGTATATTGGCCATTCATTTAAGTCCCAGAAAACAGTGTCGGTACTTCAAAACAAATGTTATAATATGTGTCCTGTGAGGGTGTGACGTATATCTCTGAATCTTGGCTATCGACAGCACAGCTTTCATGAGAAGATCCACTTTCTATTCTCCCTGGTTAGGTTCTGGCTGGGGGAGCAGCGATGTCGACAGTCCGTGAAACACCTTCCCACCGTTTGCACCGACATCCTTCACCTCTCCAATTCAGCCTCTCACCCTGTCGGCAGCTTGTCCAAGCACAAACTCTTCATCAAGCTCACTCGTCTCCCACAGTACTACATTGTGAGTTGTTTTTTTTAGCCGACTAATGTGAGCGTGCCCTATCGACGTTCAGTCTCGTGTGTTCTATCAAATCTCTTTTCCCCCCCACAGGTGGTAGAAATGCTCGAAGTGCCTAGCAGTCCCACAGCGTTGCAGTACAGATACTCTTTCCTGTCAGTTTCTCAGTTAGAGGGAGAGGATGGGCCTATGTGTGCACAACTTTTGCAGCTTTTCAAACCCAACCTGGAGCACCTTGTCCAGGACCCGACGACGGGGAGAGAGGCGCGACCTGGAGCAAAGAGAAAGGTAGTGGACCATTAATCTTTTATCATTAAGAAATTATCTGATGCAACATGCCCCGTTTACTCTGATATCTGTCATTAAAACGGGTGTAAACCAGTATTAATAGAGGCCGCCTGTGTGTCGTTTAATCTCAGCGTAAATGCAGATGTTCTGTGAACGCCTCAGAGGTTTGTTAGGGAGAATTAGGGGACAGCAACATGAAGATCAAGGAACACAGCAGACAGGTCTGGTGTTAAATCGTGGACAAGCTTTAAGAAGTTGGTTCTCTTGACTCAGTGGAGTGATTACATGAAAATGGTTGGCAACAAGAAGGTTCTGGGTTTAAATCCCAGTGATGGTCTGTCTGGATTGAGTTCCTTGGGTTCTTTCAGGGTTCTCCAGTTTGTTCCCACAGTCCAAAATCACGACTGGCCTCACTGAATTGCCCTTAGGAGTGAGTGTCTCCGTGGCTGTCTGTCCTGTGAGTCTCTATGTTGTCCTGTGATGGATTGGTGACCTCTGCAGGATGTACCCGGCCTCTCGCCCAATGACCGCTGGAGATTAGCACCTGCAGCCCTGCGCCGATTCTTATTAGAAGATGGCTGGACAGAAACAAATGCACCTGAAACCTTTTTGATTTAGATTTATTTTTTAATATAAAATTGCATATTTCATTTTCCATCCTCTTTTTAGATTTATACATGATATCTATTTGTTTGGTCTATCAGAAAAAATATCACCTTTTTGTGGTTGTAACGCAACAGGGGGGGAGAAAAACAAAGAGTAACGAAATTCATCTGCAAAGCGCTGCATCTGAGGCCAAATTCAGCCTAAACTCCGTTTTCTCTCTCCTGCTCTGTAGATTGCTGGAGATCAAGGGGACCCCGAGCCTAAGAAACCCAAGAGGTCTGGAGAAATGTGTGCGTTCAACAAAGAGCTGGCTCATCTCGTAGCCATGTGCGACACCAACATGCCTTTTATCGGTCTCAGAGCCGAGGTGAGTCCGGCTTCTGAGACGGCTTGACTTGTATTTCCTCAATCAAGGCTTGTAATTCCTATCTGATGCCGGCTGTTTTTTCTTCCTTTTTCCGAGCAGCTTTCCAACATGGCGATTCCAAACGAAGGCGTCCAGGTGGAAGGAGACGGCAGCAGTCACGCGATACGACTGCTAAAGTAATAACACAAACCAGCATGCGTTCATGCGTGTTGTTTTCTTCGATCTGCAGCTTGCTCAATGGCTCGTATTTTGTAGGATCCCGCGCTGTAGAGACGTCGGAGAGGAAACCAGGAGAGCTTTGGAGCGCTCCCTTTTGGACAGCACCATCCGCTTGCAGGGGAGGAATAACCGAACCTGGGTGGCTGAGCTTGTGCTGGCCAACTGTCCGCTCAGCAGCACCAACAGCAAGGAACAAGGTGCTTTTCTCTCTACACCACCAAAAACTGTTAGTTGTAGTCGTTTAGTCAGAGTACTGCACCCAAAAATGTATTAAAAACACTTTTAATACGGTGTCTCAGTAATGGCGTCATTCTATTTATTGTTCCTCTGTTATTGTGACCTGCGTTCTCATCAAGTTTCTCTGTCCACTAGCTTCCACGCGCCACGTTTATCTGACCTACGAGAACCCTCTGTCGGAGCCAGTGGGCGGGAGGAAGGTTGTGGACATGTTCCTGAACGACTGGAAGGCCATTAGCCAGCTCTACCAATGCGTCCTCAACTTTTCTCGCACACTGCCAGGTAGGTCCAGAGTCAATTTTGGTTAAAACTCTGCCGATGAATGGCTTCTCGCTGATTTTTCCATCTTTCCATGAATACAATCATCATTTCTTCCAGGCATCTGTTTATCTGTCCGTCTTTCCAACCATCTAGGAGTTCGTCCGTCTATCTTTTTGTCCATTACTCTGCCTATTGAAACATCCTTCCATTTGTTTTGTCCATCTGTTAATCAGGTTTTTCATCCATACTCTAACAGACTCTGGTGTTTGTAGGTTCTGCATTTAAAAGCTGACCCGTTTAGAAATATCTGTAGTGAATTCATAGTGAAATGACTTACTTAGATTTTTAAAGTTCTGCAGAAAGGGACTTTAACATTAGACTCTGGGAAAGTATGGGATTTTAGATATGACATTTACTGCATGGGAGGTTGTAAGTTATTAAATATCTGTAGGTGTTTGCGATTCATTTTATTAAAATTAGCCTTTCTACATAGCATCAGATTGCATCCTGAGCTATTTCTGTCTCTAGGCTCCCACATACTGGTGGACATGAGTTCGTGGACAGCACGTTAACGGTTAATGCAACACGTAAACGGCTCTATGGTTATTTACAGATGTTCAACAAAAACACCATTTGCTTTGATTGTCGCAAATCGCCAAAAGTCTGTCTGTTGGAAACAAAAAAAAAAACTCCTGTGTCCATCACTGAATTAAGATTGCTGCTTTATTCTTGGAAAACCCACGTTTGTTGCTAGATGGGCCCCGTGAACGGGTTCCCAGATCCCAAATGGAATAAAATTTAATTCAATTACGCTCAAAAATATTCTGGCAGATCTAGATTTAAAGAACTTTTTATTCTAGCAAGAAGTAGGAAGGAGGTAGCCTTCAAAATATAACATGCATAAATTTACATGATAGAGACAGAAACATATAAAAAGAGAGACAGATGGATAAATATGAGAAAGATTAAGAGAGACAGAAGCTGGCTGCTCATAAAAAGCTGTATTCTGTGATATTAATGGAAAGCTAAGTGGAAGAAAAATCTTAGCAACCCCCCAAAAAAGAAGCAACCCTATGTCAATTGTTTATCAACATAAAGTCCCCCTACAAAATTTTATTATAGGGATTTTATTATAGGGTTAGGTTAAGTAAGGTTCTGTCTTCATTGTTATAGTGAACGTATATTTTTAAGCGTCCCTTACTCTGTGTAATACAGCCGAACACTGTGGTTTCTCCTCTCTCCAGAAATGCCCCCTTACCTGAGCCAGTTCTCCGAGGTGCGGTTGTATAACTACCGTAAGCTGGTGCTGTGCTACGGCACCACCAAGGGCAGCTCTGTCACCATCCAGTGGAACTCCAACACGCAGCGCTTCCACCTCGCCCTGGGCACCGTGGGGCCCAACTCGGGCTGCTCCAACTGCCATAACATCATCCTCCACCAGCTGCAGGAGATGTTCAACAAGAACCCAAACGTGATGCAGCTGCTGCAGGTACGCCGTCAAGACGCCACAGCGATCTCGGCCAAACGCGAGCTGCTGCACATTTAACCGCAGCCAAACAAAAAAAAATGGCACAAATATATTGAATTGTCTCTCCAGGTGCTTTACGACACACAAGCTCCTCTCAATGCAATCAACAAGCTACCAACAGTGCCCATGCTGGGGCTCACCCAGCGCACCAACACCGCCTACCAGTGTTTCTCCATCCTGCCTCAGTCGGCCACGCACATCCGCCTGGCGTTCCGCAACATGTACTGCATCGACATCTACTGCCGCAGCCGAGGGGTGGTGGCCATCCGCGACGGAGCCTACAGCCTCTTTGACAACTCTAAGATCGTGGAGGGATTTCAACCCGCTCCAGGACTGAAGGTAAACGGCGGGAGGAGGAGGAGGAGCCAGAGGGAGGAGGAGCCAGAGGGAGGAGGTTTGGCTCTCCAGCAGCGATGGGTGCTGGAGACGGAAACCTTTTTTTTTTTTCTTTTTATTAGGTCGACATGATTACAGATAAGTTAAAATCTTACAATTGAATGTGAGGTACAACGCAAAATCTTTTAATAACCCCACTTCTTACGCTTGCTTTAATTCTGCAGTAAATAGGACCACGTCCATCCTAGGGCTGGACGATAATTCAACAACAATATATATCGATCGATAGACGTGTGGCGTGATAGGAAAAATAGGGTCGATAAAAGTTCGATAGAGACAGTAAATTCTGTTATGGTTAAAAAAGTTGGTTAAATAAAGATTTAATTGGAATTCTGTGTTTTGTGTTCTTTATTAAAATTAAATCATTTAGCAATATCATACGATGTCCAGGCAGAGCTGCACATAAAATATGGTTTTAAATATTTTTTAATAATTATTGATATCGATCAATATGCATTTTTTTTTTTTTTTATCGATAAGCTTTTTTTTTCTATATCGTCCAGCCCTAGTCCATCCAACAACTTTTACTCAAATGCAGACTTTAGTGCATTAAAATCTGTTTGGAAAACATTCATTAATTTAGGCTAATGTCATATTCTGTAGAGCAGGTAAAAAAATGCACATATTTTTTTTGGTTATGTTATTTATGTTTATACATTTTTTGACTCGACAATTTCGAAAGGTTTGGTCACCCCTGCTTTAAAGCGCCTTGGCTTTGTGTTTACGGCGGCCTGCAAAAGTATTCACTCCCCCTTATCTTTTTCATGTTAAGAAAAACTACAATAAACTTCTCTTTGTAATGTTATTAAATACACTATTACAAACTACTGCTTATTGTTTTACAAATAAAACTGAAAAGTTTGATGTTCATTTTTATTCAGCACTAAAAGAATAGTGTACAACCGCAAACATACCAAGACACGGCTGTCCATCTAAACTAACAGACAAGAAAGGGAAACGCGTTACGTGAAGGAAGCAGCCTATGAGGCCATGGTCACTCTGGAGGAGCTGCAGAGTTAAGATGGGAGAGATTTTAGTTGTATGTTTGAAAACAAAATTTAAGCCTTTATGGAAGGAAATTAAGAATACAGGTATTGTTTAACAAGAGCCAAAAGAAGTCCAGTTTAAAGCTACTAGGGGTGTCGATTCTTTTTTTTCTTTTCTTTTTTCCAAAACACCCAAAAAAAAACGTGTAATGTGGTGCAGCTTTTCACATCAGATGTTTCTCCGTCCCCTTTCCCTCTCCCGTTAGACTTTCCTCAACATGTTCGTCGACAGCAACCAAGACGCTCGCAGACGCTCGGTCAACGAAGACGACAACCCTCCCTCGCCTGTGGGCGTCGACGTGATGGAGAGCCTGATAAACCAGCCGCCAGCTCCACAGCAGCTCCAGCCAATGAGAGGAGGCGCCGGAGGCGTGTACCCTCCGCTCACGTCACCGCCACCAAACTACCACGCCAATGTTACCCCGTCGCCATCCATGATGCCCACCCAGTCTCCAGGTATCGCGCCACGTGATTCTGCCCTATAGTATTTGTGAGTGTGGGAGTCTTGCTCTGCGCGTGTTGCCTCATCTCATCCAGACGCCTCGCATCGTTCTAAAGGACGGATCTTTTATTTTAAACCTCGTCTCGTCGTCATGAGCTTTTCGTGGTCGCTGATGTATTTGTTGCCAGAGCAGGTTGTGTCTGTTTGAGAAAGAGCTTGTGCTACCACGTGTTTCCCCTTTTTTTTTTAGTGTTTTAAGAACACGAGATCCTCTTTGTTTCTCATGCAACATCTTTAGATGCACATCTCACAGTGAAGAAGAAACAAAGCATGCCCCCCCCCCTCCTCCTCCTCCTTCTTCTCTTCTTCCTCCATTGATCTCCATCTCAGCCCGCCAGCCAGAGGCCACATCCTCGCTGCTCAGCTTTAGCTTGTATGCGAGTGAGAGGTTGCGAGTGTGTGTGTGTGAGAAGCAGGTTTCCTCCATAGAGTCTTATGAGCCATTTGATGTATGTATGTGTGTATGCAGGGAACATCCATGCCTCTGGCTCCCCTAGTGGAGCTTTGAGGGCACCCTCTCCTTTTGGCCCCACCCCGTCTCCATCGTCTCTGGGCATAGCCATGGGCCAGACCAGCTTTGCCAGTCCCCACGGTAAGCAGCAGGGAGGGGCCGTAAATGCTGGCCTGGCGTGTAAATCCTCTCTGCTGGGCGAGGGCTTGAATGGGCTGAACTGAGCATGACTAAGGCTATTTGTGGGCTGCAAACATTTCAGGAACATTTATAAAGCCAGGGCACCCTGTGGGATAAGCGCCAAGATTTGGTTTACCCGAGTAAAAGCAACCCTGGGAAATTTAAACTGTCGCTTTTCCATCACAACGGGGCCTTTATTTAAATTAGCCCAATGACAAATGGGGAAGTTGTGCAGAAAACTGCACTTCACCTTCAGACCAGTGGGTGGCAGTAATACACCAAAGTCTGACTTAAAGCTGTTTTTTTTTTTTTCCAAACATTAGTAATAGTCTTTGAAGGTAGTGATTAGTTCTGGTCACCAGTTCCAACTTGTATTCTTAAATGTGTAATTATATTTATTTCATATGATACTTTTGTGACTTAAGAAAGTAAAAGTGGTTTAGTTTCTTTAAGCACCTCACAAAACCTCCCCCTTCTGTCCTTCTGTATATGCTGTCCAGCCTTTCTTGTAACTCTTTTAGGTGTTTAAAGGACTGTAGGCTAATAAAGTATTTTTGTTTCAAATGATAAATAATAGTAGAATATGAGCAGCTTTAGAGTTATACAGTTGATTCTTTCCTTCTATTATTCCTTAAAAGTGCATGGCCACGTTATTTGACTTTTTTTTTTATTTATATGTCAGTAACTCTGGTTTCATACAAAGTTTTTATGAAAGATTGTCACGTCCTGCTGGCATATTGGTTGTTATTGTGGTTTTTATGTATTGTTTTTGCTCAATTTTTTAGTAAATTTATTTACGATTTTAACGGAAGTACATGCTGCACATGCGCAGCAGGGGATAAAACAAGGAAGCGGCTAACAACGCTAACGCATCTCTCAGCGAAACAATGGAGAAAGGTCCAAGAACCAGTGGGGAAAAAAATCACAGAAAAATATGATTCCAAGAGGGAAAAGACTGGAATAGCGCTGGGAATGAACGTTGGTGTTGCCTGAAGCGGACGCTAAACCTGCCGATTGTTCAGATGTGACTGCAGAATTGATTGACATGAGTAAATTTTCTGACATGAGGCTTTTAAAGTTGCTGTAGATCGGTGTATTTAATTAAGAACGGTTGTTCTTAGATCATGCCGAGTTGCCGCTTTACTGCGTGTCATTGCAGAGGGTCAGGTTAGTTTCATGATAGTTCTGAGATACTGCTGGTAGATGGCGCCACATCTGTTTATATCTGGCCATCGCCCGGTGCTAAGGCTGTTTTTGTCCACAAAAAGGAGCTTCAAAACCTTATCAAGATGGATACTTGATGTATATAACTTTATTTTAACATGATCAATCTTTTTTTTATAAGCTTGTACTGGATCCATAAGCTGTAAAAGTTTTAAGTTCTAAAACTCACGGCACAGAATGGTAAAACTTTATCAAAATACCACAGGTACAAGGAATTGATACCTTGACTTACGGCTTGGCGATATGGCCCATAATCAGTATTGTGATACATTGAGCATTTCACCTCCATAACGATAAATGGACGATAACACTAACAGTCTTTGGGAAATTTGTACGTTTTTTATGTACAAGGAAACCGAAAGTGCTCTTTATATTCTGGTACTTGCAGTTACTTTTTATATTTACTTTCGGCTGAGACGAACACATAGCAGGTAGCGGGAAACCCCAGAGTGTCTGGCCAAGTTAAAGCTGCAGTCAGTGGGGTTTTCCCCCTCCATCTGTCCGTTTAGATCAGCAGCCAGACCCGCCTGTAAAAGGAGCTCTGCTGCTCCGAAAACTCAGGAAGCACATTCAGGTAGGCTCATAATATTGATGGCCTGACTGCACAGGTAAAGTTTAGAGCTGTACGTTCTTGCTTAAAAACATCCTAAAACTACTTTTTCTAACAAACAGAGTATAAAATCGATACATTTGTACACATTCACCCCCTTACTGCTTCTTACTCCTCCTGGTAGCCTTGCGTTGCTTTCCACAAGCAATAGAAAAGCGCCTAACGTTTCGTGACTGATGATCGCCTCTCTTCTTCACAGGTCCTCTGGACCCCAGCTCTCCGTACACCATGGTGTCTCCCAGCCACAGAGGCCAGTGGCCAGGCTCACCGCAGGTTTCAGGACCTTCTCCTGGGGCAAGAATCCCAGGCATGTCCCCCGGCAATCCTTCCCTGCACTCGCCTATTCCTGACCCCAATTCTCCACGCGGTGGGAGTAGTAAGTACTGCTTTCTTATTTATACTAACTCACCGTGACTTTAACAGGGCTGCATGATGGATCTCAAATGTGCCATCGTTGCGGTCAAAGTCTGTGCGATGATAAGAATTCAGGAGATTCAATGTAATATTTGTTGGTTATAATTAGGGATGCACCGATGGCAAGAGTTGGGCCGATATCGATATCCGATATTGATATTGCTGTTATGTCCACTAACCGATATTTACAGATGTGTTTATATAAATACGCACACACATATATATGTATGTCGATGGCGTGCTAACAATTCTCCCAGCCAGGTGGATGGAGCCCCGCTGCAGGAAATGCCCACGCCTGAAAAGACGGTGATGCCAAAGCTAATAAAAACACAGGTTCCATGGTTGGAAATTCAGAAGACTAAAACAGCGACTTCACTTTACATAGTTTAGCCTTGGTTGTATCTGCTGAAGTCAGCTGGGGTTAAATTTGCTTCTTCGCCAGTTTGACTCAGACCTCTCCTGGAGACAAACTAATTGACCTCCTGTGGCAGACCTCTCCTTTTTATACATAAATAGATCTGGTACAGATCTGGTAGAAAAAGTAACGTGTTGAACACATACATAAACTACCTCAGGTACCTGAAAATATTAATCTGTGTAATTTATGCAATTTATGAGCTTTCAGTCCATTAAGACTTACTTTCGGTGCTAAAATATTATTGTACTTTTGCTCGATTGTGTTATCTTGGGATTTCTTTTGTAGATTCAAATAAGAAGTTGTTTTTTTTTAAGGGACAAAGTACTTAAATATCAAATGTTTAATTCTCAGCTATTAATCCCTTTGAGTTTAATAGGTAGGTAGATCAGATTTAGGTTCACGGTTCAGATTTAAGCACTCTGTCTGTTAGATTGTGTGTTTTTCATGATGCCCCCTTCTTTTCTGTCTTTTGCCTTAGGTTCCCAAGTCATGCCTACCAGTATGCCTCCTCCCCGAAAGCTACCTCAGCGCCCCTGGGCCGCCTCCATCCCCACCATCCTCTCCCACAACGCCTTACATGTGCTCCTGCTCCCCTCACCCACTCCCTGCATGGTGCCCGGCCTGGCAGGGAGCTACCTCTGCTCGCCGCTGGAGCGCTTCTTGGGCTCCGTCACCATGAGGCGCCACCTACAGAGGATCATCCAGCAGGAGACGAACGTGAGTGTCTCGTCAGATTATTCCGATGATCGGCTTATTCGTCGTCTCTGCCGTAAAAAAACGCGGTGTTCTGCAGTACCGTGACCGCTCGGCTGTGTCGCATCTCCTTTTAGTTGATGATCGTGAACTCCAACGAGCCGGGCGTGATCATGTTCAAAACGGACGTCCTCAAGTGCCGGGTGGCTCTCAATCCAAAGAACTATCAGACCCTGCAAATCAAAGTTACCCCGGAAAACGCGGGCCCCTGGTCCCAGGAGGAGCTTCAGGTGCTGGAGAGGTTCTTCGAGACCCGGGTGAGTGAAAACGGCAGCGACGTTTGTGATTCTGCCAAAGCGGTCCTCCGCTGTGCTTTATCCCGTTAATCCATCTTGTTTGACTCTTTTTTTTCCTGTCAGGTTGCTGGTCCTCCCTTTAAATTCAACACTCTGAGTGCCTTCACCAAGCTGCTCGGGGCTCCCACTAATGTTCTCAGAGACTGTGTGCGCATCATGAAGCTGGAACTGGTGTGTAGCTTTTTATTTCCTTTTACCTTAATGAAGAACATTGCTTTCTTTACTTAAGCTCTTTACTATAGACGACCTAAAAGTATATTTTATTTTACACATATTTTGGCAGAGGAAGCCCAATGAATTATGAAATGGCATTACCTTGTAGCTGTTCGTCGTTTCTTCATGTATTTCCTCCTTATTTGTTTTTTAGCTCCTCCATTTTTTTCCCGCCTTTATTGAAAACGGATATAAAAATATCACAAGATGGAAAAACATTCAAATGACCTTTTCTGGGATCTTCATTTCTATTTGAAGCAGAAGTGAAATGACACGTTGCGGGCGTGCCATCGTAAAACGGCGCTATTATTGTTTTAAAACACCGAAAACAGCACGGCTAGATTCTTTAGCTTTACTTAAACACCAATTTTTAAGTTTAAGCTAAAGAATGTAGGTTCTTATGTCATCGCCGAGGTTTTCAAGCAGCTGGCAGCATTTTCAGACGCAACACGAAGGGGAGGATCAAACGGAGCCGCTTTGTTGTAATGCCTTCCTGTTATCTGCTAGAGGTCTGGCTCTGGGTTACCATTATACTAACCTGACTCCGCCAGATGGATTTGCTCCGCATATCCATCTGGAAACCTTCCGTTGAAGTAATTTTGGGAAGGGGCGAAAATACTGGTTAGCTGATTGGCCTATGTTGGTGATAGACGGGCCAAATGAACCAATCAGATCAACGAAGCATATGACGTACTCGTCAACATGCTTCATCGTCGCTCGTAACAGAGCGACGAAGAAAACACAACCACAAGCCAAGCTACTCTTGCTGCTGCAGGTAAAGGCTCGTTAGCTCAGCAAAGAAATACTCTGTAATTCCGATAAAACTTGATTGATAGCCACGCTAACGCTAGTTTCATCGGCTGAAGCCGCCATGTTCTTTAGACTGAACTGTCGCTCCTCGTTGCGTCACACCTCAACCCGCCTCAAAGCCAACGCTGATTGGACGTTCGTTTGGTGAACGGCTCCAGATTTTCTTTAACGGAAAGTAGCCAGACTGATCTGCGAGTGAAACCTTGAAAGCTCGCGAGATCAGGATGGTCTCACGAGGCTAGCATTATACAGCCTGCATGAAGACATGTGGACATCTCAGATGATAGTTTCCTTTTGTCCTTTCCTTGCCTCGCTGCCCTTCCTGACTTCATTTTAAGCACCTCAGTGAAAACTGAAATAGGTCATTTAGAGATTTCTTTACCTAGTAACCTCGTCTATATGAAGGCACGTTGAAGAAGGTGGAACAAGAGGAACAGCCTTGTTTTTTTTTTTTTTTATCAGTGTAGCCCCAGTTACTGACCATAATATTTCTCCCACAGTTCCCCGACCAGGCCGGACAGCTCAAGTGGAACGTCCAGTTCTGCCTCACCATCCCTCCGAGCGCTCCCCCCATCGCCCCTCCTGGGACCATCGCTGTGGTGCTCAAGGCCAAAATGCTTTTCTTCGTAAGTCACGGCTCTTTCCTACCTCGACGGGCATTACAAGCCTTTAGATGTCTGAAGGAGCCTGACAGTGCGTTTACTGTCTTTTTGTTGTTGTTGTCCCGCAGCTGCAGCTGACTCAGCGTATCCCGGTGCCCCAGGAGCCCGTGACCATCATCGTGCCCATTGTGTATGACATGGCCACGGGTCTCACTCAGCAGGCTGATATTCCCAGACAGCACAGCTCCTCTGGGGCCGCAGCGCTTCTGGTCTCTAATATCCTGAAGAGGTTCAACGAGCTGCACCCTGCCAGGCAGGGTAAGACCCGATTCTAAACTCACCCTAACCCCGCCGTTAACCGTACGGGAGCTGACCTTCCTAATGCCGACCCTCTCATGTTTCAGGCGAGTGCACCATCTTCGCGTCTGTTCAAGAGCTGATGGCCGGCCTCACGCTTCCCCCCAGCACCCGATAACAGAGCAAACCAACTCTGACCTCGTGCCGAAACCAAAGCGGGGGTCGCCTAAGATCAAGCATGGGGCCCGGTCCAGGAAAAGGAAAAGCTGCCGTCTCAGTACAGCAAGAAACTTTTGAACTTCATTACTGTCAAAAGGCTAAAACATCAGCAGGTCTTGAGTTTGGCTTTTCTTTGAAGGCGGGTCTTAGCAAGACGTTAATTCTGAATGCAAAAAAAAAAAAAAAAGATTTGTAAATGTTTTATTTTTGTCCTCCAGGCACTTGTAAACAAACCTATCTATTGAAAATTAAGATTGTTTACAAAAATATGTAAATTATTGTAAATATACTTGAGATAGATCTTTGCAAGAATTGTTTTTTTTTTTTTTTCTTTTTTTTTTACATCTGATTGATATTACTGTAGTATCAAGGGATAGGTTCCTTAGCACATTATTTAACGATCTTCCTGCCTTCATTTTGTCTGTATCTGCTCTTTTTTTTTTTTTCATTTTCTATACTCTAAAGCTGTGATAAACTTTATAAGCCAGTTGTATTTTACTAAGACCCGTTTTGAGTCCTGATCAAAGGATTCAGAAACACGCTGTCTGACTTTGCTATTTAATAAACAAAGCCCCGAGTTGGTTTATGTTTTAAGCATCTTCCGTTTGGTGTTGTCTATTGAACTACTGTCTCTTCTCAAGAGTTAACGTGTTTGTGTTTTTTTTTCCCTCCTGTCCTTACTCCTGACTTCAGTCAGAGCCGACATTTAGAAAGAGAAGTTAACATTTATGTTCTCTCTCTCTAAGCATGAGCCCAGCCACGCCTCAGACGAAGCTTATCTCAGCCACTTGTAATCTGGGAACGCTTCATAATTAGAAAAATAATCTAGACACTGCAAATCAGTTTATTCAGTTCAGTTAAATTTTATTTATATAGCGCCAATTCATGATACATGTCATCTCAATGCATGTTCCAAAGTCAAATTCAATCAAATTATACAGATTGGTAAAAAAAAAAAAGTGTCCTAAGGGAACCCAGTTGATTGCATCAAGTCCCAACAAGCAGCATTCACTCCTCCTGAAAGAGCGTAGAGCCACAGGGACAGTCATATGCATTGTCTGTGGCTTTGCAGCAATCCCTCATACTGAGCATGCATGAAGCGACAGTGGAGAGGAAAACTCCCCTTTAACAGTAAGGAAAACCTCCAGCAGAACCAGAACCGGGCTCAGTATGAACGGTCATCTGCCTCGACCGATTGGGGGTTATAGAAGACAGAGCAGAGGCACAAGAGAGACAAAAAAGCACAGAAGCACACATTGATCCAGTAATCTGTTCTATATTAGATGGCAATAGTGGATTATATCACATCTAACAGAATGCCAGACCAGGTGTACCTACTATGAAGAACAATATTTGTATATCTTAATTCTATAACAAATTGTATTTGAAAAACGCCACTTAACTGTTTCATGTTACAAATGACATCTGCTTTTTATCATCACGGAAACTAATTTAAGAAAAAACGGGGCATAATTTGAAGTCTTAGTTTTTGAATTCAGAAACCCTTAACGTGGCTATAAATATTTTAAACTTAAGTCAAAAATCGTTCAAACATAACAATCTGTAATATTTCTGTGTTAAAACAACTGAGATTGCTCTGGTATGACCTGCAGGAAACAACTCCACTTTAAAATACCATGTTTTCTATTATATATATGTATAATATATGTATTTGGGTTCTGAGTATGGATTTTGCAAAATGCAAAGTCTGCTGATAAGGGGGAAAAAAGCTTGTCTTGCTTCATGTGAAAAAAGTTGGACCAACACCAGGAGATTTCCTAACTCTGAATCCAATATGACTGAAAATGTCATATTGGATCTAAAGTAAGTTTCCTTGTGTGCCTCTCCACTCTTCCTCCAGACTTTGAAACCCGGATTTCCAAAATTGACTCTCATCTGAACAGACGATTTGAGCCTGTGAGGAACACTCCCGTCCTCTTTAGCCTAGATAAGACCGCTCCGATGCTGTCTCTGATCCATTGATAACTTAAAGCAAATTATTGGAACGGCTGTTTGGTGGCCCCTGATGCACCGACTCCAGCTTCAGACCACGCCTTGTCTTGTGTCCCGTAAACTTTTGAAAGAGCTTTGCATGGTGATCCTTATTGTTTGCGCAGTGTATTTAATTACACTTTTTCCTTCCACTTAACTTCCCATCGATTATACTTTTCTACATAACTCTGTGATCAGCCAGCTTTAACAGTAACATTTTGTGGCTTACCATCCTAGAGGACAGAGGTGGGTAGTTAGTTAAATTCACTTGAGTAACTTTTTGAACAAAATGTTCTTTTAGGAGTAGTTTTACTGCACTGTAATTACTACTTATTACTCAAGTATCACTGCCCTTACTTGAGTAAAACTTCTGGCTACTCTACCTACTGCAAATAACTTCACAAATAAAAACCAGACTTGTTTTAACCAAAAATGGACCTGAGAGACAAAACCCAAGAGTTTATGTTACAGGGAAACTTCTTGTTTGTGCTGTCCTAACATACTGCACATACAGTAACGACTGTAGGTATTGCTTTCAAGTTTAATGTTGGAAAAACAATGATTTAGAAGTGTTCTCTCTGAATTTGTTGTTTTGAAATTGTTATTTTTTTATACTTTAAATTTTTGTCTTTAAAATACTTAGACTTAGACAAACTTTATTGTCATTTTGTATGCACAGAGTGCGTACAGAACAAAATTTTGTTTGCATACAGCTTGAGACTTTCAGTGAATTGCAGTGGATTTCAGAATAAAGTAATTTTGCACAAAAATAAAGTAACTGCAGGATAATAAATAACTTTGCAGGACAGTTCCAGGATAAAGTGCAGCAGTGATTTCACAGTACAGCAATTGAGATGTAAACAACGCAGGACACATGTGATACAGAGTCCAGTTTTAGCTTCAGCAGTTCAACAGTCTGATGGCAGCAGGGAAAAATCTTTTACAGAACCTGGTGGACCTGCAGCGAATGCTGCGGAACCTCTTCCCAGAAGGCAGCAGGGAGAACAGTCCATGGTGGGGGTGTGAGGGGTCCCCGATGATGTTACGGGCTAGGGACACACAGCGCTGCGATGAAAGGTCCTTGATGGAGGGAAGAGGAGCCCCGATGATCCCTTCTGCTGTCCTCACCACTCTCCTCACGTTCTTCCAGTCGGTGGCACTGCAGCCTCCACACCACACAGAGAGACAGCTGGTCAGAATGCTCTCTATGGTGCTTCTGTAGAAGGTCTTGTGGATGGGCGAGGGCAGGCGGGCTCTCCTCATCCTCCGCAAGAAGTACAGTCGCTTCTGTGTCCTCTTCACCAGTGACGTGGTGTTCACAGACCAGCTGAGGTTGTCTGTGATGTGCACCCCAAGGAACTTGGTGCTGCTGACCACCTCCACAGCTGAGCTGTTGATGAGCAGTGGAGCGTGGTGGGGGCGGTTCTTCCTGAAGTCGACGATGATCTCCTTCGTCTTCTCCACGTTCAGGATCAGGCTGTTGTCTCTGCACCAGTCCACCAGCTGCTCCACCTCCTCTCTGTAGTCCTGGTCGTTGTCGTCTCTGATCAGGCCCACCACCGTTGTGTCGTCTGCAAACTTCACAATGTGGTTGGTGGTGAACCTGGGGACGCAGTCGTGTGTCATCAGGGTGAACAGCAGGGGGCTCAGGACGCAGCCCTGAGGGGAGCCCGTGCTGAGGGTGACGACATCAGAGGTGGTCTGACCGACCCGGACTGATTGAGGTCTGTTGGTGAGGAAGTCTAACAGCCAGTTGTGAAGGGGTGTGCCGAAGCCCAGATGTTCCAGTTTTCCCACCAGATGCTGTGGGATGATGGTGTTAAACGCTGAACTGAAGTCCAGGAACAGCATCCGCACGTGCGTGTTCTTCTCCTCCAGGTGTGCCAGGCTCAGATGAAGAGCAGAGGAGATGGCGTCCTCAGTGGAGTGGTTCCTCCGGTAGGCAAACTGGAACGGGTCGAGTGAATGGGGGAGACTGGAGACAATGTGTTCTTTCACCAGCCTTTCAAAGCACTTCATCATGATGGGAGTCAGTGCAGCAGGCCTGTAGTCGTTGAAACAGGTGACTTGAGGTTTCTTCGGCACCGGAATGATGGAGGCAGATTTAAAGCATGCTGGCACTGTGGCTTGGTCCAGCGAGGTGTTAAAAATGTCTGTGAGGACACCAGCCAGCTGACCTGCACACTCCTTTAGCACCCGCCCAGGTATGTTGTCAGGACCTGGGGCCTTCCGTGGGTTGACTCTCCTCAAAGTCTTCCACACGTCGGCAGTTTCTAGGCAGAGGACCTCCTCTTCCTGATGGGGAACAGCTTTCACTGCTGGAGTGTTGTTCAGTGCCAGAAATTGCACATAACCGTATATTTTTGTCTGTCCGATTTTAAATATGAAATCATTAGTTAAGATTCCATACTCAGTATTTGAGTAGCCTTCTTGCTGAATACTCTTACTTTTCATCTTCTATAATGGTAGAATCTTCTGCAAAATCAAATTTGGGCTTTTTATTACCATAGTCATAATTTTTATTTATTTTTTTACATATAAATTATTTTTTACAGAAATAAACACGTCAAATGTAACGAATGTGCAGCTGTGGTGCATCAGTTTGATTCCCACTCGTCAAAAATGGATTAAGGGCTGAAGGTTTATGGTAGTTTGTTGAGATGAACCTGTTCACTTTAAGGTTTCATCGCGACCCAGAGAAGAGATGCTGTGATCCTCAAAGCATGACATCATCGAGAGAGGCATCCTCCCAGGCGCTGTGGGGGTGGCGGGGCGTTCACTGAAGCAGACGCTGGCTGTAAAGCAGAAGCCGGTCGCCTTCGATCGCTGTTGTGTTTTGCTTCAATCTACATCGAACCACATGGAAGCACCAGGAATAAAGGATGCTTCGCCACGCCACGGGGTTTAGTCGTCGCCATCTGGGTGAAGACGGCGGGTTTTTGCATGAGCGACCCGGCATTCAATTGTCCGCCCGAGCCTCTGGCACTCGAACGCACCACCTGCTGTGTATACCGCCGGGAAAATGCTTTAAAATAAGATAGAAATACACCCGTCTGCTGTCCCGTGTAGCTCGCGTTATATGGCCGCTGTCAGCAGGGCGACACAAGGACCCTGAACGCGTCACACAGCCCGGTCAGCTATGGCAGCCTGCACAACGGAGCCCCTCTGTCAGCCCTGCATCTATCACGAAGATCTCAGAGGTAAGACTCTGCCTCACGTTTGATTCCAGGATTATTGGTGGATGGATTATAAATCTGGGTGCTAGAACTTCGCCCTGGAGGCGAGTTGTCTGCTTCCCCCAAAAGTGACCACGCCCCTCCTGTCATCATCAAACTACCCTGATGCATGCGGACCAGACTGTGGTGGCCCCTCTGTGTGTGTGCAGCTTTTTTTTATTTATTTAATAGGTAGCAACTGGTTTAAAAAAAAAAAAAAAAAAGAGGTGGTGATGAGGTGTGGTTTGGTCTGGTCAGTGGAGCTGCAGGTGAGGCGACCGCTGATGCCTGTCCGTCTGAGTCCAGAGCAGGTGGGGCTGGAGATGCTGTGTCTCTGCGGACAACTGGACCTCCTCATCAGGGCGCAGATGCAGCAGGTAGGTTGACCCCTGACCTCCTGATGTACACAGGACAGTAGAGGGGGAAAAAAACAACTTAAAGCGCATCTTAAAAGTGCACACACTTCTCCTAAAATGCCAGGTTTTTATTGAAGTAATCTAGTAACATTTTATCTTTTCCAGCCTTTATTGTGGAGAAGATCCCGTGCAGTTGAACTGCGACGCAGATTACTAAAACTATACAAATGAAAAGATAGAATAACCTGTGCAAACCCCCATAAACAAACATTTTTGTTGAACCACCTTCGTCTTCCCTCCCAGTTGCACCTTTCCAAATGATAAATGTCACTTCCGAAGGGGGGACATGTTTGAAATGATTGTCCGTGCTCGATGTTTTTACATTGCAAAAATCTGGCCCGTGGAGGGGGGTACATCTTTGAGACTGTCTGGAGAACTTTCTTTCAAAGTCGTCTGAAGCTCTTTCAAAGTTTTCGGGGACGTCGGCCACAGCTTTTCCTAATAACTGTAAAGAATCTGTTCATAGATCACCTGCATGTCTCAAACCTGCAAAATCAGAGCAACAATCTTAATACCATATAGAATAAACTGGTTTTATGTCTGTTTTCTTACTCATTTTAAGCCGTTTATTTTTTTTTTTTGGGTGCGTTTATCTGAATTGTATTTATCCGTTTCGCAGTTCCAGGAGCAGTTGGGACAAGGCTGTAGTCCAGAGGAGTCGGACAGCTTTCAGACTCAAGGTACGATACCAACAAAGCAAAGTTCGAGGACGGTTCCAGCTTTCGCCAGACTCTGTGTATGTGATTTTTTTTTTTTTTGTTCTCTTTTCTGTTAGGATCAGAGATTCTTGACCAAATGCTGCAGTGCCTAGAACATTTACCAAAGCCTATGCCACAGCTGGAAGTATTGCACTTAACAGTGTTATCCTAATAATAGGAGAATTTATTTGTTTATGTACATTTTCCTGCCACAGACACAGTTCTCACCTGTTTTCTCAGGACTACCTGGACATGGTGGGTCTGTCAGCCATGTTTCCCCGTGTCGAGGTCTTCCTTATTCAAGGGAGTCCTGTCGACATGCTGGACCGGCCACTGATGGATGGTGAGACACCCAGCTGAGAAAGAGTCCATCATTACTACTTAAATATGCGTGTATTATTATTACATAATACTAAAGAACAATTGCTTGATAGCGTACCTTAAGATTTTATATTGAAATACCACTAGATGATCTCTATTATCTTTTTATATATACTATAATAAAAAAAACCTTAACATTTAGAATTTGTTTCAGGATGTCCGTCGCTTTAAGGACACATCCATAAATAACTATTAAAAAGTTGTGCAATTTTGATGATTTTATTTACTTTTGTTCAAATTTTGCCTGTAAATATTTAGATTAAACTGCTATTGCTGATGAACTGTGAACTTTAAAGGGAAGTTACTTCAATGGGACACAAGACCAATGTGTATTTTTTTAAATTATTATTTGTTCACATCTCAGAATTGGAAAAAAAAAACTAACACTGACAAAGGTCATCTTCATGTGCCCAAGTGAAAAACTGAATTGTTACGGGTTGTTTTTGTAATTAAGTAATGTTTGTGCAGATGTCTTAAGACGCGATTTGCAGAAATGTGCAATTTGATATTCCTGAGAATAGGAGTGTGCAAATAGAAAATAACAGTAGTGTGATTGTAACATATGATGGACCACAATCTCTCAGCAGGGGACGTTGGCCCTCACAGCTCTAGGAAAGAAGCTGTTTCCTAGTTTGTTAGTCCTGGATTTGATGCTTCTGAAATGTTTACCTGATGGGAGAGGGGCAAACAGCGCATTGCCTGGGTGGGCGGGATCAGTGGAGATGCATCTGGCCCTTCATTGAACTCGTCCTGCAGACGCAGTCCTACAATCTGCGCTGTTCTCACCACCCGTGCTAAATCCTTTCTCTCCTGCACTCCCATACCATACAGTTATGCTGAGACATAAAACGCTTTCTATGGTAGCAATGTAAAAGTTTTTTTTAACAACATAGTGGAAAGTCCAGTCTGTTTAAGTTTCCTGGGGAAGAAGAGACGTTTTTGGGCCTTCTTCATGTCAGAGGAGATTTGAATGCTCAGGAACTTTATGCTGTCCACACGCTCCACCACCTACCCCTGTATGTAGAGAGGAGCATGTTCAGTTTTCTCAGACCTCCTGTAGTCGCTTATTACCTCCCCGGGCTTACTGGTGTTCAGGATCAGGTTGTTCCTGCAGCTCCACTGAGTGAGATTGCTGACCTCATCCCTATAGTGGTTTTCATCATTGTTGGAGATGAGACCCACTATAGGGATGTCCTCCGCAAACTTCACCACAGGGTTTGTGTGTGGGGTGGATAGCAGTTTACAGTTCAGGGTATTTCAATACAAATGTATATCACACTTTTCCAATTTTATTTGTAAAAAATAATATTCGGTTTATTTTTTCGTCACCGAAAATCTCAATAAAAAAAGTCACGAAATGTCTTTTTTTAATCCCCCGTTACAGAATACTTCTTCCACATCGCCAAACTGAACCAGCTGCTGGTGCTGAGTCAGCAGCTGGAGGAGGACATCAGACACCTGGGCAGTCATAAATACATAGCTCACCAGCTCTCAGTCATATATGTAAGAGGAGTGAATATGTCTTCTGCTTTCTTTTCCAGTCGTCTAAACCAGCGGTTCCCCACCCTTGCCCTCAGGTACCCCTGCCCTGCATGCTTTGAATGTCTCTGTGTTCCACCTCACCTGATCCAAATGATTGCATAACCTCCACTGCATGCCATCGAGTGCTGCAGCAGCCCCCTGATCATCCATTCATTTAACTCAGGTGTGTGGCGGCAAGGACACACATAAAACATGCAAGACAGGAGTGCATGAGGACCAGGGTTGGGAACCGCTGCTCTAAACTGTCCCGCTTGTTCCTTAATGTCTCGGTTTTGCTTCTCTCTTGAAGCAAGTCGTCAGCTCTTTCAGGGGAATCCGGGTCTTTTCCGAAATAAAGAAGGACATCGAGACCAACTTCAAACAGATGAAGCAGTCTCTGGTGGTGGAGGAGGGCTGCAGGCATGAGCCTCAGCTGACAGCCCATTACATCAGCTGGTGAGTTGCAGCTTTAGCATTGAGTCAAGACGACGATGATGATGATTAATCCAGGGACAATCTGATTAAATGGCCGTGCTCTGTTCCCTCTTGTAGGATATTAGAAATAACTCAAAGCCTAACGTCGCTGGTTCTGTCCCTGCCAGAGGAGCTGATGGAGGACCTTCATCAGGCCTTGACCTTCGTGTCTCAGTTCTTGTCCTAACCCTGATTCAACCATCTCCCGTGTCTCCAGAGGGGTTCCTGCTACTGAGCGAACAGAACTATGACTGACTTTAAAAAGGTGCTATACCATTTGATTCAACTCCACGATGAATGAGCAGGATAGCCTAGTTTATTTGCAGATGATATAGAGCTTTTTGTCATTGTTGTCATTCCCAGCGTGGCGCTTGTTGGTCCTTATGTCGAGTCAGTTGTTTGGGACTGAATGACCGCTTGATGAAGGCCTCCGAGTCCTTGCACTACTGTAATTACAACTGTAATATTTTTTAATAACATGTAAAAATAAAATAAATGAAAGTTGGTGTGGTGTTTGCTCTGTTACGACCAGAGGCAGGCTGAATGCACATTAGGGATTATGGGTACTGGATAACATTAAACAGAACAAGCTTTCTCCACTCACTAGATGAACATATTGAACTTTTCTTGGTTTAGGTTGCTTATGATTATCACAATTGTTTCTATAGACTAATCAGCAAAACCATAAAAAAAACTCTTTCTTAAAATTCTGAAGTTTCTGTACTTTTTAGTGTTTGGCAAATTTGCCTTTTATTCTCTGTGACTTGGGTCAAATGTTTTGGCGATCCTTCCACAAGAAATACAGTTTAATTCCACAATAGCTTCAGTTTTGATCCACTCCTTACAGAATGGGTGCAAACAAATCAGGTTCGCAGGCCGCTCTGCTCACGCACGCTCTTTAGGCTCTGCCCACAAAACTGTCAGACTGAGGTCAGGTGTTTCTGACGGCCGATCAGAACCATTAACTTTGATGCCCTTGAGGCCTTGTACAAACCAATGTGATGCTATCCTTGGGGTTAATGTTCGCTTAGAAGATCTATTCGTGCCCAAGCTTTAATTTCCTAGCTGATTTTTTTTTACTTATGGCTTCAATATTTTCATAAATGTTCTTTCCTCATGATGGCATCGATTCTATGAAGTGCCCCAGTCCTTCCTGCAGCAAAACACCTAAGCAACATGTTGCTGCCACCCCTGTACTTCACAGTAGGATGTGGTTCTCGGGTTTGCAAGCTTCTCTTCGTTTCCTCCAAATGTAAAAGTGGTCACTAGGACCAACATCTTCAATTTCTGTTTCATCAGACCTCAGGACAGGTCTCAAGAGATTAAAGGCTTTATCCCTGAGTGCATTTGAAAACTGTAGTCTGGCTTTTTACATTACTCTTGGATTATTGGCTTCCTCCTTACTGAGTGGCCTTTCAGCCCATGTTAGTACAGGACCAGCTTTAGCCAACATCTTCACAGGGTCTCTTTCTTTTGACATGGGATTGACACTCACATGTTGGAACCCCCGCCCATCCACCCAAAACATTCATACTGAACCCACCTCCTTCCTTAATGTTATAATTGTTAGACATTAACGTTCTGTTTTTACTTTTGTAAAATTTGTTCAATAGATAAACGTGACCCATTCTAGGGCATCTGCAAATTGTATTTAGTCATCAATCAGAGTCTTTCTTCCTGGTACCTTAGCTGATTTATTTTACTTTTCCATCAATATCATACAGGGATGCTGTGTGTTTGACGTGCAAGTTTCTTGAAGGCTGTGCACCTTTTTCTTTCACTTCTCCTTTCCACTCAACTTTTATAGAAATGCATTCTGTAAACAGTCAACTTCTATATTATTATATCAACAACCTTTTGTGGTTTATCCTCCTTGCAGAAGCCCCCAGCATTCAAATCTTTCCCATGATTGTGTGGACCACAACTTACACAGCTTTAAGACACAATTATCAAAATCAACTAAAAAAACGTTGAAATATATAACTTCGTGTAATCAATCACTCGTGTTTTACTTTTTTTGAGGTGAGTTACCGAGATCCAAGTTTAAGATTGAGACGCATCTGTTCGTAAATTTCCGACAGCCACGATGTGCCAAAAACAGATAAACAGCGCCCCCTGCTGTTAAAAGTGATGCAGAACAAGGAAATGCCGCCACAGCTCCCCTCTGAGTTGGCTTCTCGCGCCGCGGGTCCATATTATGGACCCGGGTGATTTAAATATGATAATTAAATGACATTGTGATTGTTCAACTGTAAAACTTTACAGCAGAAATAACGAAGCCGTCAGTTTCTGTTAACGGTTGATGACGTATGGGTCCCGTGCCGCTGTGTTGCAGCGGAAAACCCAAACCGGCTGCCACAGCCGCAACGGGAGGGACGTTACGTGCGCTCACGTTCCAGAGCAGCCTATCAGGTCTCTCCATTTCGGTTGGTAGCCAATCAGCTGCGGGTTAGGCTGTCCGACAGCTTGACTGTGAGAGGTGGGAGGCGACGACGGAAGAAATGAGGGGAAACCTTTGAATTGTTTCGCTCTGACAGGCTGCAGACTAAAAACCGAAGCCGCAGTGCAAACCCATGAAGCTATGTCATGGAGGTAAGTTTGGGAGGTTTAAAAGTGACCCGAATGCCGCCGTTTACACGTTGTCAGGCGTCGTTGCTGTCTTTATCGGATTAAAGAAGCCAAATGACATTTCTTTCAATTTTCACAGATCACATTTAGGCGTTCTGCAAAAAACAAGCATTTAACACAAAATTGTACATTTTAACCTTCTGGTGTCTGCTATGCTCAGAGCAACTAAGCTCAGCTTCTCCTAGAGAAAGAGGCAAAGTTGCGAGCGGTTGTTATTGTTTACGGGGGTCTTGTTGTTGTTTGCACAAGCATGCCGTCAGAGCTCTCTTCTTACACCACGATGGGTCCAGCATGAAGATCTAAGGAGGAAATGATACCAGAAGCTTCTGCTGCAGTTGCATCCAGGTCTTCAGAGAAAAAGTAACTATCAGTTACCAAAACTGTGACTGGCACTATGTTTAATGTAGTCTTTGATTTTATGTAATCAAATGTGATGTTTCTTCTAATTTTTTAAATTCTTTTTGTCTTTCCAGGGCAAAGTCTCAGGTTGGGGCGACTTCCTCTGGAGCTGCCAGTCACTCTGAGGATGAGTCGGGGAACGAGAACAGACAGAAGAGTGTGGTGGGTGTCTTCTGATGCTTGTGCGCGCTGTTTTCCTGCAGAAATGTACAAGCCAAGCAGGGAAAGAGTGAAGGCACCCATCAAGCGAAGCCAAGGGCGAGGGGACACTTTCGTAGAAACACTGTGCCTTGCAGAAGTATTTGTCGGTTGAACTTTTTCAAATTATGTCCTGTTACAACCACAGACTTTAATATATTTTTATGAGGATTTATGCTCTTAAACCAAACACAAAGTAGTTTAAACTAAAAAAAAGTTTCCAAATAAAACCTGAAAAGTGTGTCATGCATTTGTATTCATCCCAACACCTTTCACTTTAATTACGCTGCAGTTTTTTGCAGGGATTTAGATGTTTTTCTTTTATAGGTTACCTTTTTATGGCCTCTTTCCATCTTACCATCAACTTCCCTGTACCTGCTCAGGAAAAGTATTCCCCCACCATGATGCTGCCACCGGCGTCTTTCACTGTTGTTCTATAACCTAACCCTGCGTTAACATTCCCCAAAGCCATTCTCTCATTTGTCTCATGTATTCTTTGATCCTCGCAATGTTAATTGTTGCCTAATTTTCCTCTAATAAACCCGTGAGAGAGCTCGAGTCATTAAATCGCACGCCGGCTGTACGGCTGCTGTTGTTTTTTCTGCATGGAGGTCTCCTGATGCACGTGTGGGTTCGCTCCCAGGTTCTCCAGCTTACTCCCACAGTTCAGAAACACGACTGTTAGGTTAACACCGTAGTCTCTCAGAAGAAACCCTTTGCTTTTACTATATGTGTGCTTGTTTTATCCTGCTTTGTGTGTCTTTGTTGCTGGAAACATAGACACTGCGTCTTGCCCACTGAGAGCTGGAGATAGGGACCAGCCACTGTGACTCTGCAACAATAAGTGGTTGTAGACAACGAATGGATGGAAGGAAAGGTTACTCACTGACTGTTTTGCTATTTAGTGGACACCTGAAAGCGTTTGGTTGCAGTTGATTATATTTAGGGGTATTAAATTAAAGGGATCTGAATACAAACAAATGGTACACGTTTCAGATTTTTATTGATGTTATTTACAACTAAGGATCCTTTTCCTTTCACTTCACGTTTTGCACTACTTTGTGTTGAATATACACAATAGAATCCTAAACTTGATCTTGATCTTCATCAAATAATTAAAAAAATAATTTGTTTTTGTAATTCACGCTCAAACTGGCTCCACTCAGGGCTGTGTCCTCTGCTCCCTGTTTTTCATTATCCACCCTGACAGCTGCAGGACCTTTCGCACAAACATCTTCTGAAATTCTCAGATAACATTGCGACAAGATAGACTTTATTGATCTCACAGTGGAGAAATTCACGTGTCACATTGGCTCTTATAATCAAAAGAAGGTGCCAAAAGGAGGAAACATGCATGAGGTATATACAATGCGTCCATATATATACAGTGGATCGGAAAGAAAAAAGAAATAGAGATTTAAGGTGACTTATGTACATTTAAGGTGACTTATATCCATATGTATTTGACGTTGTACATTGAAATGGTACCAGATAAAGAACAACAGTGAGGTAGTGAGATAACTGCTGAAGTCTCCTATTTAACAGGATTATTGCACAGGTTATTGCACATTAGTTATTAAATAGTAATTGCACAAAAGTTATTGCACAAGTCATTGCAGTTATAGTGCAGCATTGTAAAGTCTGATGAATGACCTGCGGTAGCGCTCCTTTTTACAAAAGGTGTATTAGTCTTTCACTAAAGGAGCTGTCTCCTCTGGTGACAACAACTAACTTGATTTTGACATGGGCAAGTCTAAATAACTGATGATTGATCAGTTTGGTACAGAAAAGCGGCACTATTCATGGTAAAGAAGTGAACATGGTACAGAACTAAAGGTTTTTGGCAACAGTCTTTGACTCAAGATTGAATTTGGAGGAGAATATAAACTGTATTGTTGAGGAAGGTCAATGAACAGTTTATTTGCTGAGGAAGCTCAACAAATTTGGTGTTTGTAAAAATAGACCACTTTTACCATGGCTACATTGAGTGCTTGTTAACCTTTTTAAGTTGGTTTAAAGGCTTGTCTGTTATGGGAAAAATTATTTGCATGGCATTGTTAAGATTATGGGAGCCCAGCATGAAGAGCAGAGCTCCCTTTGGGACAGAAGAGCTGTCCAAAAGGCAAAAGTAACTGAATATGAAGCAACTTGATCCCATACTTGCAAGATAAGTCCCTCTTAGAAATGAGATTTGAAATCTCAACAAGGATCCATCTAGATAAATACTGTCTGTCTGTCTCATGCCCAAATAGAAGTTCCTTTGTTTCTTTTGCTATCAAGTTGATGAATTAGCTTAAGGCTCACCATTGATTTTGATTTTTTATTTTTTTTGTCTATAAATAAAAAAATTAAATAAAAAAAATAATTAAATTTATGATTGTCCTTGTATACACAGCAAAACAAACAGACAGTGGCTTGGGCAAAAAAAGCACTTTACCAGGTATACAAAAACATTGCATCAAGTCTCTCTCTCTCTCTCTCTCTCTCTTTCTCTCTCTCTCTCTCTCTCTCTCTCTCTCTCTCTCTCTCTCTCTCTCTCTCTCTCTCTCTCTCTCTCTCTCTCTCTCTCTCTCTTTCTCTCTCTCTCTCAGAGCTAGCATGTCACATTAGCCTCCTCAACATGCGCTAGAAATGGGTTCCCAGCGTTTTCAAAGTTCCCATTGAACAATTCCTGAAGGTTCTGACTTTCTCCATTTGCATTAATAACATGAAGTCTATGATCCACGTTGGAAAGGAACGGAGGATTTCCAATTCTTTAAAATGAGTTTCCAAAGGTCGCAGCATTGATGCAGGAAGAGCTTTAATTGTTCATGGGGTGCCAAGAATGGTTAGCCCAGCATCAGACAGAAGAGGCTTTTTATAGGCTTTAGAGTACCAATCAAATATTTTATGAGAGAAGCTCGTAAAAGAAGGACAGAATCAGAAAGCATGAGACAATGTACCATGTGATGGTTTACATTTGTCACAAACTGGCGAGACAGGGTTGCAGATCCAATGCAACCGGGCATCTGAATAATGCAAACAAGGGACAATCTCTAAATGTATTTTTAGCCATCATTTTGTATTTAATCTGAGTAACAAATGGGTCTAACTGCAGTTGAAATACTGTCTGGGAATAATCATGTTTTTATAAATTTTTTTTGGCTGTATCTGTATAACAGCCTTATGCCTTGCTACTGTTTGAAAGCCATCGGTCCAGAATGAAAGTGGTTAACAATGTAGCACAGTCATTTTATACAAGTTAACATAACTGTTGCATTTCACGTTTCTGGATGTTATCATTTCCTTGTTTATATATCAAGACAGACTATTAACCTTTTAGACGTTTATCAATCTCATTTTGGATATTCTTGAGCATTTGTGAGGATTTCTCTGACGGAACAATTTATAAAGTGCACTTTAATTTCCTAAACCCACAGACCTTGTGAATTTTGTCTTTGATTTTCAAGAGATCCCATTTAATTCATGTTTAAATGAAAATCTTAACTCTGCAGAGACGAAGAAAAAGAGCCTGCAGTGTCTCGGAGAATGTCAAGCGCAAAAGAGCCGGAGCGAGTGGCGGCGGTGTTAGAAGGGCGCAGGGCAAACATGCCAAGGAGAAGCAGGTGGAAGCCGTCACCTTGTTTGAGGTGATCACCATGGGCAAGAGTGCCGTCCAGGTGAGATGGGCTACCATACGCACCCTACTAGTAGACATCTGCTTCAATAAAGCATCCAAAACTGGATAGTGTTTTTTTATTGGAATAGTTTTCTTGTCGTTGATGTAAAGACCTGTGGAGGTCCACCACTGGTCCATCTTATCCCAATTTGTGGATAATAGCTCTCACTGTCGTTTTGCTGGAGTCCCAAAGACTTAGAAAAGGCTTTTTAGCCCTTTTCACATGGACGGTAATAATATATTTAAACATTGGGCCAGGCCAATTTGTATAGGTTTTTTTCCTCAATAAATGAAATAATCTTAAAAAAAATGTTTTTTTCAGATTTTCTTTATTTGACATTAAAATGAATTTGTCTATTTTAACGCGTCAACAAAAGGAAAGTCAATAGATATCTGTAGGGGGACAAATGCTTCACAGCACTGCATGTAGAAATCAAGTGTCAGATTGGCGATAAATGATTAAAGAACACCAGGTCTAATGCCTGAAGTTCTTTCCATTAAGTTTTAAATAAGAGTTTAGTTTTTTTTTCTGGGTTTTTACATTTTTTTGTTGTTTTTTTAAACAAAGTAGGCTGACAGGAAAGAAGGTTTGAGAGAGGGGGAAAGATATGTGGTAAAGGACCTCAGGCCAGAACCGAGCCTGTGTCAGCCGCACTGAGGACTAAGGCCTCCGTATAAGGGTCGTCCTCACTACACTCGCGCCATTGGAGCACAATAAGAGTATTTTCTAATTTAAAGGAATCTCCTGTCTATGATTTGATGTGTCAAAAGGCAGTGATAGATGACTGGATAGAGGCGTACGTGGCAGACAGAGACTCCTCCCTACTTGACTTGATCAGCTTCTTTATCCAGTGCTGTGGATGCAAAGGCAAGTAATTATTGCAAAGACAAGTATATATATATATATATATATATATATATATATATATATGTGTGTATATAAAATGTGTATATGTGTGTGTGTGTGTGTGTATATATATCTGTATGCACATTTTCAAGTTCTTTCCAATAGCCAGAAACACATGAAACTGGTGTTATGTGTGCCTTCCTGTTGTTTTTGTATTTTTTCCAGGGGTGGTCACAGCAGAGATGTGCCAGAGTAAAGAGGACAAGAATGTGAAGAGTAAGATGGTCGAGGAGCTGGATGAGGTAAACACCTTTTAATTTTGTCCTATTTCCTCTCCTCGTTGATATATAGAACGTCATGTTTTAATGGATTGGCTTAAACAGGTGTGTGTGTGTTTCAGGCTGCTGGTCTGCAGTATAAGCGATTCCTCGCTTTTCCATGGATCCTGACGGTCACCTGGCCCATGGACGCAGTCAGTACATGCTTTCTCTTCGTAGCAGATCATTTATTTGGACATTTTAGTCAGAATTAAAAACAGGACCGGAAGGAAATTTCAGTTTTTGTTGTACTGTAGTTACATGCAAAAAGTTTGTAATTTACTTTTATTTACAAAATGAAAGTAATAGGAGGACAAACATTCATAAAGGTGTACAGATTAAGCTATTTATGTAAAATGCCTTTAAACCAAAGCAAAGATTTCAGGACATTAAATTCTTTCCAGGTCTGTTTAAGAAATGTCCCGCTCTTGTAAAATTATCCTGTTTTCACCTTTCTCTCTTATTGATAAATATTTCCTGCGGCCCTCACTAAACGATGAGCCCAAGGGATGATAGTTGTCCACCGTGCACAACTGTTGGAGGGGGTTGGTTTTTGTATTGCTTTTTTTTGGAATGTGGCAAACAGACCTGAGTCCTCATGTGCGCCTGACGTAAACGTTGCATATTTCCTTGTTGTTGAGTGGCGGAAATACATCAGGAAGATAAACTGTCTGTGCTTCCAATACAACATTTATATTTGAAGCATTAAAAGAGCTCAAAATTATTGTTTATTCAGTAACGTTCCAACCGTGATTAGAACCTGGAGCAAATCCAGCCTGGGTGCTCAGAAGACAAACCAACTCGTACAATACTGCTTTGTTTGCTTTTTTTTTTCTATTCAACAAAGACAAAAGTTCTTCTCTGTTTTTGTTTTTTTTAGGGAAATTTGATAACCACGCATGTCACAGTGGTTGTATTCTAAATAAAACCAGGTGCATATAAACGCACATCATGATCAGATTAATTGATCGTGTGCCATTTTAAACGCTACAATCCGATTATTTTTTTGTTTTTTAATCCGAGTACATTTCAATCCGATCGTGAAACGTTGTGCATGTAAACATAGCTACTGAATCAAGAGAAAAGCACCAGGCCATCCTACAGGCAACATGTGATATAAACTGCTGTTTAGGAAAGTGATCTTCTTTTCCTGGCGGAACGCAAAGATTGGCTTCAAAAAAGAAATGCAATGTTTATAATTACGCTCATTTTTGTTTGGAACGTATTTACGAAAATTAGAAAGATCCTATCAATGGGTTTTCTGGAAAAGTGTGAAATGAAAAGGGTGTGTTGATTTAGATTTTTTTTTTTTTTGTACATGTTAAAGTAAATTGCATCTGCCGTCACAGCTCTAAATTCAAAACAGAAGCATTGCTCTGCTTCTGCATAATCACGCTATTTGTTACTGTGTAAGGTTTTCCATCTGTATGACATAAAGTAATACTCAGATCCCCGCCACTTTGTGACGTCATCCTCCTTCTGTTTCCCTCTCGACTGCAGGATAGCGCCGAGTATCCTCTCGTTCAGTCCGGACCGTCCGGTCGCTGGTTTCACACGGAGTTCTGTGACTTTGTGTCGGTGCTGGTGGCTCAGTGTCAGCACAGCATCCTTTTTGACAGCTACCTGATGAACGGCCTCATCTCGCTTCTCACCGAGCTGTCCAACTCATTTGTGAGGGCGTTCAGACACACATGTACGCTTGCAGGTAAGATAATACGGAAAGCCAGAAGGGCCAAAAACAGGGGTTTTACAGGTGTGTCTTTGACGTATTGTTTAAATGTCGATTAAGGGTTGTTTAGGTACCGTTTATGCATTTGCTGAATTCAATCTTTCATGCACTCTACAAGCAATATGCAAATTATGATTTGTTAACGGGGAAATTACATGGGAAGAAAGCTTTAAAGACACAGAAAGTTAGGTGTTTTTGGTCCATCTGGTTTTCCATATGGATATGCTGTAATCGTCGAAGAATCTGACATGAACTCTGGCTTTTGATGTGAATGTGTGCGTAACAAGCGGTGAAGTTGCTGAGCTCCCTGTTGGGCGTGGCTCTGAGCCTGAGCGTCGGCATTGAAAACAGTCAGAAGCTGTACGACGTGCAGAGGACAAAGACAGTGAGACAGAAAAGCACTCAGCAACTGGACCGAATACAGAAGAAGATCTCTGAGGTAAGAGGCTGCTCTTTCTGTAGAGTGAAGATGTTTTTTTCCCCCTTATATGAATGAATCAAACGTTAATGCCTCCCGCTTCCTCTGATGCCCCTAAAAGTTGCAGGAAAAGAGAGTGGAGGTAGAGAGCATGATGGACATCATCTTCAAAGGAGTTTTTCTCAAAAGATATCGGTACACAACATTTCTTACATTGCTGTCTGGCAATTTCTTACAGTGTGTAACTTTTTCCTGTGAACAGGCGAGGTACAGTATATTGATTAAAGTATGTGCCATTATTTTGTATCCATCCGTGTGCCTGTGCAGGGACATGCTGCCGGAGATTCGCTCAGTCTGTATGGAGGAGTTGGGCTTGTGGATGAAGCTCTATAGTTCTGAATTTCTCAATGACAGTTACCTCAAATACATTGGCTGGATGATGCATGATAAGGTCAACTGTAGCTGTGTTTGTAACATTTAAGGCTTGTCCAAGAACGCAGAGCAGCTCTGAAGCCCTTTACGTGTCGTCTTTCAGGTACCGGATGTGCGTCTGAAGTGTGTGTTAGCTCTGCAGGGTCTGTTCGGCGATCCTGTCCTCCTCCCTAAACTAGATCTGTTCATCAGTCGCTTCAAGGTAAACAAACTCCCTGTTTAAAGCTTTCAGCTACACAGCATGCCTGTAACCGGCCTACAGTGCCTAGCAAAAGTATTCTCCCCTTTAAACTATTTAGCATTTTGCTGCGTCACAACCGCAAACTTCAGCATCAATCAGAGAATAAACATTTTTTTATTATGTTACTTTAATGAACTGATAACTTTACAAGATTTCTTTTCCTTATGTGGCAAATTTGCCCTTACTGCAAAGTCTCCTATTCCTATTTTTGTTTTATGTTTTTACCTTTGTCTGTACCTCCGTTTACTTTTGACTTTGCTGCAGGGACACGTGAATTTCCCCACTCAGGGTCAATAAAGATAACTGGTGTTCTTCTATTCGTGAATAGCATAAATCTTTATCATCGACCAGAATCAAAAGTAGCCCAGATGCCAGTGGTAACTCTGGAGGAGCTGCGCTGTTCAACAGCTCAGTTGGATCTATCAACACAAGACCCACTAGTCACTGACTCCCTAAATCTGGCCTTAATGGAAGAGAAGCCAGAAGAAAGCCACTGCTGAAAGACAGTCACAAGCATTTACTCAGGGGCCGAAGGACAAAATAAATTCATGCCACACCTTTCAAATCTTTTATTTGTACAAGATCTGAAAACCAGTTGTCCTGTTTTCTTCCACATCATAATTATGCGTTACTTTGTGTGATGAAGTAATGCATAATTGTTTCTTTTAATATTTTTCCCAATAAAACACTAAAGTCAAGTGGTGTGAACATATATGCAAGGCACTCTAATCTAAAGGTCAATCTTCTTATGCAGTAAAAAGATTGTGGTATTCAATAATAGCGCTGAATTAAAAAAAAATCTTTTTGAAATAGGTCTTAAGACCTATGAAAACAGTGGGCTGGGGTAAAGGTTTGAGTTAACAGGTCCGTCCTTTATCGCCGCTGCTGATTCTCTGCCGTCGTGTGCCAGAAACGGCTGCTCTCCATGGTGCTGGATAAGGACAACGAGGTGGCGGTACAGACCATGAAACTATTGGTGCTAATCTCCAGGTGAGTTTTTTTTTTAATGTTGATTTCTATTTTCCTCCTTGGCCTTTTTTATGGTGTTCTTCTTCGCTCCTCAGAGCTACAGACGATGTGCTCACTGCTGAGGACTACAAGCAGCTCCTTCAGGTTGTTTTCTCTTCTCATCGCCCTCTCGCAGCCACTGCAGGGGAGCTGCTCTACTCAAGGTACAAAGACCTCCATCTCAGATCCAAACCAACAAGGTACTTGTTTTTACGAAGAACTTCATCGGTCTGTTTCAGGATTCTCTGTGCTGTAACCCCTACCTCTGATAATCGGGATGAAACGAATGAAGAGGAGGAGCAGAGACAACAGATGTTCGTCAGACTTAAAGCTTTACTGCAGTTTTATCAGGAGTCTGAGGTGAGAAACAGACTGGATGTTTTTACAATGTAGTTTAAAAACATGCTTATTGCATTTCATGTTAAAGTTTTTTTTTCATATTCCCTGTTCAAATAAACAATTAGCTCCACGAACATGTTGTTTACCTGGTGGACAGCCTTTGGGACTGTGGTGGATCTCTGCTGAAAGACTGGCCCACACTCACAGCAGCTCTGCTGCAGAACAGCCCAGGTAGGAAGGTGACTGTGTAAGGTGGGGAAAAAAGAGTAAACAGTCCTTTTTATGTTAAACAATAGTACAAAAGTAAAATATCAAAGCTAGGGTATGAAAGTCATTGATCTCAGGCATACTAAAGAAAAACTCAATAAATACAGCATGATATCAGGAGCTCTTTAGCAACAATAATGTGCTTGTAGGTGACTAACTGAGACCTACACACACTTATCATATGTCCAGATCTTTATCTTAGACACCATCCAAAAGTTTCTACCAAATATATAATAACATCCCACATTTTCAAATTCCAAATTTGAAAAAATTGTGCCAAAACTGTGCCAAAATGGCACAAAGACAATAGGGTTCCGCCTGGATTTTGTTCAATCTCAACATGTATAATTTATTTTTTGGGCATTTTAATCTCATTTACTGTGGCCCAGAATAATTTACTCTCAAATTTTCACATGCACATCATCCTCCAGGATCTCTGTTAGTTGATAACAAGATTAGCAGTTTAGGCATTGTACAAGTTGAGAAATGCCTTATAAAATATGAGTATGCATTTTTTGTAACATAGACCCTCAGGCTTAAGAGGTTAAAGCATGCGTTACTTATAGTTTAGGGACTTATTAGTCCACTTGGAATGGGGTACTTGCACTCCTGCAAAGTCACTACTCAATGATATACTCTAGTCAGCCATTATATTCTGCATATTTTCACAAAAAAAGATAACAACAAAATAACCTGCAAAAAGATATAACACAAAAGTATTTGACTCAGATGGCTTCCATATGAAAGTGCAATAATGTGTTAGAAATGGACCCAGTCCATGTAGACACCAGACATTTAATGAGACCTCTGATTCTCTGTGTCTAAAGAACCAAGTTATAGCAGCTATAGCATGATCGTCTCTAGAGGTTCTAGAAGAAATAAAACAAGGTAAACTAAATTAGACCAAAATTAAATGAGCTAAACTAGACTAAATTAACATAAATTAACCTTTGTTTAATATAGTCTAACTTCAAATAAACTAAGATAAGCTAAAAATTGGTTACGCTAAGACAAACTAAATTAAGATAATGTAAGCTAAGCTAACATAGAGTGAGCTAAGATAAACCAGGCCAAAATAAATTACGCTCAGATAAATTAGAAAAAAAATAAAATAAACCAAGGTCAACTACGACAAACTAAATTAAGATTAAAACTAAACTAAGCTGAAAAAAATTATTAAGTTAAGATAAACTAAGGCAAGCTAAGCTAAGTAAGGATATGGCAAGCTAAACTAAAACAAGTTAAGAATAAATAAGATGATATTTAAGTAAACTAAACTCTTAAGATACAATAAGCAACAACAAAAACAGATTGGACAGAATATTGTTCTCGGTCTGTCATTTAATTGCAACAAATCTTTAAGTATTGATTGTTTTAATCTTTAAGTAATCTTTAAGTAAAGATTGTTTAAACCTGTCTAGGCAATAATTATGGAATTTTGTAAGGTTTTACAGTATTTTGCTAGTAAATTTTGCTAGTATTTTGCTACGCTCAGTTAATTTCCATACCTGATTTCAAGCCATGGGTTTTTGTGTTGTAGGTTTTACTGCGGCAGAACAAGCAGTGATTGTGGAGATCCTAGTCGCGTCGGTACGTCAGGCTGCAGAAGGGCCAGCTCTGGTGGGGAGGAGCGGGGCCAAGAAGGTCAGTGTAAGATGGTGTTATTTAATTAAACAAAACTGGATGACAACTCGCTTTTAATCTAGTATAACATACGTCTTTAAATGGAAATGCCCTGAGCAAACTTTGCTTCCCACAGGTCATGAGCACCAGGGAAAAGAAAATTCAAGCTGACGACTGTCTGAACCTCACTGAGCATCTGTTTTCAGTGCTCCCCAAGTTACTCTCCAAGGTATTTATACCAGTAACAGCAGTAACGGCAGTATACATGGCAGGGTATAATAATATGAATTATGTAATTGTGTTTCTGCAGTTTTCATGTAGCAGTGATACCGTTGCTTCCCTGATGCGGATTCCTCAGTACTTCCACCCAGATAGTCAAGAGGCTAAAAACGCGCAGGTCTGCATCACAGCTGTTCAGTGATAAAAGTGTTTTGTGTTTAAAAAGTTGGTGCTAGTTAGGCTTTAATTAGAAAAAAATTAACTATATTTGATGAGGTTATTCAGAAATGGAAATGGAAAAAACATGTTTTTTATATCCATAAACTCTAATCACACCTTTAGGCAAATGACATGTGATGACATTTGGATGGCCTTGCCTTCACCTACACCCACCTACCATCACAGTCAATATTCACTTTCTTCATCTAGCCAGGCTGGACAGCCAGGTAGAAAAGTTATATGCATTACACAACGTTTCCTTTCTGTTGATTGTATGGGACATGCATGCACGCCCAGCAGATCAGCCATCAAACCTGGTATAAAGGCAGCGCCTTACTGCGATCCCTTCAGTCCAGCAGAAAGAACAGAGTGAGCCTCAGAAAGGGCTTTTACATCAAATCGCTAAAACCGTACCAACATGTTTGCGGTGAAGACCAGCCAGAGACAATGCAGATATCTCTTACAGGGACCCCTCTGAATAGAGCCCAGGATACCTCCACGTCCCTTGCTTAATATTTTCTAATATTAAAGTAAAGGAAGACCCCTGCTGTTGTTGTAAGCGGGAGAGATAGCCTCCAACACCAAATGAGAGAGCCTCTGTGTGGACAGAGCCTTGTTCCTTGCTGGATCGGCAAAACACACAAACGGCTGATAACACAACCTCACGCCCAGAGTGCGGCCAATGTAGATTTTCAGTAATGAGCACAGAAGATGCGCCTTTCCTTTCTAGACAGAAGCAAAAATAGGGGTGTGAAAACTAAAAAGCTCAGTAGTCAAAGATCTGTTGTCTGATGGGATCACTTTAGGGAGAACCTAATTTTTTGGCCACAAAGTGACCTTAAAACCATCAGCTGAAAACTGAACAGGGGGTGCACTGAAAGTGCCTGAAGGTCCTCAACCTGTTTTGTAGTGGCCAAAGCAAGAAGCAGAGCTATCTTAAACGACGGAAACTGTAAATCAACTGTTTAGTTTAGTTGTAAAGGCATTTCCTTCCAATGCCTTTACAACTCAAGGGAGCAGTAATGGTCTGGGGGTGGGGGACTGGTTTGTTGTTTTGATGCTTCAGTATTTATTCAGCCACACAGCGGAGCGTTGCTTGGTGCAGCACCTTAAAGGGGGAGCTCAGACCAACCGTACCGGGTTATTGGGCTGTCCGCATCCATCATGCTAATAACAGCTAGCGTTAGTTTGTTATCCTGGAGGCTTGTTACGTCACCGTAGCAAATGCAGGAACTTTACTGACCTTCTAGTGTTCTCAATCATCCGTGTCGTACTGCTTAGGATGTACCACCATTCACTATTCCTTGTCTACCTGAGAAACCTTCTCCAAACAACACTTTTGTGTTCATGTTGACAATAAAGAGGGTCGCATGTTTTCTTCTGGCTGTTCTCCACATGTTAGCTCACTTAAAAGCTGCTAAAGTATTTTCTTCGTTTTTTTTTTTGTTTTTTTTCCTGCTCTTCACTAACCTCAAGCTATTAATGTGGGGAAAAGTTAGAAAACTGATCTAGCACTCAGCGGCCAGACATGCTAACTAGCACACTGCAAAAAGTGAACTGAAAATAAGTAAGATTTTCTTGAAATTAATGTATTACTCCTTGATCTGAGCAGGTAAATAAGATTATCTGCCAATGGAATGAGTATTTTTACGCCAAAAATAAGATAATTCGATATATTGCACTTGAAATAAGATGATGTAGATGAATTGTTCCTATTTTAAGCGTAAAAATCTTATTCCATTGGCAAATAACCTTATTTGCCTGCTCAAATCAAAGAAAAATAGACTAATTTCAAGAAATATTTTCTTATTTTTAGTTCTATTTTTGCAGTGCAGGCCGCTGTGGCTAACGCCAACAAGGGCACTTAAGCTGGTTTTGTAAAACCTAAGAAGCAGGGAGCTAACTATAGCCCAAATCTAGCAGAGGATGTTCTCGGTGAGGTGAAGAACATATAAACTGAATAACGACCATGAAGAGAGGGGTAATTAAATGCAGGCGGGGCTATCCACCTATCATTTACACTTAATTTGCCTAAAGTTGTGATTAGAGGTGTTTTCAGTCAGGCAGTTTTATTATTGCCTATTCTTTTGTGTCCTTAGTTGATACTATGATTTAACAAAAATAGTTAACCGTTTCAAATGATGCCGTTTGTGCAGTTAGTTTCGAGCCTGATGACAGAGATGGCAGCTGTTTTGGACCTTCACTCGAGCCCTGCTGTTCTGGAAGCAGCGGCTCGGACTTACCTCAGCCTGTGTGGCGACGGGGCAGCCTGGGCCTCTGCAGCCAGAGCGTCGCGGGACTCTCTGGTCCAGCGCTGGGTGGACCAGCTGACTGGGCTGCTGGGGGAGTCTCTCAAGGTGGGTGAAACTGTTGCCCTTCATGAAGCCAAACGGATTAAGAAATACCGCTGTAGTCACCTGTTGTTAGTTCCTTTGTTATATCTGGGAAGCTTTTGTCAGTTTTAGACTGAATAAATACGTGTGGCCAGATATCCTCAGGGTTCCTACAGTCTTTAAAAGTGAGGAACAGTCGGGAATTTGATTTGAACATTTTCTAGGTCTTGATATGTATTGAAAAAAAGAATTCAAATCTATTATTAAAAAGATCTGAGCCTCCGGGCTTCATTTATCATTCCATTGCCTAAAACATAAAAATCAGAATTTCCAAAAAATGTCTGGGTTTTTACACAAATTGACATTTAAATTACAGCATTTACCTTTGATTTAACACTCGATTTACAACTTGAGTATTTGTCCAATTTGAATTATGTTTCTGGATTTTGAATCACTAACAGAGGTCAGATAAATGCACTTTCGTTTAAGAATAAAAAAAAAGCCCATTTTAAAGCTTTTTCAAGATGTAAGCCTTAAAATAAAGGAATTTTATTTACACGTTTTTGGCATTGAAACACTGAGTTTGTTTTTACAAACAGATTCAATCTTTTACATCAGTTTTTACATGCAAAATAAATTTGAAGTCCCAAACTAAATTAGCAGTATATTCTAGTCCAGATGTTGATCTTGCTAATTAGGGTGAATAAAGCGGTGAAATAGCAATTTGTAACAGTAGCTCCTCCAGCATGGATACTTTTTCTTGACTTGTGGTAAATGTTTTGCTCTCAAATTTCCAAATGTTTTAAAAATTGCCAAGAAAAATAATAGAATTTTTAATTGGAAATTTATAGGAGCTCTTTACTCTTCCGATATTGTTTGTTGTTGTTATTTTTAAACAGTGGGTCTGTGAAACTCTACAGACCTCACATCCTTCCAATAATTTAATTACAAAAGTCTTATTGATTAATTGATTTGGCTGCAGACATGCAAAACATACAAATTGAACATTGACATTTACAAACAAAGATAACCAAAAAGGCTGAAGCCACAGCTTAATATGCCGGCCCTCCTTTACAAAAAACATCTACCCATCAATTGTTTTTTTCTTTTTCTTTATGTCTTTCCTTTTGTTTTTTCTTTATTCTTTTCTCCTTCCCTATTTCCTTTATTCTTTCCTTCTTTTTCCTTCTTTCACATTTTTGTCTTTACTTTTTCTTTCCCTTCCTTTTCTTTTTCCCCTCTTTCCCTTCATTTTCCTTTTTCTTCTCACACAAACAAAACACTCTTAAACTTCATTGTTACATTAAGTGAAGACAATTTATTTTTATTTTAAACAATACATTTAATTACTCTTCTTAAGATTTTCAATTTTGTTTTTATTTTAAGATGTATTAGTATGCCTGCATTTCCTATGTGTGTATTAAATAATGAATCCTATCTAACAATGACTAATGAATCCTATCCATAATTTTTTTGTTCTGTATTTTGCAGGGAGGCTGTTTTTCTGCTGAGGAAGAGCAGACGAGACAAATTGTGACGACACTGAAGAAACTCAGAGCTTTCCACAAGTGAGATTCCAGCGATGCGGACGCACAGCAAGTCAACACTTCAGCGCCATTGACTTCTATCGTTCTAATCTCTTTCTGTCCGTGTCATGGCAGCTGTCACGACCTCGGTCGATTAAGCGTGTTTGACCTGCTGTCTCCTCTCCTGACCGAGGACGGCAGCAGGGGAGGAGCACCACCTGAGGTACCGTCACTAAATAAGGCTCTTTGCCGTCTGCGTTCTCTGTCCTCTGTCGTGATTTGGTGTCGTTTCCACAGGTGCTGGAGGAGGCGCTGCAGTGCATGTCATTCGCCACGCTGTGGTCCCTCAGTACGAGCGGCGAAACTCTGACTTGCAGGGTGCGTTGCATCTTCATCATGCTTTTCCTTTGCAGTCAATATTTTGCCATTGATTTTCCCAGGAATGTTTGATTACATGCCCTGTGTTGAAATCTGCAGCAACGGACGTCTAGCATGAAGCTGGATCAATACTTGACCTCTCTTCTTGGCAAAAGTGTTGCCGTTCATTTAAATCGGTTGCTTTCTAATGGGATCGGAGCTAACGTTAGCATGCTTTATTTATTCCAGAACCGCTTTAGATGATTGTTTGGGATCATTTAACGTGTTGGAACAGCCAACTTTTCCAGGTTTCAACCATCTAGGTGTTGAATTGAGGTGAAGAATTTGCAGGTAGTCCGCCTGCTTCAGTATTTGATCACACTTTGTGCAATCTACCGGTACCACAGGCAGCAAAATAGTCCCACGGCGTGGTGCGGCCACCACCATGCTTCACTGCTGCTGAAGTGTTTTTAGGTTTGTTCTTGCAGGTTTATAGTTACTAATTTCCTTTCATCTGATGATGACCGCTTGAGTCCGGCAGACTGTGGTCAAAAGCAAAGTCCAAACCATGGAAATCAACAAGTTTGATCTAAAATATCGATCATATCATGCATCTTGCTAGCTGGCTGAAGCTTATTGATGGCAACAAAAAGAATGGGGTGCACATTTCCAATCCATTTAAGCAGATTTTAGTGGGGATGTATGCCTATATACGAGCCTGTATTCATAAAATAGAGAAAAAACGCATTTAAATTGCTCATTGCTTATGGTATGATCATGCCAGAATAATAAAGGATGGTTCAGATGCGTTCTTAGAGGGCTAACTATTTTAGCAGATTTATGCCCAGGATAAGTGTGTTTCCATAATCAGGAGTGTATTTTTCTAATTTTCGATCAAGATTTTTCAATCTGGATTTACACATCTGGAGATGAGACGTGTTTTGTGTGTTTTTTTTTTTTTTTCAGGAGAAGGCTGTGGCCCAGAGGCTGCAGCTGCGTCTCTTCTGTGAGAGGAGCCACCGGTGTCTCTCCCACTGCGACCACGGCGTGAGGAATCAGGTGCAGCAGGAAGCAAGCAGGATGAACTTCTTCTCGCCGTCGTTTTTCTCCTCCCACATTCCCACTAACCCCAGCTTCCCTCGCCGTAGGCCTTCCTCGGCGTGTGCGATGTGCTGATAGCTCATTCGTACCAGCTGCAGGTGTGGGATCCCACCTGCTTTGGGCCACTGCTCTACACGCCCAGTCCCAGACTGCAGAGGGCGCTGCTCACCTTCGTGTGCATGCACGTGTTTGTCGTCCCAGACTGTGACAGCCAGAGTAGAGGTAAGAGCTCAGCGTCTAAAAAACATTGTTAATTTTTCATATAGGTCTTCATCCATATTTGATATTTCGCTGCTGATTTAAATGGTCATTTGGCGGTTGTTGCTTCAAGGAGAGAAAGGTAGAGGGATATCCTGTCCTAAGGACTCTGCTGTTATTTGTGAATAAAAACCATCAACGTCTTTCTTTTGTCCAGCAGTTAACCTCTCAGGATGTTTGCGTCTTGATAAATTGATTGTGATCTTAGCCTGAAAGCGTAGATGTTCTTTTCACATAGAAAACATGTTGGTCCAATATGTTTCTACCGGGAGAAATGTTGCTTGATATAGCTTTTCCAGGTGTTTTCGTGATGTTTCTGTCTTTAGCTGAACGTAGGAAGGGAAAAATCTTTTATCTTTTATCTGTACAGCACTTTGGTCAACCCCGGTTGTTTTAAATGTGCTTTATAAATAAAGTTTGAGTTGAGTTGAGTTGAAAAAAAAACCACGTCCTTTAGGTGCATAAGAACTAACTTTAATGACATAACACAAATTACCTAATAAAATCAAATTATCTTCTGTGAAAATAAACATAGGCTCAGTGCACTAGACTCAACCTGCTGTAAACTAGTGGTGTTTGGATTGGATCAGGATTGGTTAGTTTATACTCATCATGGAGCCGCTTTTAACCAATTAATTAATTTATTTCTCGACAATACTCCACAGACTCTCCATGGGGGTTTAGGTCGGGCGAGGCTGCTGTCCAATCAGGCTGCCAGTAGCGCCGTAGTCCTTAAAGCAGGGATTGGCAGTTTAGGCGGCGTGATGAGGTGACAGGTTTGTTGAAGAATAACATCAGCTTTATTAAGTGTGTCAGCAGGTGGAAGCATGAAGTGCTCTGAAATCTCCTGGTAGACGGCTGCGTTGACTTCAGACTTGATAAAACTCAGCGGACCAACTTGTCCCCATCCTATTACAGATTGTGGAAACTTCCTACAGATTTCCAAATGAAAAGCAAACTTTATTTCATAATTTCCTTTTCTCCTTGGCCCGAATAAAACGCCTCTGACGTTGCCTGTGATTCAGGAGTGCCTTAACACAGCTGTAGCCATGTGCCGAGTACGTCTGTGTGTGGTGGCTCTTCAAGCTCCGACTCCAGCTGCAGTCCTCGTCGTGTTAACCCACCGCAAACTCTTTAATCGGCTTTGTTTCACAATCCTCTCAAGACTGCAATAATCGCTGATGCTTGTACACCTTCTGTTTATCACAGTTTTTCCTTCCACTTAACTTTCCGTCACTATGCTGAGATACAGCATAGTGACGGAAACAGCCAGAATCTTGCGGCTTATATGACTATATGCTGGACATCTCGTCTTTTCCTCAGGCTCCTCCATTAGAGGTAGTATGGTATGTAATATTTTTGTTTTCTGAGAAGCTCAATTTGGATTTTTAGTAGTTGTAAGTAGCAATCATGAAAATAAGCAGAAATGAATGCTTGAAATAACTGTATTTGTGTGTAATTCATCGATGTAATCTGAGTTTGACTTTCTGAATTGTAACGACTGAAATTGATGAAGTTTCTGATAATGTTCTTACATATTTAGATGCCGCTGTATGTCTCCTTCAGAGGTCGACAAGAATAATTAGAATATTAAGAGGAAAAAAGGAGGTGGCAATAAAGTTTTAGGATATTTGCAACTCTTTGGGCCTTGCTTTTCCTCCGCAGCACCAAAAAAAAAAAACAAAAAAAAAAACAACAACAGGCAACTACACAAGGAAAGCTGTTTAAGTTTTATAGTTTATAGACTTTCACGCCTACAGAAGCTCTGTGTCTCTGCCGTGTTGCACAGTAGATGGCAGTGTCACTCCGCCGTGCCCGGACAGCGAGACAGCGATCGACTGCCGCCGCCTTCTGTGCTTCACAACCACGCAGATTATTAAATGCACAACCACACGTTTGGCTTAATAAGTTACCGCAGCGCCGCCCGCCGACTGCAAATGCCTCCCGATTTCCAACCTGACCTGACAATTGACCCCCCAATTACAAAGGAGGCCTTGTTAATACCTTCAGACTGAAACAGGATTGACTAATTTGTGTGGAAGCGTGTTCGACTTTGTTATGCAAAGCGATGCAGCGTGTAAAGCGATGACGGCGGCGGGCTCCTCTCTGATTCATAATGAGGAAAACAAGAGTGGCGCGTGGGAAAAGCAATAAAAAAAAAAAACGGGCCCGTCTCTTTGCCGAGTCCTGCAGGTGAAACTTCTGACTTCATTCACTGTATCTAAAATATTTCATTGTTTTTCCAACAGCTTCTGCTTCCGCAGACTTATTGCATCCCTAAAACGGGGAAAGTCCAGGAAAGCCAATAACTGTCCTGGTGGGAATCTCTTAAATGCTCAAGCAAATATAATGCAAGATTATTGGTTTTTGAACATGTAATAAAAAGCTATTGTTTTATTGGATATTCCTGGTAATGATTTAGTTATATGGACAGTGTTTTCTATTAGCTGCGGGATCAGAGATCACTCAGAGGGCAGGGGCGCCGGGGTAAATCAAAAAATCAGGGCAATCTCTTTCCGTGAGAAAATTCCATTAACTCTGGCTCGCCTCCGAGCCCATTTTATTAGCCCTGTGAAAGATTGAAGCCACATGGTGTCACAACCATAACTACAGTCTGATGTTATCTTTGATTTCCACCTGCTAAAGCCATTGTCCCAAGACTCCAGCTCTCCCTCCGCGTCTGGGCTTTGTTCTTTTTCTTTCTGTTATATGATTCTGTGCGCGTAATCCCGCACCTCGCTTTATTCCCATATTTTGTCTGTTTTTTAACTCTTGACCATTTCACATCCAATCACACGTTTCAACCACACCCCACTGCCCCCCCCCCCTCCCCTCCTCAGTCAGTGAGAGCTCAGAAGTGGAGAGGCTGGAGGAGCTTCACAGGAGAAGAAGCGTGCTGGCGGCTTTCTGCAAGCTGATCGTACACGGAGTGCTGGAGATGAGCGTGGCAGCGGAGCTCTACCCGTTCTACGTCAAGGTGAAGGTCGACTCGCTCAGATAGGCATCGCACCTGTTCACGTTCATATGCAGAGCTTTTTTTTTATTTTTCAAAGATCAGTGTTGTACCTGCGTCTGATAGGGTTAAGATTATGATTTTTGTTTTAGAGACGTAAAAAGATTACAAATCGAACTAATAAATGAACACCAGCAGCAACAAAGAAACAACTTTCCAATTAATTATTAATGATGGTTAAAACCAAATAATTGTCATATATCATATTTTTTTTCCCGCATTTTGGTAAAAAGAAGTAGCTTTAATAAATATTACTTCCAGAATTCAGTCTCTACATAAATATTGTTATGAAAGCATTTATTTAGGAGGCCTAAAAAAATGAAAAACGTACTGTTTTGATAAATATTCACCTTCACATTTCTGTAACACGCCAGTTGCACTTCTGCATGTCTTTTGATGTTTTATTAAAATGCAAAATGTTCAAAACAACAAATTTAATTTTCTCTTCACGGGAATGAAGTTATTAAAATTACTTTTCTTTCCTGATGACGCTTTCATACTTTAAAATGACTTATTGTGCGTTCCGTTTGTACTTGGAAGTAAAAACGTCTGAGTTCCCAGTCCACAGTACACATGAATGCCATCCGAAGGCTCGAAAAGTCAGACAGTCAGGATGGGGTCTCAGAAGTCAAGCCTGGGAATGACATCCTTTCAGTTCCAAGTGCCAAATACAATGAAAATTACTGTAGTGTTAGTAGTACTGTACCTTTTGTATTTTTCTCCATTTCATACTGAACGAAAATATTGACTAACAGAGGTTTAACATGTATGTTTACCTCGGTTTGAAAAGTAGAATATAGCTGAATATAGCTCATACAGTACATCGAAAATTTGATTTGATATAAATTAATTACATTAGGTATAACTGATCCTAAGTGTAAATATATATAGATTATATAGATTATTTTTTGATATTGATTTATTTGTAAATAGAACTTTGAAATTGAATTTCTACATAAATTTGTGTTTAATTCATTCTGGTCCATCAACACTGTATTTCAAATATAATGTGGCTGTTGTTTATGAACTGACCACAAGGTGGCAGCAAATCGCTGTGTCTTTGAGCTTTCCTATGTGTCAAAAATGCATCAACAAGCACTACAGCTGCACTAAGGATGGTGGCAGAAGTTTAAAAGTGGTTCAAAGAGATACAAACTGTCAGAAGTGCCGATAAGTAGTTTTTGATTGAAACTTTTTACAGGGGGCATAAGGTGCTTCTCCACTTATTCGTCCTTTTTACCTCAGAGCCAGCAGCAGTGTTGTGTTAAAAAGTTAATCTTAGTCTAATTTGAAAAAAGCACAAAGTCAAAATCACAGAAGTGTTTAGCAAACAGCATATGTGATGGTGACAAATATGGTTCTTTTTTTTATATCCACACATATCTCCCAATCAGTTGGTATGTAGATTGTTTCTAATGACTGATTTTGAGTCTTGGTGACCCCCATAAAGCCTGACTTCAACGGTGAGCTTTGGAAAAGCTTTTTTTTTCTTTTTGCCTTCCTTACCATCCTTCTCACTGTGTGTGTGCGGAGGAACAATTAATATGGATCCTCATTCACATCATATTTATAACCCAAGGAAGACAAGAAGTCATAGTTTACTGATTAGAATTTCCTGATTCACGGGGAAAAAAAAAGTATAAATGGGAAATTCTTCCAATTCTAAAAATAAATAAATATATATATATATATATATATATACTTGCATTAGCATTGCTAACACCAGTGCTTTTGCAGACACTGTCTTGTTGCAGCAGCTTTAAAGTTTGGGCCAATAGAGGCTTTTACATTTGGATGGTTAGCCAAATACCTTTCCTTCTGTTTTCTCAATCATCGTTTTGACAGCGTACACAGACATTTGTTCTTGGATCTGCACTATACGCATTCAGCCAAGAATATGGAACAGTCCAATGTTCAATTGCCCACCATAACCTTATGTTAAAGAGAGCTTTTACTTAGAAGTATGGCATTAAAAAACAAAAACAAAAAACCCTGCAGCCTTTATATACAAGATGAGGGCATTAACTCTCACCAAAGTAAAGCTGGAGTTGTAGGGTCAAGACGAGTGTCTAAAAACGAAGTATATTCTCAGCCAGCTGCTGACCCTCTACAAGGAGTCTAAATATGTCTTTCAGGGATAGATTGCACAATGACTTTTTTTGTTTTTTTTTTGTCCCCAGCATTACAGCGACTTCGGAGACATCATCAAGGAAACGATTTACAGGACCAGGCAAACGGACAGGATGGAGAGTGCTCGTACCCTGGTGCTTTGTTTGCAGCAGGTAAGGCCGGTTGGCGCATAAAACCAAAGCAACCTTTTCCTTCTGCCGGCGGAGCCGCTGACGCGTTGTCCTCCTCTCTCCCCAGCTGTTCGTTCAGCTGAAGCGGGAACAAGAGAGCGGCGGCAGGGCTCACTCGGGCGTCCAGACGTTCACCTGCATTAAGGAGCTGGCCAGGCGCTTCGCCCTCACGTTCGGGGACCCTGCCAAGTTCCGCGAGTGTCTCGTCATGATCCACAGGTCGGCGAGGGGGGGCCCTCGTCTCTCTCCGCAGTTTCGTATTTGTGTCTGATTTTCTGTCGCTGACGTCCCTTCTGCGTGAACATATTTAGGAACGGCGTGGAGTTCGTGTTCCAAGAGTTCAGGCAGACTCCAGACAACGCGACACCTCCGTACCTCTCCTACCTGACCATCCTTAGCGAGTTCTCCAACAAGCTGCTGAAGCCAGACAAGAAGACAGTGTGAGTGCTGCGAGCAACAGGGACGTTAGAGTGATATGAACTTTGACATTTCTCAAACTTCTGTGTTTTTTTTTTTTTTTTATTCGCAGGCTCTCCTACCTGCAGAAGCACACTGCTGAGCACGTAATTGACCTCAGGGAGGAGTGCTGGCAGCCGCTCATCTACTATCGCGCGTCTTTATTGGCTGTGGCAGAAACGGAGGACGCCGCGTCGTATATAAGCTCAGACAGGAGGCACTGCCTTCACAGTCGCTCTCCTGCCTCCAAACAGAAAGTGGAAGGTGCGACACCGAGCCTTTCGTTGCAGAATCAGAGGGCTCCTACAGTCTGGGACAAGTGGGGGATTTGACTTAACTACTTTAAAATTCTAGATAAGTTTGGAAAAAGAAAAAAATTTATATTTCCAGGTTTTATTCCCTTTCCTATTGTCTAAAAGTTCCCTCCCTTTCTTCTGTTTCCTTCCACTCTCCTTCCCTTCTTTATGTTCCTAATTCTTACCAGTCTTTTGTTCCTTTTCTTCTTTTTTCTTTCCTTTTTCCTTCATTCCTTTATCACTCTTTCATGTCTGTACTATCTTGTGTTCTACCTCCCTTCCTATCCCGTTGTATTATTTCTTCATCCCTCGTCCTTCCTTGCTTTGTTTGCGTCCTATCTTGTATCCTTCCAAGTGTTCTTTCTTTTCTATATCCTTTATTCCTTCCTTTTCTTGAATTTCTTTTTCATTTAGTCTTTCTCTCTGCCTTTTTTTCCATGTCTTGTGTCTTTCCTAATTTCTTTTCCTCCCCTCTTGTGACGTCCAGCTTCATGGCTTGCAGAAAGGGGCTCTGGCTGCCATAGTTACTGGTATTTGCTTTACCAAGGGAGGCTTTACATCTAGAAATCCTCCCTTTACACCAAACCCCTTGATTTATTGTATAGGACATTTCTCAAATCCATCAAACTGCTAAATTTAGAACAGCCCAGTGCGTCGCGGCCATCTTGGTGTCGGACAGACTTTGTAGAGTGGTGATGGTGAATATTACACCAGCAAATATAATGGTGGGAACAAAACACTGCTGCTTCGGTGTCTGCCGGAGTGACTCACGATACGGCAATCGTGACCATATGGAAGGAGTTTTTTTTTTTTCATTCCTTTTCCTAAACCCGAACGCCGAGAAAATGCCAACGCTGGATAGGAGCGTACAGGTGGGAGGGCATTACTGTTCAGACGTGACCAAACACACCTGTGTTGGCTACATTTCGTCTGCGTTAAGTGGCAAACAGCGGGACATCCAGACCCAATACCAGCGGCTGCAACGTCTCTGCAGGGAATGCGTATTTTGCTTTTTCCCAGCAGAATGAAAACGACAGACAATCCACACTTCCCTCCTCCTCGTCGCCGCAAACACGGCCCACACTGCAACACAGGGTGTTTCCTGTCATGAGAAATGTCCCACTGCCACATTAATGTGTTACGTACAAACCGATGCCTTTGTTTCTTTCTTGTCCGATATGGATCGTGATTATCCGTCACAATTAATCATTACAATGTACCCACCAATCGCTGCGAACTTTAGCATCTCAGCCACTAAAACTATACATCAAGTACGGGTGTCGAGGGCCGTGAAATTCTACCCAGCAGCTCAAATATATTATTGGCATGAAGAATTTGCATGCATGGCACCTGAAATATAATATCCTGCTAAATATTGTGTCCAAGCAGTCCTTTGCAGTCGCCATATTGCGCACATTGATATTTCCGAGGACGAGTGCAATTCATCGTGCAGCTCTAGTTTTGTCCTTTGTTCCCTTTTTTCCTTTGTTGTGTCCTTCCTTTCTTCTCTTGCATCATTTCTATCCTTCCTCGTGTCCTTTCTTTCTTTGCTCTTTCCTCTCGTGTCCTTTCCCTCTTTATGCCCTTTTCCTTTTTTCTTCATTCGTCATAACTTCATTAACTTTAGTGTTTTAGATTTAAAAATGATCCTAAAGGACTGGGAAAAGTTGAGTCTGTGCAGGAAGCCTTGAAGTTTGTTGGATCAAAACAAGTGTTACCTCTAAATTGTGTTTTTTTTTTTTTTTTTAGGATTCAAGTCCTCTTGTCAAACTCGTCCAACAGAACAAGTCGGTAAAGTGAACAAACCCAGTATCAGCCACAGGTAAGTACTTTCTATGCCGTTTTGCTGAATAATATTCACAGAACCATTTTACTCTTACTCTGCTAACATTTTTACCGAACCACCTCCTCAGTCCTCAGGCGAACGCAGGCGACACGGATCCATTCTCTGTTCCTCCGGAGCTTCGTGGAAAAAGCTTCAACATGGCTTCAACTGGCCTCAGCACCTACAGCGAGTCAGATGATGGCAGTGTGGACGTTGAGCTATGAGGAGTGGGAAGGGGTGGGGGGGGGAATATGACAAAAACTCTATACCAAGTATCATTTAAATAATACCGTTGTTACCAAACGGTATGTTTTGCCATATCCGAAAGCGTTTTTGTGCTTCCAGCAATACTTGACACCTGATGTATCAGGTTGCAGTTGTGTCAAACAAATAAGCTATTTACTACTAAATGGATCCAGGGTTCCCACACAGTCTTTAAAAGTGAGAAATGGAAGAAGTGTGAGAAAATACCAAAATCGAATGGAAAAATGTTTGGGTTTCTAGACCTGGTTCTGCTAGTTATTTTATTTAACTACACTTTTTGAAAAGCATTGTTATTGTGATTCATATTTTGAAGATATAGTCTTAGATTTGTCACATCACAAACTGAGTTTAACATTTTAACAATCGATTGTTTTATTTTTTGCGTTCCTAAATGTCCACTCATGAACTAAACGGTTCATGCTGGGTTTAAACAGTGATGATTCTCAACAAGAAGTGATTAAGGCTACCTTCACACTGCAGGCCTTGATGCTAAATTCCGATTTTATTTGTGAAATCAGATTTTTTTGCGTGGTCGTTCACATTTCCAAATATATGCGACTTGTATGTGATCTCCTGTGTGAACTGAATTCATACAACCTAAGTGTCCCGCATGTGCAGTTGAGGACGCGATGACGTCACACGTAGCATAGCATCCTCAGTGTTTACAGAAGTAAACATGGATTATAATGCTGGCGCGCATTTTGCGGTCATTAATTTATTTTCTAACCGGAGCTTTCCGTCCATTGACTGCTCTCCTCATTGTAGTCCGCTATGGGTGTCGTCTTTCTTCCCGCTTCTGCATAGCAGGACGCAGAATAGTGACGTTTGTCGAGTATCGTGACGTACAGGTCGGATAAATGCGACCCGGCCGTACAGACACAGGTCGCATTTGAAATGATCAGATACGTATCGGATTCAGGACCACATATCCAAGCGGCCTGGGTCGCATTTGAAAAAATCCGAACTGTGTTGTTCAGACTGTCGTGAAAAGATCAGATCCAGGTCGCATATGGGCAAAAGAAATCGGAATTGGGTCACTTCAGGCTGCAGTGTGAACGTAGCCTTAGCCTAATCTTGCTTGCAAGATGAATTGTCGCCATATTTGTGCAAACACACGAGAATCCATCTTGTCCCGCTCCGACTTCAACTGTTTGTCGGAACCAAAAACGGTTTGGGCCAATCGTGTTGCAGTATTGTGGTTTAAGGCGGGACATACCTGTGCGAGGAAAGCAAGAGCTGCTGAGCCCACAGCTGAACCAAAATAAACATGGCAGCGCAGGATGACACACGTGTAGCTGCTGCGGTCACATCTGTTTTGTTAGAATCCATGATTTCTTCCTGGATGGTAGAACAGCAAGAAGAACCATGACAGCTTACCTTGTGGTTTTCCCTGGCATCTGCTGTTTACGTTTTAATTTTATATCCTTATTGGCTAAAACCAACCTTTGGTAGGCAGGCTTAGAGTTCTGCTGAACGTCCCTCCTTTCCCCAAACGGATTCGATGGGAGCAGTCCCAGATCGATAATGTGCAGAACGGAGAACTTTATCAATATGGCTGACCAGGGTAGATTTAGTCTAGATGCCAAAAAAAGCAGATGAATTTCTACTTGATAATGTTCACAAGCTTGCTTGGAAAATCTGGACTTTTGCATCTGCAAAGATCAGTTAATTTATAATGGAGGACGTGAGGGAACCCAGGGGGAAAATCACCGCAGCTAAAGTGGATCCGCTATTTTATGAAATAATTGAGACTGAAGCTCAGATTTCAGAAAATTTTCTGGGAAAAAGTGCAAATATCAAACCAACGCTAAATCAGACAATTTTTTGTGAATTTATTGTTTTAATGAATAAAAATTATCAGTTTTTTATTTATTTTATTTTCCGTAACAGACTTGAAAAGTTTGGAAATGTTTGTTTAGCAAAGTGAAACTATGGACCATATATTATTCCTCACTGCTCTCACATTTCCAAAAGACAATTACTTAAATGTCTAAAAATAAAGCCAAATACCTTTTAGGAATTTTAAAACCCAAAGATCATGTGATAAGAGTTTTTGCACACTATTGGGAGGTCTTTCTGTTTGAAGTGTTGGGATAATAATAAAAAAAAAAAAAACCCTGATCAATTTATTAAGAAGAAACTAACAATAAAGTTTGTATGTACAAACCTTTACCAGCTCAACAATCCAAACATGTCTGTAAACGTCTGCATGTAATTTTACAGTAGATCGCGTGATGAACCGTGTGGCAGCCGCAAACTGAAAGATCAGGAAAACTGTCCAGAGCATCGTGTGTATCAGATAAATCTCTTGTGTTCTGTACAGCGTACCTTCTGAAATGTCATTACTGGGTTTTAGGCTGAGTGACTCTCAAGCACAGAAGTCAAACGGTATCTTTTAAACAACTATCAGGGTTTGATTGCTTTTACATTTGCTTAAGGACTTTTTCATTGATTTTTTTTTTTTTGTGATGCACTGTAAAATGCACCTGTAAGTTCTTCAATGACACTAATTTCTTTTATAGACATCTGTTTTTTTTTTATTGCCCTGGTGGTTTATATCTATTAGTAATTAATGTAAATATTCGAAAACAATACATCAAACATTTTTGTAATATGTACATTCTTATTGGTGCGTTCACTCCCTGACCCAATTAATAGGAAAACAATGTAACTTTTCTGTTTGTTCTTTTATACAGTAAAAATGTGCTGCATTCACAATGTTTTTAACTTCTGGTTGAGTTATGAGGTTTTAGGTTGAGACATCTGAGTCTGTAAAAGAAATCTGTCCTTCCAATAAATTTAGGCAAAATGTTTCAAACGATATCGGAGATTAAGAGACATATTTTGATTTATTTTTTACAGTACTATATCATAGCCTTGAAGTTTTCTCACCAATACAAACCTTAATAGCTGTTTAATTTTCCTTTCTGCTACTATATCCATCCATCTATCTATCTATCTATCTATCTATCTATCTATCTATCTATCTATCTATCTATCTATCTATCTATCTATCTGTTGATGCAGCCACTCCTTGATCCACATCAAACCCATGTGGAAAATGCAAAAAAGTTTTTATTATTTTGGCATCTGAACATTTATGCAGGTGTAAGTGCACAGCAGAAATGAAACCGGGACAAAGCAACATGGGTAACTGGGGAAAAAAAAGTAAACCAAAACAAAACATCTATAGATTCTGAGAATGTCCCACATTCTTTTCAGCTAAAATTAGTTGCACAATAAATGCATATAAAAACCAGCACTATTCCTCTTTTTTTTTGTTGTTGAAACCAAAGATTCATTATTAACCCCCCCTCCAAAGAACTGTTTATTTCCTGACAAAGCCCATTCATATAAAGTACTCTGTACCATAGAAAAATGCCTAAAACTCCACGTCTTTTACAACACAGCAAAATCATAATAAATATGTACAGTACTCTATAAACTCATCTAAAAATAATTTATATTTCCAACTCTGTCACACTTTAAAGACCTAATGTATGCAGACACATGGGGGGGGGGGGGTTGTCGGGTGAACGGTATTGCTTGTGTTTGAGCAGAAGGCTTGTTTGGAGTTTACAGCAACAGACCCTTAAAGCATTTACAGCCTCACAGAAAAGCCCTTTGATATGATTACTGGAATGTAACATTAGCCAATAAATCGCATCCCTGAATTTAATCAGTAAGGCCTAATTTCAATAGTTCAGGGACCTCCGCCGTATAACTACCACCGCTGACACCAGTGGCCCTAATTAGAAACCCCGGTGTTGAGGTGCAATGGGACTTGACCTGAATGACCCCTGATGCTAAAGATCACCTGCAGAAAATGACGAGGGGAACAAAATCGAAAGAGAAGAAGAGTTACAGCTTCCACCATTATTAAGTAATCTCTGGTGATGTTTTTGTAAGTGTGACAGATCAAATTTGCTTCTGAGTGCTGAAAACTCGGTGCCCCACACGTTCTTTACGTCTCCTTAAACGTGTGGGACGTGGTGATGTCTCCAGCCGGTCACGGGGAATCTAAGGCGTCTTCTGGTTTTGAATTCCTCCTTTAGTCTGGCATCTGTTGATCTTTGCATGTCGCGCTTAGGAAAACCCCCGCGAGCTGACGGTATATGGAAGAGGAAAGCGGTAAGAGGGCTTTTGGGTAAAGCCCCGTGGCTTCGAGCATCATTCGAAGTCGTCTTCATACTCGTAATCGTCCATGTCCAGGTCGCAGTGTGGCGTGGGGATCTCAAAGAAGTGTTTCTTTGTCAGACTCAGCTCACTGGAGATGTGCTGGCCCAAAGGGCTCAAAGGATTATCATACCTAAACAGACACAAGGAGACGAGGATTACCAGTGATGCAGGATGAGATACCAATAACGCTTCTATAAATTCTCTACAGGACACCGAGGGAATTTTAATTAATGCTGGATTTAATCAATCCCTGTTCCATGAAAAGATGTTTGTCAAGGTGTATGACCTCCGTCAGAACGGATCAAACAACAAATTCAATTACCTCTTCAACTGTTTTCACATTAATGCTACAAACCTTATTGTAATGTCATCAGGATTTTATGTGATATAGACCCATAGCAAGTAGTCCATCATTCTAAAGTGGAAGGACAGAGATGCACGGCAGCGATGGACATCTAAAAACTCAAACCCTTGTCCATTATTCCTCTATTATTCTAAGCAAAACCTCTCCGACTCAGTCAGATTGGAAGCAGCGTCCAAGTCTCGCTAGTCACAGATTGAACTAAACTCAGATCAGTCATTTGTTAATCAGCTCAAGGCTGGATTTTATTCAGCGATTTGTTTTGTTCAAACCGATGTGCAGCTTTACTTTCCCCACCCAATTTTTTTTTTTTTACGTCGGTCAAAACGTTTTGTTCTCATCTGACCAGAAAACTGCTGCATTCCCTACATGGTCTGTGGAAAAAAGAAAGCTCAATACATTGGCCTGCCACACTTTTCAGATTTTTATAATATCCCTTCCACATCACAACTATGAGTGCTATCCCAGTATAGAAAAATCCAAATAAAATACTTTCTTTGTTTTGGTAATGTGACAAAATGAAACAAGGTATAAATAATTTTGGATTTCAATGCGTTTAAACTAAAGCTGATCTGTGATTTCGATCCTTCATTTGAAAGAAAGATCAAAAGACGTTTATTTTAAAGAACAAATGAACGTTTCTCTAGACCAGTGGCTCTGTTGCGCCCTCCTGTGAAGAATTAAAATGTTTTACGTTTTTCTACATTACCACACTTTTTAACTATACAATATTACCAACAGTATACATGGTTTTGAGCCTGATTCTTACCTGCACCCCACTATTTCAGAGACACAGCTCTAACCCAACCTGTGCCACGGAGGCATTTCATCACATTCAACAACAACTTATCTGTGCCATGAAGAAAGGCGGGAAACATGTTCGCTTTCTTGCCAGGAGTTGAAGAAGAACAAAACCTGGTGGCGGCCTCCCAGACACAGACAATAAAATCTCCAAGAGATCACCGTTTTCATACTGTGAATAAAGAAACTTAACACATGGGGCTAAATAGGGACTGGGCGATATGACTGAAAAATAGAATCTCCGATTCTATTATGTGAAATCTGATAAATAATTTTTTCCCTCCTTTTCGTTTCACAAAAAAAAAAAAAGAAAAAGAAAAATTGTTTTAAAAACTTGCTTTTATGCCAAACATTTGATCTGGTAGTTGACCTGAATTCAAAGTGCAGCTAAATCCAAGCTGTGAAACATGCTGGTAAATCAAGATGGCCGCCCTGCTGTTGTAAACAGTGACAACATAACGTGTGGTTTTACACAATGAGCTAAGAACAGGCTTCACTTCACTTATGTAACTTAAGCAAAATAAGTAAATGAGGAAATTAAAATGCCTCATATTATAGTAAAAAAAAAAAAAAAAAAGGTTCCTCTTTACTATATTTTGGCAATATATTTTTGTAAACATATATTCGGCATTGCCTGCCGTTCTCTTCATGGAAGCCCAAAGAGTGCATTGGCAAAATAAAATTCCCATTTTCCAAAAATGTAATCTTAAACAATTGTAAATTCGAATCAATCGATTAAATCAATTTATCGCCCAGCCCTCGGGCTGACAGCGATTTACAGGATGTCAAAAGCGGGAATGAGTAAAATGAAGTTTCTTGACAAGAAAGCAAGCAAACAGACTCCTCCATAACGTGGAAGCACATGTTTTAACGAGCAGACGTGACTGGAAAGGACACAGGAAGGTGGGGACACACATGGAGACCGTTTTTCTCACGTGAAACAGGAATATAAAAGCTGCCTGGTTCAGAAATAGACTCCCAGGTCTAAGACAGGGTTGCATGCACAGGATATTGTGCTGGATTTAAAATAAAAAAATAAAATAAATAACCCCGGCTACTTTCTGCCCTGAATGTGTGAACGTGGTGGGGGAGAGGATACGGGCTAAAAGTGGATTCAGGACTAGACTTTCCCAGAGAGGAGGAGAGAAGACACAGAGAGGAAGACTATGGTCCCTGCTGTAACCCTGAGTGTCTTACCTGCTCTGGGGCAGCTGCCTGTCTTTAGAGGTCAGTGCTGGTCCTAAAAGTGCCACACAACATGCCTGTCAACAGCTTTATCTCCCATTCCCTCTCAGAGGGGCTCGTCTGCTGCTGCACATTCTCCTCAGAGCAAAGGGGGCCCCGCGCTGGCTGCCTTTGTTAAACGGCCACCGTGACGGATAATTGAAAACAACTCGACTTCGGCTGAGTCTAGAAACATTTTGAAATGAAGGGAGGACCAAACTACCAAACTAGAAAATCCTCCAGAGAAAACACGGCTCAGTCTCATGAATCATAAGTACACTGGAGTGCATATTATGGGTAACAATCGCAGTATAGTGGTTCTAAAGGACAGATTATTTTGAATTATATCTATAAAAACACAGTAATAAATACCAAATACTACAGTTAAATCTGATAGAAAACCAATCCAACTGTAAATAGGCTTAACGGGGGGAAAAAAATAATCTAAATTCTTTAATTAGCTCCTGTTTATTGGTGCTGCAGCTGGTCCTGCTGTCACACTTACACATCATTGCAGTGATCGTTGGCATCTTCCTTCACCAGGATGTCGTACTCATCTGCCGCGTATTTCTCCCAGTCGGAGAACTCCTGGCCGTTTGTCTCAGCCTCCTTTAAAAACACACAAAAAAATACAGAGCTAACTAAATACCCCTGAGCTGAGCTGGGGAGATGACTCTGACCTTTGCTAGCCCGTCACATCTACGCACCCTTACAATAGAGAAAGGGTCCCGCTGCTCGTGGTCCAGGTACTTCTCAATGTTGAAGAAAGTGTCAAAGAAGATGTGGGCCATCTTGCACTTCTTGAGATCCCGCAGAGTGATCTTACCTAACCAAGGCGAAAAGCAGAAAACGTGGCTTTCAGACGTATTCATACTCCCTGATATTTACCAACCAACCGCATTTGTACGGAGTTTAAATGACACACAGACATCGACTGATTTCGTAGCCAATTGGCTGCAGTGAAATTTTCTTTTAAGAGGGTAGGCTTGAAGGGCGATGAATACAAATGTGTGCTACCCTCCGTGTGTTCCCCACTGTAAAACAAATGAAAGCCAGTATAAACTCCCGGTGGGGATCCTGCTGAAACTATTCCTACTTTGTCCATTTTTACATATAAAAGGCACACGTGTCAAACTCAAGGCCCGCGGGCCGAATCCGGCCCGTCAAGGCGATTTATCCGGCCCTCAAGAACCAAAAAGGCCTATCATGTCATTAAGTAGAGCTAAATAGCCTTTTAAAGTGTATAAAGTGGCTAAAACTGTGCCTCCTGTAGGGAATGTTGATTGTTTTTAACTGTGTAGTAACAGCATCCTGCCACTAGTTTTCCCACAACACATTAAACCAACCCAGAAATGGCCAAAACGAGAAAAAGTGACGCAGAACAATGTTTAAAGTGTAACTCACCCCAATAGCAACTTTCTTTTTGCATTTAAACTGTATAAACTGGGTCTAAGGTGCTACTTTTTATGTTCCTGTGAAATTTCTCACATTTTTATGTGAACTGGAATGACATTCTGAAATCAAAACTATCATCTATACAGGTGCAAACGGCCCTTTTAATGACTTCATGATGCCCAATGTAGAAATGAGTTTGACACCCCTGATATAAGGGATAACGCGCAATGAGGCGTCCGTTGTCCGTAATTAACGGACGTTAATTTCTGATAATGGACACCTCCAAGGTCATTATTCCGCTTAATACCACGGCCACTTACGAAATAAATAAATATTAAATCAATTAATACTTTAATGTTCTTTTTTTTCAGCGTTAAAAATTGTACGTTTTTCACAAGAAGCGGCTGAGAGAACGATGCAATATCTCTACCTTTGAGCCAACGCCATTACTTTTATTAATACGTGTCCTATAGCACCATACTATGGTCTGGGTGAATACTCTATTCTGATTGGCTGCAGGGTGTCTGTTGAAAGGTGTTATATTAATAAACCAATCAATGCTTTCAAAACGACATGGCTACACACCTAAAGTTTCAGATCCAACAAATCTGAGTTTCCTTAAGAATCAAATGTTTGTCTCCCTTCATGATGATCACACGGTGCGTCTGTGTGATTTTGACTGCTGGCGTTCACGTTGTCAGCTTAAGTTTTGTCTGCACAGGACTAACTGGAATTGTGCTGAACAGCTCGAATTATCAACGAGTCGCATCAAAACGGAGCGTAAACATGCTGCTGTTAAGCTAGCACTTTGGCAAGCTGATCTGCCTGAAAGCACCATCAGCAGGGGCTAGACATGATATACCAGGAAACATCACGCTGCTCTCCTCAAACTGCAACTGAGACCAAATACCTGCTGAAGTCAAGGAACTGCAGAGTCAGAACCGTCACTGGGGAGCAGAGGTGGGTAGTAACTAGGCATTGGCAAGTAACTTTTAGAGCAAAATGTATTTTTAGGAGTAGTTTAGCTGTACTTTTTACGTTTCCTGGAGTAATATTGATGAGAAGTATCACTACTCCTACTGGAGTGGACTTTTTAGCAACTTTAGCCTCCGTGAGGACCTTCAATAGATAAAGAACAGACTTGTTTTAACTCAAAAATGCGCTAGAGAGACATACCTAGAGTTTCTGTTAAAGTGGGATTTATTTGTAATTTTAACGTCATTTTCTATCTGCTGAGATCAATGAGCCATTTGGGGGTCAAGTGAACATACAGCAAGCAGCAGATATTGTAACTGGAAGTAATTTGCAGAAGTACTGTAAATTGGCTAAAGTATTGGGGGACACCAACAAATCAATGGCTCTGGGTGTTCCAATCACTTCCATGGCTGCAGGCGCATAAAGTTTGGTGTGGAGAAACCTTACAGAACGCCTCTGGGATGAACTAGAGCGAAGGCTCTGATTCTGGTTTTCACATCTAACTACGAACCCCCAACAAACCCTGAAGAAGATCTTTACAGAATAGTTAAAGTTGCTATTTCTGGAAACAACCAGTTCATGTTCAGGTAAGAAGCAGAAGACCAAATAGTTTTGGCAATACAGTGTCTATACATTAACTGCTGTAGGTACTGGTTTCATGTGTTTTATGATAGAAAAGAAAAAAGCTTCCTTGCTGAATTTGGCATTTTGTAATTGTAAATTTTTTGTATATTTACTTTATTTTAGTCATTAAAAAGGTCAGTATTGTTATGTTACATCAGAGGTTATGATTAGCCACTCAGTACTTGAGTAAATCTTCTCACCAAATACTTTCTTGCTCTTGAGTCATTTCTACTTTTTACTTTTACTTGAGTAAAAATATGCAGAAGTAGTGCCACTCTTAGTTAAAGTACATTGTTTTATCCGCTCTACCCACCTCTGCTGGTGACCCATTCAGTGTTTTACCTTAGAGCGCTTTAAAGCTGCTGGCTTTACCACGAATACAGGATTTTACTGGGCTTGGACTCAACATTGGTTCATCCTCATTCTCCAATAACCTGGACCACCATCAGGGAACCACTAACAAGAACCAAATCCCTAAAACAAGACGGAGGTGTTGTCCTCAACGTTAAACACAAACGGAGTTATAGCCATTTTCTTTTTCCCAGAGTTAACCTGCTTTCTACCAAGTCGTCTATTGCTGGAAATTTAGACATAAACTCCAAGGTAAAAAAAAAAATGTAAAAAATCTGGGTTTGTTCAGTTCGTTTCAGAGGTTTCTGCTCCGTGGCTTTCAGGTTACACGTCTCGGCAGTCGTGGATATGTTCTTTCAAATTATGAAATGACCTACTTGATGGATTTTAACAGCCCGCCTACAATCTGTCGAAATACTTTAGGTTGCTCTGCCTGGTTACTGTTCAGAACAACATCTTAGTAAAGAGCTGCTTGCGTATCAGGTTACATGTAATATCATCCAACTCCACTCGTGCAGCGCGCCGTCGGGCTGCACTTGGGTCACATTCCAGCAGTGGCCATCAATACTAAACATGCACACGCCACAGTGAACCTCTAACTCCCACAGTGGACGAGTTAAGTGTTGGAGGGAATCTGTTGACAGTGTGGATAACACCAGCAGCTGGCCGCAGGCGGCACAGTCAGTCCTCTCATCTGTAACCGTTCCCTCGGCCGGCGATCAATGATCCGGCCTGAAAACGCGCCGGAGTGGGGCCGGACCGGTGGCCCCGTGTGGCTAAATGGGAAACAGCGCTGACCTTCCACCTCGGGTTTGACGAGGTCGAGCATTTGGCAGAGGCAGTCCTCGAACGGAAGGGGCTCGATGGACATGGCCTCCAGTTTCTGACACTGCTCCTCGTAGAAGTACTCCATCTCATACATGCTGAGCACGCCGTCCCCGTCCAGGTCCATACAGCGGAACCAGTACTCTATGCTGGGAGAAAAAAAGAGAAGAAGAAGAGTTTAGCAAACAGGTAAGGAGAACAGAAACAAGGGTGATAAATAAATCAGTGCAGCCAAAGGATACCTGGTGTCGGTCTTCTTGTCTTCATCAGAGATGAGGAACCAAACAAAGTCAGCGTAACTTAGCCTCCCCTCCTTATACACCCGTCTGTCTCTGATTGCAAAAAGAGGACAGATGTTCGGCGCACGCGACAAAAATCACGTATTCTGATCCTTAATGAAAACGTTGACCCACCTTGTAACCGTCCCTGAGAATATCCTTCCAATCATTTTCTGGGAAATGGCTGCGAAACACAGAGAGCAGAGTTACCCAGCACCACAACGCAGCACATGCAACCCATTCCTATTCTTTCCAGTTTGGTTTCTGCGACGGCACCGTAGCTCATGCCGTTGAGGCAGAGAGTATACGCTGCTGTCTTATTGATCTTATTTTCCCTCGGCCTGACCCTCCAACCATCAGCATGAAGCATGTGGTGTGAAGAGAGGGGAGACTATAATCTGTTTTACGGGCCAGTGGTGAGGAGCAAATATGATCCAAAAAGCTGCTACAAAACTCTATAACGGCTGCATGTAGATTCTGGAGAAATTAGCAATGCTCTGAGTGGAAAATTTAATACAAGGTAAGTAAATCGGCTAACGGTGAATTAGATAAAAATAAATAAAGTGGTCTTCCTTTGTGCACCTTGGTCGTTGTGCCGCAGCAGGTCTTTCTGGTCGATGTAGAGGTCATGATCAGCGTCCAGCTCCCAGAACTTGCAGTAGATGACGTAAAAATGCTCGTAGGAGAAGAATTCGGTCAGCTGGTTCACGTCTTCCTCCTGCTCCAGCAACGCCACGTTCTGTCCAACAGAGGCAGCGTCAATGAGGCCAGACCATTTTCTTGCCATTTAAAGCAACATTAAAACAACAAAAAAAAATTATACATCTTTGATTCGGCATAATTAATGAGCAACAGAAGAACAACTGCTTCATAGACCTTTAGACATCCCAAGTAAAAGTACATTAAAAAAGTTTTCCTATGTTCAGGAAATTTTGACTATTTGTCTTAATAACAAAGAAATAAAATCTATTTTGATTTTATGTAATAGCCATTTACCAAGCAGCAGTTGTTGTGGGAAAAGCTTTTCTTTGACAAGGACAGGGACCAGGGTAATGACTGATGGGAAGATTCATAAATACGGGATGTCTCAAGCTCAAATCCATTAGGTCTGGCGTCCTGCAACGTTTAAGACGTGTCTCTTGCCCTACACACCTGAATCTACCGGCTGAAATGCCTCCCTATAGCGTGCAGCCAGGCTCTGTGCAGCTCTGCTACTGAGCTGATAATTAAGTCCGGCGTGTTCGACCAGAGACGCATCTAGAAGTGGCAGGACGCCGGCCCAGAGGAAAACCTGTCAGAAGCTGCCGAAGCTTGATTCAGGGGCCGAGGTTCACCGTCCAACAGGACGACGACCCTGACCGTACAGCCTGAGCTCTCCACTCCACCCGACTGAGCTCATCTTCACAAAGGGCGAAGATCTCACAGCGTGAACGTGCCTTTATGAAGATATATCCTTAAAGATGTTTCTAGTATTGACTCATGGGGGGATGAATAGAAAAGCATGCCGCACTTCTTAGATTTTTTTAATTGATAGCTTTTTTGCCAAAGAAGAAGAAAACGATGCACCATATGGCTACCGCTTCACTATCATGCACTACTTTGTGCTGGTCCATTACATAAAATGCCTACAACATACTTTGAAGTTTATGCCTGTACAGTGACCAAATGTGAAATGGTTAAAGGGGCTCTGAATAAGTTTGCTTGGCACTGTAAATAAAGCAAAAAAAATAAATAATAATAATTACAGGATTTACCTGAAGAAAATTACTTTTCCTGAGCTCAGAGCAGCTTATTTTTCCAGTCCATGACCGGTTCACATTATAAAATATCCTTTGAATGACCTGAAAAAAAATAAAATAAAAAATAATTCAGTCAACGGTGTTATCCTCCAAAAAGACACAGACATGTTGATGAGCAGCAGGCGAATGCTTTTCCCGTACCGTGGTGATATACCGCGAGTGGAAGTCCGGTGCTTCTTTTAGAAAGGCCATGCCTGGATGAGAGTTCACTACATCCTGAAAGCAAAAAAAAAAGAAGCACAGATGCATTACTCATCTTTACTAGGCAACGAAACGGTCATTTTTAGCTGTGTGAAGTTTTACATCTGCTCCTTTAACAGACATGTTCTGGTAAATTATAGGTCGTTTCAAAGACAAGCTAAGCTAACAGTCCACATCTGTTTCAGATCTGGTTCAGATCTGTGCCAAAGGCTGCCTGAACAGGGCCAGGAATCCGCACTAATACAGACGTCGGATGGCCGTCTGCTGTCACGCCGTTGTGTCGCACTTCTCGTGGGAGCAGAAAGCGCCGCAGAATTTACCGAGAGACGCCGTCCGATATAAATGTTCCTTTGAAATCCCCGAAGCACCAAGTGGGACAGCTGATCAAAAAGATGTTTATTAGAAACTAACACTCTCCTAAAGCCCCGACATCAGGGAGCTACTCCGTTTCTAATTAACCGCAGTAATACTCTTAATAGAACAATTCTTCATGTCCTTTCCTCAATCCAGCTTTCTTGGCGACCACTAAGGGAACAAAGCGGCGACCGCGAATGGGACGGCGGCGCTGAAATTAAAGGGCCGTGTTCCGGGGCGGCCGCCGTGCCTCTTTGACTCTTACGGGGAGAAATTTAATCATAGAAAACACATAAATCATCCGGCCGCAGGAAACAGGCTGGGACAGGCGAATCTACTCCGCGGCAATCCACCTTTCATTCATCAAAACAGTCAAAGGCGATTCGCCGAGAGGAGCCGTACAAATTAAACGGCGCGCGCCCACGGGGAAAGCCTGCTGCCGCGCTGACGGCCGCTCGGCTCAGACGGAGAGCTCGTGCGAGCGTGAATGTGAGGCGGGCGGAGGTGAAGGGCCGGTCTGGCACACAAACAGCCTGCCGCATGGGATGAAAACACATATAAAAAAGTTTATGAGGCAGGGATACATGTTATAAATGGCCAAAAAAACTCGATTTGAACTGGGTTCATGTTTTCTGGGATCAGTTTGATTCTCAGACAGGTTTACTTTGAGGTTTTCTTCCTCCCTCCATCTTTGCTTCCCCTTCTACAAAACGTTTCTGCTAAACCTGCCTTCAATTAGCTCTCTCCCTCTATTACATCGGCAATGTCTTAATAATAACAATAATCATCGAACCGGGGGACCAGCAGCCTTCCCAGGACGCCAGCGTCCTGTTGGGTCGCATTTCCCTGCAGTGTGACCGTAGGCTTTGTGTAGGGAAGAGGATTAGGGCCACAAAAAAAAAAGTCTACTAAATTCTGACTTTTTTTTCTCAGAATCCTGAGAAAAAAGTCAGAATTCTGAGAAAAAAAGTCAGAATTCTGAGAAAAAAAGTCAGAATTCTGAGATTAAAGTCAGAATTCTGACTTTTTTTTCTTAGAATCCTGAGAAAAAAAGTCAGAATTCTAACTTTAATCTCAGAATTCTGAGAAAAAAAGTCAGAATTCTGAGATTAAAGTCAGAATTGAGTAGACTTTTTTTTTTTTTTTTTTTTTGAGTGGCCCCAATCCTCTTCCGTATTTGTGTGAAGCCTGTATGTGCGGCGTTTTTTTTTTTTTTGCCCTAGTGCAAAAGCTTTATTGTGTGCAATAATTATACACTTTCAACAAGAGATGTTCAAACTTGAGCTTGAGATATTTGGCAAAGAAAAATGAGCTTGAATTTCAGTCTCTAGACGCGTAAAGCTTGTGGAAACAAACCCCCATAAGACTTGGAGGTGTAAATGGAGCCCAGGGGGCTGAAATGGAAACCACACTTTTGAGATTTTTTTTTTTTCCTCTTCAAAATAAATAAATCAAAATCCTGAAAGCTGCACAATTAAGTCCCACTTTGTGCCGGACTGTCACACAAACATTTGCAATCGGGCAAATTGAAGAACAATCCTGTTGAGTACGTGGTGACAACACATGAACATGTAGCAGGGATACGTTTGCAAAGCAATATGGGAAAAACAATCAAAAATGACTCCCTTCTTTACACAAATAAGGAAGGCCTCAGAAGGGCTTGCCACAAATTAAGCCCAGGTCGCACCACCCAAGCTAGGGCAATTTTAACCATCCCACACTGCCAAGTGTTGCCTTCTCCCTGGGTGTGCTGCACTCAGTACCTGCAGGAATGGCATAAAGTCGTCTTGTTCGAGGTAATTACAGCCAGGCTTGGCCAAGAGGTGCACAAATTTAGAAGCATCATCGTGACAGGTCTGCAGCGTTCTGGAAAAGCAAAGAGAGAACAGATGGTTGTGAGGTTGCTCCCTATTTGGCTCTAAAGCTACGTTTATGCTTTAAAAAAAAAAAAAAAACTCAGTCAAGGTTTTAACTCCTTAAACTAAAGATCACAAGCACAGAATTACACATTCAGAAATTAGGATTCAGCGTCGGCGCTGCTGATTTAGGTGCTCAGGCTGGTTCCGGTGGTGGTAATAATGGAAGTGCCTGTGGTGGCCTCTAAACCAAGAATGGTTCAGTCACGGGCTCGGGTCAAAGGCCACGTCCGTCCGCTTCTCTGGAGACTAAAGGCCCATTCATACCTCACGTAAAAGACGGATACGTGTGGAGTGTTTCATACGTTCTAACCGTCGATTTCGTCCGTATTTTGACACGAAAATTGGGAGCTTACGATTACGGACGAAACGGATCAATACGGAGCAATACTACCGGAAGAGGTGGGGGCGCTATTGAGTTTGTAGTACAAAATGTCAACAAAATCACGAAGAAGGTTAGAATTCTGGGCTTTAAACAATGGCGGGTTTTGTGGAACGACTTTCGGAGATTGTCCGCAACTACCCACATTTATATGATGTGTCGTGTCCGGGGCACAGGGACAAACAAAAAGTTATGAATAGCTTTCAGGAAATCGGGGATGCTCTGGCCATGACAGGGGATGTCGTAAAGTCCAAGTGGGCCGCGATTAGGGAGCGCCCAGCACTGCCACCTACAGGAAATATTGGTTATCGCGCACCTCAACGGACGGAGGTATGAAGGAGTCAACGGATAGAACGTACGGACAGAAATACGGACGTGTAGGCCAAACGTAGGGTATGAATGGGCCTTAATACGTTCAAACAAGGGTATGCCTATTGCACGCAGCAGCATTCAGCACATAACAACCCCACAGTGTTCATTTTCATACAGTAAGACACCAAAACGGACGTCTTCCTCCCTCTACTGCGCCGGACGCGTCCAGCCACCACCCCCTTGTGACTTTCTCTTGTCTTTCTAAAAGCCAACGGAGTCTGTTAGGAATGAAAGGCAAAGTGTCATCGTGGTAGAGAGCTGCCTTCAGTGTCCATGTTCCCCCCGCCCAGAGCGAGCGGTCGTTATTGTTCGGAGGCCGATGTGTGAGCTATTTAGCTGTGGGTGAATGACCCAACGGTCCGCTGAGAATAAAAATAACCATTGTCTTACTTTCTCCACATAGCCACGAACTTGTGCACAGAGACGAAACCCGTCCTGTCGCCTCCAGCCGAGCAGAACAATGGCATTTTCCAGTAGAGGGGACACTCGCAGGCCTGAGAGGGCAGAAAAACAAGGCAGTGTATGAGGAGGGCAGGAGTACAAAGGCAGCAAAGATAAAACAAGTACAGATGGGCTGTTTGGCGGGGGGGGGGGGGGGTGGCAGGATAAAATAATTCCCTAAGTAAACCTAGCTGTCACTGCTCTCAGGTGCTCCTCAGCCCACTGACCACGTTCCTGAGCAACGCGGAAATGAGATTTTCCATTTGGGGTTTGAAGCCCAGCAAACATTCAGAACCGTCGGCAGCCAAACGGCACCGAGGAAAATAATCCGCCGGTGGGCGGCCCGACCGCGACGCAGCAGGCTCACGTTCTCACCTTGGCTACCAGCCCCATGTCTTCAATGGTGGCCCTTTCATTTGGGAATTGTGAAAATATTTTCTCAATTTTGGAAATGAGGCCGTCGATGTTGAGGTTGGCCTGGGGCCGGCCCTGTGGGAAGTAAAACTTGGGAATGCTTTCGCTCAGTGCGGTGGTGACCGGCTTCTCCGTCCTCACCTGGGCCTGGATTGAAAAACAAAAAAAACAGAAGAGAGTCAAAAAAATGCCAGCAGCCCTCAGCTCGCTCCATATGTAACCAAATCTCCCAGCGTCCCTCAGACTTCATCAGGGAAGGCCTTGAATACTCAGCACTCATAATCGTTATCCACTTAAATGTAACAGATATTCCTTATGAGTGACACTAGGATCTGATTGTAACTCTGATATGTATTATATATGTAGTCATATGGGTACCGCTTTACAATAAGGCTCTCCTTATAGATGGCTAGTAAACAGGTTAAAGATGTGAAATTAATTAATCTGTAAACACTTTATAACCAATTCTTAAGTGTTTATTATTCATTAATTAAGAGTGAGCATGAGACAAAACTGACCAGCTTATTGCCAAATAGTGAGCCTGATCGTTCAACTATAAATTTAACCTAGAGTTGCTTTTATTAAAAATTTCAGAGATTTACTACCATGTGAGCACAAAAAAAAAACATTTTTCTCTTCCTCGTCCTGATTTATACACAATGCACATTTATGAATGAGTTATAAAGTGTTCCCAGATTAATTAATAACATCTATAAACTATTAGTCATTTATAAAGGGAGCCTTATTGTAAAGTGGTACTAAATAAATTAGTCATTCTTAAGAATATAACCATTTAGGATTTTTTTGTAGCTTTCTTGTAACATTTAAGCTTAAAAGGATGCAGACAGGATTACCATATCAGGGTCTTCCAGCAGTTTTTAACCTTTGTGAAAACCTGAAATCAGACTGTTGACGGCACACATTAAAAGACGTCCCGGTGTTTACTTTGAAAACATTCAACGTTACTTTTAACACAATTTATCACCCGCATGGTGGTTTTAAAGATGTCAATTCTTCTCATCCAGAAATCTGGTTTATTAGGAGCTATTATGGCTTTTCTCAGAAACCACGATGTTGACTCCGCAGTGGTCAGTATAGCAAAACGCTACGATGCAGAAATGTTTCTGGTTCGTATTAACAGCTGTAGAGAGAAAAAATTATCAGAGCCATCCTGGCATGGATAACAGAACTGCTAGCTGATTAGAGGCAGACTTATGAAAAGACAGATCTAATGATTTAATTATGGGATGCATGCAGTGCTGCTGTTAATGTTGAACTTCAGACAGGACACCCAGCAAGGTTCTGAAATTAGAAGTTATCAGTAACTAGAAGGGTCAGTGGTATGAAAAATATACGCATCGGCAAGTGATATAGTAATCTGAAAGAGTACATTTTAATTCGGACAGTAAACGGGACCAACACTCATCTAAGTTCACTCTGGCTTTTTTCTTTAGCCTACTTTATGAAGCTAAAGAAAAAGGAGGAAAATTAATTTCACGCATGTGTACAAGAGCAGGAGACTGAAACCTACAGAATCTGTATCATACAGGGTCGCATGAAGTCCATTAGATTTCCCTAATCAAATGTTATTTTTCCTCCAATTTAGGTTTATCTTTAAACCAAATCTACTCTTTCGAATTTTTTTTATTATTTGGAAATCCCTGTTTTACAAAGTAAGCCCATTCTTTTGCAAAAAAAAAAAAAAACACACCAAACAAACAAAAAAAACACACACACTAAGGGTTAATTTATAAAATGAAAAACAGTTTTTTTGCAAAAATAGCCCAAAATGTATTGAGGTTAAATATTTTCTGTAATTTCTAACTTTCTTTTTCTGTAAAACAAACAAACAGTGGCACATGTTTTATAGGGGCATTTTCAAAAAGTGATCTAACCTAATGTGCTAACAACGCTTCACTTGTCCATCAGGGCTGTGTGACTGAGCACATGGCTCAGCTAGCGGCTAACGTTAGCTCCACTCCTCTGTTCTGATAGGACTCTCGTTAAATGGCTTGTATCATGTGTCTCTGTGGGTTCAGAGAAACGATTGTTGTGTGCCTAAAACTTACAGAAAGGCTTTTTCCTGCTTCATAAAGTTCTTAATGACAGCAGTTTGCTCAGGTCTGCCATCCAGCTGCCAGTCTGATGGAAAAGGTCCCGTCACACGGATGAACAGAGATCCGCAGCGACCAATACGGTCTCTCTTCACGCTCTTTTGCTGCCAGTGTCACTTTAAGTCTTACAAACCTGTGGATTACTCGTCACAACCCAGATTCATTGGCTGGCTTCAACTAGTTCTGCAACATTTAGATGTTTAGTCATCATATTGCCCTTTTCCTGCGTCCTGGCGCTCTGCTTTTAGAGGACGCTCTGATGGCTTTCTGCTTTAACCGATTGGTCGTCCTGTTCCATTTCTACACGATCCAAAGTCATCGTTTCTCCCTCCCAGATTGAGCACACGGAGAACCGTTCAAACGCTCCACATCTCAGAGCCATTTACTTTGGAGGTTACAGGATTCAAAAAGCAATACTTTAAACACTTTATGAGTGAAATGGGACACGGTTAATCCTTCCTGCACTTTTCCACAGTCGTGAAGATGCAAGTCTCCATTTATGTGGTCAAAACAAATTGCTCACAAGGAATATAATTCTTGGTGGATTCGCTGCTGTGCTTGTTTTTGTAGTCTAATTAATCAAATGTGTCCTTTAGTGAACTCACCCCCCCTCCCCGGGGGGCTGTGTGAGTTCAGTCATGCCTTCACGCTTCACACCGATCACTGTTGCTACGGATGAACTCAGTTAAATCTCCCGATGACACTGGTGGGATATTCCTGCTACGTGACATTGGGGTGTGAGGACCTGAGCTTTGAGGGCAGCGACGTTCAATTTCTGCTGTAACCCAGTTGCATGATTTTCATCTTCTAAAAAGAAAATTGTAACGGCCGCACAGCTGGACTCCTATTTTTACCTCGGCAATAAAGCGGGTCTTCTACTAGATAAACTCAAGTGTAAGGACGTGTCTGCGTTCCTGATAGGGTTACACTGAAAGAACACAAAGCACGACATGTCCTCTTTTATCTGTGAGAGTAAACAGACTTCTGTTCATTGTTTAGAGGATTTTTAAAGCGTTTTACAGTATTGCCACTTGGGACGCACCAACCAACTAGCCACGGCTCAAAATCGATTGATATTTCTTTGACTCTTGGTAGTTCAACCTCTGAAATCCGATAAATGCCTCAAAATTATGAAGCCCCGCCCCCAATAATCCGTTGCACTTCTTCTAGTTTAGAGAACGGTGGAGGACACTGATGCGTCAATCCGGAACTTCTCGCTCCGTTGAAACGATCCCAAAGCCCTTTTTTTTCGCCCTCGCAAACAAATCTTTACTTGAGACGAGATGCTAGATGACAAACACCAACTGTTGCTGATAAGTTTAATATGAAAAGTTCACAGGTTGAGCAGATTAAATCTCTAAGTAACACAAAGCAGAATAAAGGATCAAATGCACAACGGAAGGAGTTAACGCTCGTCTGTGGCGATTGTACTTCCTCAGTCACGGTGTGATCTTTGGCGTTTTCTGCGCTGGTCCTCCCTTTTTTAGTGACAATAAAAATGTGCGATCCAACAAAAGACTTTTAAGCTTTTTTTGATAAGCAATGTGAAAACGCGCCTCAGAAAGTTGGAAGCAGCACAAACCTCCAAGTCTGAAGACTGTGGATTAGAAAGACTGGAAATTAAGTTATTAGATGACGCCCACCTGTGAAAATCCCTGCTTTGTGAACCGCAACATGAAATTTACAAGACACCAAAATAAATGAAACGACGTGCAGCATTTTATTTATATAACGACTGATGAAAACTACCAGTCAGCGCCGTTATTTCGCAGGATTTATTAAAGCAGCTTGAATATGCAGCCTGCTGCTCTCGCTCAGGATCTTTTACACCGAGGCCCTTTGGCCCGACTGAGGACATTTACAAGGAAACGGATTTATGGCAGAGAAATAATGAAAATCACGCCCACGCCGCGGCTCGTTAAAACATAAAATGCCGCCGCTGATGTTTGCGTTAAGCCATCGTTAATAAAGCTTTCGTCGATGACTTCGTGAAGCCTTCACATTCTGGGAATAGCGCAAAAGATGCTCGTAAAACCACAAGTGATAATCTGCTTATTTTATCCTGGCAAATGATAAATGCTGCTGATCCTCTGCTTGTCAGAGCTCTGTGTTGGCATCGGCTATGGCTATAAAAGGACATAAACATCTCCTGCTGCCCTGCAGCGTCCCCCCCCCCTCTCTCTTCATGCTCACAGAGCTCTTGAGCACAGCTGTTAAGCCACATGACATTTTGCACATTCAAAATGATGCGGCCCCGAAAGAGGACAGCGAAGCAGCTGGAAGCGACGCGCCGGACGGAAAAACTGAACCAAGTGGAGTCAAATGTCATCCGGACAGAAAAAGACATCCCTCCGTTACCGGGAGGCTGCAGGAACCCGTTGAGTAGCAAAAAGTGGCCGCACGACCGTCTGGATGCCACCGCACGGAGCTCAGCACGCTGACAAGAACACCTGCCTGTCCTTGCTGGAAGGCTCGGAGCCTCTTCTTGAACCGAGACGGCAGGACAAAGTCGCATCCACGGGCCAGGAGAGCCAGCTCCTTCCTGAGGTCGGGATCCTGACGTAAAGACAGCTCCCTCATCCTCATCTTTGCTCCGGACACGGCGGGCCGATCGCGTGCACAAGCGCAACCCTCGGTCCGGCGTCGCCCGCCTCTCTCTCTCTCGGCTGCCCCCGGACCAGAAGCGGTGTGTGCGTGCTGCGAGTACCCCGACAGAGGAGAACGGCGGAGGGTCCCTCTCTGGGTACGTCCCCCTGTGATTGTCCTCTGTCAGGAGCCTTCTTAATGCAAAGCAGCAGCTGCCACTGTGACATCCCCTCCCATTCCAGATCTGGTCACAGAGTCTCAGCTCGGCCGGCTGTGCGCATCGCTACCTAACGTGCGCGCCCACACACACACACACACACACACAGGTCAGGGAGCTGTTGCTTCAAAGCTGCTGGGGGAGATAAGGAGCGAGCGGGTGCATGTGTGTAGGACTCACTTAGACCGCTCGTGGGGTGGGAGGGGTGTGGATCTGCCCTTTCCAGTTTACATTCCTCCGTGCTCATGGAAGGTTATGTAAAGAGACGGACTTGTTGTTGCCTGCAGTTCAGGGATCAATGAGAACGCGCTGCTGAGGTTTGCTGACATTTCTCATGAAAAAAGCGTCCACGCGCCACACTTAGAGGAACTTTGGCCTTACATCTGGACAAGTTTCAGAAGGATAAGAACTCCTGACACTAATAGACAATATAAAAAACCAGAGTCTGTAACAAAGGCTGCATATATTACACGAGGATAATCCGTCATAAACTCCCCCTGAAAACCAGTGATGAACGGAGAGTGAAGTGAGTAAACAAAGTAAACAATGTAGGACTAATTATTCTAAAATACAAAAAAGGTTAAAAGGGGAAGCGATGATTTCAATATACATCCATAAATCAGGCGTATTACAAACTATTTAACATCATGTCTGTGATTTCAGTTTTTCCTTCCCTTTGCAAGCTTGAGCTGCCAGTCATTCCTGGTCTTATTATAGTTGATGGGCAACAGAAGTGGTGTTGGGCGGGGGGGGGGGGCTAATGTCAAACTCAAAGAAAGCTCACCAACCCAGTCTGCGCCTATTAAAAGCGCCACCGGCACTGTTTGGGCAACCCAAGAAACCGGATCTGGAAAAACAAGTGTGTATCTTTAGTCCCTAAACAAACATCCACTTCCAGTTTCTGCTGCGCTGGAATGATGAGAAATTCCTCCGCGCCGCATCAACAACCGGATCGATCACCTCATTAAGCCGACTCTACGCAGGGCGAGGGTTCGCTGTCCAACAATCAGGAAGTGACTCAGGGATTTCGACGTCAGAAAGCACATTTCGATAAATCTTTTTGGTTTACGTCACTGTTATTGGAACCAGAAAGTAAAAACCTGGTTCGCCCAGTGCGTCGCTGTTGTTGTACGCCACACAGGACTCCCCACATCCTCCATAAGCCACTTGGACTCAGTTGTGCCACTGTCTGATCTCACTCAGATACATTATTTTGATGAAACTGACTGGATTCTATAATAACTAGGGCCATGTCATTTAATTTTAATGTGTCGGCTGTGTTGGTCTGGCTGGATTGTAATTTCTGGGTATGAATCGGTCCTGTTTGCGTTGTAAAGTGCCTCTTAGAGGGTCTTTGTTGCCGAATGGCACTATATACACACAAACCAAAATGAAAGCAATCACAAGACAGAAGCAACGACGATGTTTTCTGCGTCTTCCGTGTGGAACAGCCAGAGCTGATGTCTTGACAGAAGCGAGCTGATCAAAGAGCGTGCGACGGCGGCTGGAACCGAACCTGCTGATGGGTTCATATCAGGGATCGGGCCTCAAGTCATGAGAATGGGAAACCTTCAGCAATCACTCCAAACTCCACATCGCCGCAGTCCGTCTGACGGATCGATTTAACAGGATGAAGGGAAAACTAAGAAACCCAGGAAGTCACCGACTCCACCTGACTGATCCGTAAACTCCGGCGGTAAATACGATGGCTCCGGTCACACGTTCGCCTCAGCAGCTCCAAGCATGACACATTTTAAAGGACTCACACAAACAAAAACTACTTAAATCTGTCACTGACTTAGCTTTAACACGAAAAGCATTAGTAGCTCTACATTTGCAGCAAATGTACCAAAGTCACATAAAAGAACAAGCACCAAACTAGGAGTAAAAGTTCCCCGTTCCAAGAAGCTATTCCCATAAACCTTGAAAAAGCACAGCACGGCTCATTTTTATGTGCAGTAACAGAGCAGGCAGTCCTCCTGAAGAACAATAAATCAGACAACGGTTGAAATCTGCTAGAACCTCCCGATGCAGAGCCCAAAACTGTCGCTAACAGCATAAAGAGCCTCTAACGCTTTAGTTTTGCCCTTAACCAAACTGCAGCAGAGAGATGAAACTCTTTGCTTCGGGGGAGTCACACCATGAGGCGGCGTGCTGTCGCTGCTCAGTATACGTGGCGAGGATTAAGATTACTCTGTGGAAAACCCGCCAAACATCGGCCTGATTTACAGATGACACGGCGAACCCATCGACCGACGTCGGCTGCCACGGCATGATGTAAGAGGATCGACTGTCTTACATAAATATGAAAGCAACGGCGGCGTCAAGGCGACGGACGCGTCGCTGGGACGTCTCCAAGACGAGCTGCGCTAAAGATGCTCGGTTAGAGCTCCTGAGGCGGTCCAGCTTGTTGATTCTCTGATGCGGTCGAAGGGGTCCAGGGAACCGGGTCAGCGAACGCCTCTGCGTCTGTGCAGCAGCTTTTTCCTTTTGCTTTTGATCTCGCCAGGAAGGGATTTTAGCCCAGCAAGGACACTGGAACAATTGGCGTCGTTTTTATTTTACTGATCACTGCTCATCATTACAGTTCATCTTTAATAAATCTAACCTCCCCCATGATCACATTATCATCAACACAAAGGAGGCCAGTTTCATCCTTTGCGTCTGCGGTCACAGACTTTTCGCCGGAGCTGTTTCCGTGAAAAACTGCGCTTCAAACACCTGTCTCCGCTCATGACACACAGCTCTGACTAAAACGAAAAGCATCTGCGGCAAACCGAACGACGCCGTGTTCCCACACCCCTGACCTGCTTGGGACAGCGGCTACGTTGCTAAACCCAAAATAAGCACAGTGAAAAAAAAAGAAAAGAAAGAAAGAAATATAAACGAGGAATGTGTTATCCTAGTCACGTCTAGGAAACATTGTTTAGACCCTACTGCACTGCAGTAGGTCAGTAGGCAATTTTTTATATGTTAAGGTGGAGGACAAGAAAGCCAAGCGTTCGTGGAGACCCGACATTTACTGTACATGCTTTAAATAAACAATCTGCGAGCGCATATCCCGACAATGAGCAGCATCTAATAGGGCCGGCATAGAAGTAAATTAGGCGGAGGATGAATGCGCTGCCACACCTCGCCTGGCTGCCAGGGTTCTGGGTATCTAATGCCAACACAAGGGAACCGGGGCTATCTTTATCGGTGTCTGATGTCAAAGTCGGAGCAGCTGCTCCGGCCTGCATCAGTGGGACATGAATTGAATTCTTTGAGTAATCCCTTAAAGAATGCATCGAAATGCCGAAATTGATTTTTATTTATTTAATTTTTTGGTTTGTTGTCGTCTTAAAATAAGTATTCGCACCCACGCGGCATTGTGATCTCTTTAACACCGAGCGGTGGTGGTATTACACATTGAGCTAAGAACAGGCTTCGCTGCACTTATGAACTTCAGTTAAGTTAAAAAAAAAAAGTAAATAAGTAAATGAAGTAGCTCGTATTATGGTAAAAAAAAGTTTCCACTTAACAATATTTTGACAATACATTTGCCTAAACGTATATTCAGCATCACACGCTGTTCTCTTCATGGAAACCCAATGAGTGTATTGGCAAAATAAAATCCAGATTTTCCAAAAATGAAATCTTAAAGAATTGTAAATTCGAATTAATCGATTAAATCGATTTATCGCCCAGCTCTATTAACGATCCAGACGGAAGAAAACAGAAGACTGAACGACGAGCGCTTGAATGTCAACCCTGTGCCCCCATCTGTAGCGACTCAACATCATGCGGACGGCGTGCTCTTGAGGAGCAGCTGTCTGACGGGCGTGGGGCCGTGTCCTCGCGCTCACTAATGTCCGCAACCCAACACCAGGCCGCAGGTCCATCCGCAGATAAAATACTTTTTTTTTTCTTGTACAGGTAGATTTGCCCCCTCCCCTCCAGAATTAAAACTATTTATCCCCAGGGGCTAAGATTTGATCAAATAAGATCTACACCTCAAAAAAAGAATCATGGGGAGTAACCCGAGCGCTTTAGGCAGGGTGAGGTCAGACACGCCCAGATCACGCACCGCTTTCATTTAAGGCAGAGGCCAGGAAATTTACCAAGTATTGAATTAATATCTGCAACACAGACCCACAACCATGAAGGCTCCCTTTGAACGTCGTTATTGCTGTGAGGTTCTCGGCAGCCTCTTGTGGCCAGCAGGAGAAAGTTCAAATCCAAGAGAAAACAGCAGGGCTGAACACATCCACAGTTATGTTTGAGAAATATGCAGATCCCCCCCCCCCCCCGTCCTTTCCATGCAGACATGAACCTGGCCCTGAAACGATCTGTTTTTGTTGTTTTTAAAATTACTTAAAGCGCGGATTCAGAACTCAGATATAACAGTGATTGGTAAAATGGAAAACTATTTTTTTTCCCCAGCTAGTAGCTTCAGTGTGCTTCGATCAATTTGCCTTAAAGGCACAGCGACGTGCGGGCCGTTGTTTCCGCCGTCGGCGTTGGGAATATTAATGCACCTGACAGCGCTTCTGTGTCTCAATCTGGACAAATTTAGCTTCATGAAAACATACAAAAAACAACAAAAAAGATCATTTAAATACACAAAACAAAAAAATACAAAATAATAATGAACTAATCAGCTTTGTTTCATTCATTTCAAACACTAAAATATACTATATTAATGTTCCGCATCATAATTCGACTGCGGCTCTTCACAGATTCTTCAGTGTAAATAATTTTAAATTTCCATGGTTGAATGATGTTGCTTTTAATTTTATTTATTTTTTAATGAAAAGGAAAACGGAGCTTTTTTTAAAAAGCTTCATATGAAAACAAATGAGACAATACGGCCTCGGGTCAGTTGGTTCGCCCGCTTCAGGACTGAAGTACATGTACCTGAGATTTCTTTTGGTGAGTATTAAGTATTGTTCAATAATTAGAGTGATAAATGGGGATTTAAAATGCCCTGATCTCAGCTATAGTTGGAGCTGTATCCTATATTTGAACATTTAAACGAGTCTTATGAACGGGAAATAATGAACGGTAATCAAAGCCAAAGAACTTTGAGTGACCATCATAAGACTTTTGTATTTCCCATAAGTCTCTAAACAAACGTCGACATCCACCTCCGCGTCCGTGAACGCAAGCAGCTTGGACCAACCCAGACAAACACGCAGCTACCCGTACCCTTTTCAGGTCAGCCAAACAACCTCGATCCATTCAGAAATAGAAACTTTTACCCACAGCCACTTAAGGGCCACGATGTGCTGGTTTATTATACGCCGCCTACTCAGAAAAGAAGAAAACAACTCAAAAGAAAGGATCAACAGATCTTTCACAAGAACATAAATGCTGTTTTTTTAATCATCATTAGTGTTGCCCCGATGCCATTTTTTGGCCCCGATTCCGATACCCGATACCTGGCTGTGCAGTATTGGCCGATACCGATACCATCTGTATGAAATTGATGTGTGTGTATATATGAAGAACTGCATACTGCTTAGGGTAGTAGAACTTTTTGTTGCCTACCTGGAATGGGTGACAATAGTTGAAGAAACTTTTGGCTCTCAAAGGCCAAAATAGTGCAACATTTGTGAAATCATAACATGTATAATAGTAGTGCAACAGTAAGACAGTAAAATTACATTATTAATTGAATAATCTCTTTTAAACCAGAAGTTTTGGCTCTCAGATGGCAAAATAGTGCAACTTTCATGAATTTATATAACATGTATAATACTAGTCAGGAGGGAGAAGGCTGCGTTCAAGTGATCAAAAAGGTATCGGTGCCCTATTTGTTAGTACTCGCCGATACCGATACCACCATTTTAATGCTGGATCGGAGTCCCGTCTGATACTGGTATCGGTGCAACACTAATCATTATTACTATGATCTGGTTATTGGTGCCAGTTATGAATTTAGTCCTTACTACGAGTTTATTTGAAACACCTGTCAACTAACGCAGACTCTATGAAAAACGGCTTTTATTCAACACCGGTAGGAAGCCCAGAGGACGGTCCAAAATACACCGGAGGGGCTTTACTTCCCTCAGGGTTCCTACAGCATAAGGCAAGTTAAATTCAAGACTTTTTAAGACTTTTTAATGCCACTTGAAATACTTGTCGCAACAAGATAAACCTGGTTGCGGCAACTTCACCCAAATGTTGATTTTAACATAAACCATTACTTTCTGGCCCAGTAGACATGTTTAAAATTGATCCTGGACGCTTCACAGGTGAAATGGACCACAAGGTTTTCTCCTACTGGATCTTTTCCTGTGACCAGATCCCAGATAAGCGGAACGCGATGGCTGGGTGGACTAAAACACAGTAGGCTATTTGAAAACCAGGAAAGCAGAAGACAGGAATGTCAGCAGATCGCGCCTTGCGTTTGGACGCTGAGTGTCCATCCTAAAAGCGTGTGTTCAAAGCCACAGTCTACCTTTTTCGCGCTGACAGACCTCCGCAGTACCCTTCCACTGGGTCCTGTCATCCGGGCGTTGCTGCTACTGCGAGAGGGCAGGGTGCTGGTGGATGCCGTGCTCGAAGGCGCGCCCAGGGGAGCCGTCTTCTTCTCCGTCAGGTTCCTCTGAGACGCCACATTGTTGTTCTCGTTGAAGCTCAGCGACCTCTTGTCCTGCGCGTGGCCGCTGCTCAGGTTGTCATACTGTCCGCTTTTAATCAGGTCGAGATAGTCTTTGAGGACCGACTGTGTTCCAGGATCGCTGAGCCAGTTAAGAAACAGCTCGTCCACTTTTGCTTTGAGAACCGGCTGGAGAAGTTCTGGTGACGGCATGCTGATGACTACTATTCTTCCGACGGACGTACCTGTGTGGGGAGGAGAGTCAGTTGTCAAAGAAAGACATCCCTAATTAAGAACATAAACAAACAAACAAAAAAGAAAATAAAAGGAAATCGGATCTCAGCGTTTGATGACACATGCTAGCATGTCATAGTTTTAAGTAAACGTCAAACCTTCGCTAACAGCATCCAGTTTCAACGCGATCTGTCAATCTGTTTGGCCCACAGGCAGAAAGTAAACAGGAACCTACATGGCTGCTGCCACGAATTGGTCATTCCTGAGCATAGACAACACGTTAACTTAACCATATCTCACTTAAACCAGTCCCGTAACGTACACATTATTAGCCGCGGTGCAGTAAAAATGGTATATTTACCATGCCACACGGTAGAAACAAACTACGACTCAGTTAGCTAACGTAGCTTCGACATGCTAATGCTGCTTCGCCGACCATACAAACCTCAATGTGAGCGGACGGCAGAGCGAAACGCCCCGAACTCTCATTGCACTATTTCTCCTTCATAAACGACACAGCAGCTCGCCTGACACAGAAAGACTAAAGTACCGCTACGGTCCTGGCGCTAACTCCTGGGAGCAAATAGCAAATAACTTTTCAGATCGCGTTCCCCTGGTAACCATACTGGGCTGTCGCGAGACTTCCAAAAAGTTTGCTCCTGGCTATGGGAATTCCGGTGCCTTGTGGGGATCGTAGCTTTTGGATCCGTTCACTAACAAGATTCGAATCTTTGGGCTTCCAAACGCATCCTTCCCAAATCATTTATTCAACCCGTTATTATTAATATTAATAATATTATTATTATTACATTTCCATGTTAGAATATATATGTCTGTGTAGACTACCAATATTGTACAAGGTAATACTAAACTTGACAATTTTGTACAATAATCTTACCTATTTGATATAAAAAGTATACATGCAAGTGTAAAAAACGAATTACTCAGAAGAGTCTGCATAGTCTACATTGTAAACTACTCTCACAACCTTTAGTTTGATTTCAAAGTTCCATTAACATTTATTTATATTATTAGTTTATTTTATTTTGCACTTGCAGGGTGTGAATGTGTGTGTGAATGGGTGAATGGCTGTACTGGAAAGCGTTTTGGGGTCATGGGACTAGTTAAGGTGCTATACAAGTACAAGCCATTCACCATTTATAAAAGTTGTGTTTTATGTATTTTACTTAAGTGTATGTTTTGATTCTGGGACAGCAACAAATTTCTTTATTCTTGTATAAATTCTATTTTCTTTTCTGAACAATACCACTCTCAGACACAAGAGCCGATCTGTTTGTTCACATAAATGAACAGAGCATTGAGATGGCTTAGTTATGAGTAACATCTGTTAGATGAAAAGCCAGGAAAACGCTGACAAACTTTGTTTGATCACCTAGATCAGGGGTTCCCAAACTTTTTAGCCAACGACCCCAAAAATAACAGCGTCAGAGACTGGCGACCTCATTTTCGCCAGTCTCTTTACTTTAAAAAAAAAAAGGGAATAAAGTAATATATTTTAAAGAACCCTTACAATAAAAAGTGCAGCCTTCCCTCTGCATTACAATATTATGTTACAGGGCCACTTTTACAACAAGTAGAATAAATATTTCATAATTCTACTGTTGATTTTTGGAGAAAACGCAAGTCACAGTTCCTTATATTGCCCATTCAACATTTTCAAGTGTCCAACCCTGAGTAATACATTTTTTCAAAATCAAAAGAGGTGATAACACGCTCTCTTCATATGTTAAACGGTCACTTATTCAGCTTATTTTCAAACACGGAAGTAAATATGGGTCCAACTTCTGTTTTTTGTGTGGCGCTTCTGTTTCATCGCTTCCTTTACCAACTACTGTTAGCTTGTCTAAATTGGTAAACAATGTTGTGGCAACATTTCCAAAAATCACTGAGCGATCAAAGAGGCTCAAACTATTTGTGAGTGGAAGGATGATCTGAATTTTATGGAAGATAAGCTAATGAATCGTCTGTGATTAGTATTCTGTGATGAGAATACTAGTCAGTTTAGTTAAAAAAAATAGCCTTGCTGAACGTTTGGGATTGAACTAACGTTACCAACATCAAAACGTTAAATGAACGGTTGCCTACCTCATAATGCAGTTTGAAACTGTATTAGATGTGTAGTCTCAAAGCTCTTGTTGCCAGTTTGTCACATTAACATGTAATTTAGCTTTAGATTGAAACTGTAATTTTTTCCCCCTTTTTTTTTGGGATATCAAAGAGTTGATGAAAACATTGGCATTTAAGGCATTTCTGAAATAAAATTTAGCAGGCTTTATGGATAACGTTTTATTTTTTAATCAACAGATTAAAAAAATGTGCACCTTTTCCAGATGAGTAAAAGTCTGATACTGCTTGGATTAAGGTAAGGTCATTCAAGTTTGGGTACGTAAACCATCCTAATTCATACCAGTCTAATCTTAAAAGGCAATTTGAATGGTAAGTAGAAAAATATGTAGTTTATCGTTATCACTATTAACTGTCCATATTTTTATATAAATAGTCACACCAAGGACCATAATAGAGAAAAACTATCTTCTTGCCAGTGTATGTACATAAGATACACTTTACTTTTTTTTTTCTTTTTTTTTTTTTACATCTGGTTAAGACAACATTCACTTGATCAAAATACCTAAAAACAAATTACATTAGCAGTTAAAATGCATTCAAACTTTTATTAATACAAATTTTAGTTGGACGCACATTGTTTTGTATCTGTAAAATTTCAAATAGTCATTCCAAAATTTTAAACATCAACATGCTAAACACAAGAACGTGAGAGTCAAAACACGCTTTTTGTGCATTTGTAATCCCACTGGTTTTCAGTAAAACATAACCAGTCAGCAATGCAGAATAGAGATTTCTGGAAAAATAAAAAGCTAAAGACAAAGCATGTATACAAAGAACAATGAAGGAACTGCAGGCTGTCCAATAACTACACACAAATGTTACGCTTTAGTAGAAACAGGATCATTTTGTATATGCAAAACTTCCATTTTCAATCAGCATCCTCGTGAATGATTTCAGAATCAGAATCAGATTTCCCCCTGCATGTTCACAAGGGCTGCACAGATTCTGAGGATTTTGTCCATTTTGTGTTCCAAGTTGATGGGCACGGTCTGCGAGACTATTTTGAAAACTTTGAGCCGCCTGATGACTCTTTCTACATGCATGCTGACATCTGCAATCTTCCTCGTGGTGGCTATATCCTCGTCAGACAGCTGCCCTTCTTTACGAGTGACTGCTGGTAAAACAAGCTTGACTCTCGTCTCAGAAAGCAAATCTCTGATGCCAAAACATCTGTCTGCCATCACTTCATCGCCGGGACGAAGATACTGCAGGAAGCCAGACTCCTGAGCGATGAACCTGTCGCTACACCTGCCGCCATAAGCAGGGGAAATGAACATAACAAGCCCACAAGGGGCGATAGCAACTAAATACTTTATAGTATTGCTCGAATAATAATGGCTGCATGACACCCCCATGCAGTCAGGCTTGTGTGGTTTCTGCAGGGCGGTTTCAGCGCAGTCGACGATGCAGGTGGTGTTGGGGAACGTCTCCTTGAAGCACTGAGGCACTGCGCTCCGGATTGTCCTCCGTGGCAGCCAGCGGACGTGGATCCTCATGTTCTCCTCCATTGTGTCGATCCAGTAGGAGAGGATCTGGCTCACTAACCCCTGGGATACGTCAAAGATTTCCGCAAGGTCACCCTGGAGTAGATTTAACTTAAGTTTCATCATGGTCATCAATATTTGATCCATTACGTGCAGCTTAAAGTCGGCTTCATAGAACGTTTCCAGATATTTAACATGATCGAAAAAGGCACCGAGTGAAAGGCCTGTGTACAATACACAGCTAGTGTCGTTCTTCAGGATGGCATGGGTAAGAGGTTGTTCTCCGTCGCGTACGTCTTTCTTTTCTCCTGATATGTAGGTGTGGTCCATCAGCGCCTGAACCTCCCAGTGAGTGACACCATCTTTATGCGTCGGTGACCCTGACTGTGGAGCGGTCCGGTCGTCATCTGCCAAACACAAGACCACATAAGCCCACAATCAGTTAAGAAAACCAAAACATATAAAGACTATTTAAAAACTACGTTAACATCAAGCCAATAGAGCAACACCCAAAACAGCAAATGATCTTAGATGCACTCCTTTCAAGATTTGCAAATGCCCTGTGCTGGTCTCTGGGGGGCCATTTGTAATGTTGCACAAAAATTAACAGTATTTATTTTGGGATTTATAGCCTGCCAAGAGAAAAACATGGGGGTTCATTTTTCCAAAGTCAGAATTAACATGCCATACGTTTATTAATATTGCAAACTTAACATTTAATTAAAAAAAGACAAATATTTACATTGTAAACTATATATTAAGTCTGCACACTAAACAGTTTTCAAACTAAACATATAGCTCCAAATTACATATATCGTTTACAAACTTAATGTGTAGTTTGGAGCTAAATGTTTAGGTCGGTAATCTAATATTTAACTGGGACATTTATAAATGTAAGAACTACATCACAAAAATATGAAAAACGAACCCCCATTTTTTTTTTTTTTTTTTAAATCTCTTGACAGGCTAAATAACTCAAAAATATTGCAGTGATTTTTTTGTGCAATTTTACAAAACGGAACTCCATACCAGCACGGATAAAAAAAAAAAAATACACATAATAAATATACAGAGTGAACAAACTTATAACAGCTGGTTTTATGTGAGAACAGACACATTTTCAAGAGGGGCACAAACAGAGAACTAGAGTTAACAGGATCTAGAGTAGCCATTAACCCTCAGCTTACCTGTGTCTGCTCTCCTCTTCACGCCTCCCCCCGGTGTATTTACCGGAACTTCGTAGCCCAGCCACTTTTCTGGTATCGGGTGGTCTTCTGTGGGTCTCTTGTCGACGAAATGAAAAGAACAAACGTACGGTCGCTTCGGTGGTTTCTTCAAATTTAAAGCTTTTAACCACAGGCGAAAATATTCTTCGTTCTTCGGCGGGGGGTGCAGGTCGTAGGGCGCCTTACATCCACATTCATCTCTTTTACGCGGCCGATGAATGAAACACTCCTGCTCCATGTGAGCCTTTCTTTTATACCAGTTGTTATGGCAACCCTTAACTGCACAAATGGTACCCGGTCTTCCTCGAAGTCATAATGACGAGTTTGGTACGAAGTCTTGCTGTGTTAGCTGCAGCAGTGATGTTTAGAGTTAGCGAGCCAGTGACAGGAAGTGGCTGCCCGGAAGTCTCGCACAACAACCGTCAACAGACGCCTCGTGGGGTGGGTTCTGCCTGTGCTGCGTATGCGTCAGAGCGTCCGCCATGTTGAATGGGGCAAATCTGCGATTAGTCTGAGTCACTTAAACAGTATCAGAGGGAGTTTATTCTCAGAACATACTTTATATTAGTAATATTTTTATTTTTGTAATATTACGAGTTTATTTTCGTATCGCTTTGGCTTCATTCTCCTGACTTTATACTCATAAAGAATAAAAACAATTAAAAGAATCTAACCTGGCCCTATTACTCCAGGACAGAAATAGTTCTGCAAACTGTGACTATTCTGGAAATGTTCCCCCTTAATTGTCATAATATGATGTTTTTCTCATAATATTACCACTTTTGTATTTTCTTTTACTTTATTGTCCCAGGACTTTTTTACTCATATTAGTAACTTTCTCTTTAATACTCCCCCAAAACGTTTGTTCCAAATCTGTGACTATACCAGAACTTAAAAGGTGACAACAAAGCCTCTTCATCTTATGTTAAAGGGTCAATTCTACTATCACTAGATTAAACATTTCATAATTGTATGGAGCTAAAACAGTGACAGCTTGCAGCGACATTGAAAAGAGATCTGGGAATGCAAAATCAAACACTGAAAAATTAAACATTGAAAAATCACTTGCAATGACATAAAAAACGATTTAGAATTAAAAATACTGACACTGAAACGTCAAACATTGTTAGGAAGTAAAAACTTATGATGATATTCTCGTTTTATGCTGCAGCTTTTTTTCAATGAGAGATGTTTTCATTGTCACTGCAGACTTCCTTCATCAGGGATGTCATACAAGCTAGCATTTTTTTGCCATCGGGGGGCGGCGCTAAACTGAAGGCCCCTTTATGGGCCTTCCGTTGTCTAGTACAATGGAAATTGGAGAACAGTAGTAGAACTCAGCAGAGAGAGAAAAATAGGCCCTGATGTCCTCCAGTAGCCTAAGTGTATAGCAGCATAACTACAGAGACAGCGCAGGGTAACGTAAGCCACTCTAACTATAAGCTTTGTCAAAAAGGAAAGTTTTAAGATTAGTCTTAAAAGTAGACAGGGTGTCTGCCTCATGGACCAAAACTGGGAAATGGTTCCCTAGGAGAGGAGCCTGATAGCTGAAGGATCTGCCTCCCATTCTACTTTTATAGACTCTAGGAACCACCAGCAGACCTGCAGTGTGAGAGGAAAGTGCTCTGTTAGGAACATACGAGGTAATCAGAGCTCTGAGATATGATGGAGCTAGATTATTAAGGGCTTTATACATGAGAAGGAGAATTTTAATTCTACTCTTGATTTAACAGGAAGCCAATGAAGGGAAGCTAAAATAGGAGAAATATGATCCCTCTTGTTAATTTTCATCAGAACTCTTGCTGCTGCATTTTGGATCAGCTGAAGGCTTTGATCATCATTTTGTGGCCTTCCTGATAATAAAGAATTACAATAGTCCAGCCTTGAAGTAACAAATGCATGAACTAGTTTTTCAGCATCACTCCTGGACAAAATATTTCTAATTTTGACAAGTAGTCTCAGACTTTATGGCTCTCTCTCGTTGCATCTCCCCCAGCACTGCAAGCGAGCAACACGAAAAGGTGAGTTTAAATCACGAGCACAGTATCCGACACCAGCAGAGAGCACAAAACGACATTTACATTCTATATCGGGACATTTTTATAGAGGACAGATAAGCTGGCCATTTAGCTATGAAGAAGCATATTTGGTTGCATACCATAATGGAGCCATATCTTAATGGCACAAAAAAAATTTTTCCCTTGGAAATATTTTTACTTGCACAAGCACTGTGCAAGTAAAGCAACAACTTCATGACTTTGTGTTTCTGTAAATACAGTGTTGCTGGGCAATTACACTTATCATGCAGCCAACGCAACAAATTGTGTCCAGACTAATTTGTCCCCTTTTGGCCATGATATGCAACAGATGTAAAGACTATTTTTTTATTTTTTTTTTTAAATCTGCAGCCATTTATGCCTCTGCCTCTATTTTGAACATAATTACTCAGTCACAGCCAAAAGGATGGCGTTCAAAAATGATATTTTGAAGCAAGGAGGTTACCTTTAGAGAAAAGACAGTAGCGCAGTTGAGGGTTAACTTTTCCAGGCTCATCTGTCGTGGTCTTCACAGATGTTTCTTTTTATTTTCTGCGAGAAATACATCAGAGATACCCATCTTTCCAAACCTCCATCTATCTTCCTAATAACCCCCATTCAAAGTGCCTCTGGCCTTGTTGTTAAGAGAAGATTAGCAGCGGTTCTACAGTAGTGAAAATTATTGACTGCATTCTCCTTTATGTGTCCCTTGATAGCGCAGGCAAATCAAATCTGAAGCATTCAAAGTTGTCTGAGGCGCAACATGTAATGAGAGCCTCCTTTGTTCTGTACAACAACCCAGCCTCACATGCATTTTAGAGCCGGATCAATATCCGAAATGAGAAGAGAAAAAGTGAAGGTCTCGAAACTTTAAACTTTGCAACTTTTCAAAGTGTAATTACTGTGTACAAATAGGATTTTACCCAAAGCGGTGTGCATGTTGTTGTTCTGTTTTTTTTTTTTTTCCTCTATGCCTTGAAGGACATTTCAAAGGTTTTAGCTGAGGCTGAAACCACAGGGGGACAGCTGGTTAGCGTAGGAAAAGCGTTATTGAAGAGTTCATGTGTGCAGCTCTCCTTTACTGCTGTCAGCTATGCTACACTGGCGCTTTCTGAAGCAGACGATAAGCAATCCGCTCTAATAAGGAGAGCTGAAAATTGTGCGTTGCAGCTGTGCACTTTTCAGATTTGGAAAATAAAAGGTCTTTGACATTATATAAGTATAGGGTTATGTTGCGTTTCTTCTAAAGCTAATTCCCATATTCCAACGTCTTCCTTTTAATTGGCTGAAAATGCGATAGTTAAAGGGGAAACGTTCTTCTGCAAGATTTACACATAACTTAATATATAGCGTCTAAAGAGTTGAACTGTTTTTCTGAAAGCATTTTTTTTTTGTTTTGTTTATCAGCCTGACGTTTAAAATTGTTGCTGTTATACATTTGTGTGCTGCATCTATTCCTGGCCCTGTTGTTGTGGAACTTGCAGCCTGTAGGCTTTCTTTTGATTTTCACCAAACACAAAAAAAAAATTCACACCCTTCGACATTTTTGAATTATTCCGTGTTGGCACTACACATTTTAATGTATATTTTAGGGGGGAATTTTTTAAAGATATACAACACAAAGCTGTGCATAATCGCGAAGGGCAAGAAAAACGACGTCTGGTTTTCAAAATGTTCACACACAACCATCTAAAAGAAGCATAACGGGCCTATATATTCCGTCCTTTTCACTCTGATACTCCCAAACAAAATCCTGTGCAACCAATTGTCTGCAGAAGTCACCTAGTTAATAAATCACAGTCCACCTGTACAGTGTAGCACAGAAGTATTTACCCCGTTTTTTCTTTTTTTTTTTTTTTTACATCCCAACCTGCAATTTCATTGTTTTTCAGTGTCATGTGATGGATCTTCATAAAATAGTATAAGTTGGTGAAGTGAAATGAGGAAAAAATATATATAATAGAAGAATAAATGTATCCGCCCCCTTTGCCATCAGGCCCCTAAAAGGTTCTGGTGCAACCAATTACCTTCAATCATCACATTATTGGTGAAATGAAGCCCACCGTTGTCTAACACATTTGTCTAATCAGTTGTGACGTAGCAAATGTTTACCTCATGTGACTGATCAGCTGTTTCTGTTCCCAGCATCTTCTCATATTCCCATAACGCTCGAAAATAGGTCTGGAACCAACGACAGGTTAAGTGTGGACCGACGAAGAGACTTGAGCATTTCTAAGTGTCATCCATAACAAAAAAAGAAAAAGAAAACTCGGCACATTCATTAAAGCCTTGCTCCATAGGACGGATCTGTGGTCCGTCCTAGTTAGCAACATCTACTTCCTGTTTATTACAGCCAACGCATGACGAAGTCACGCTGTGCGTCTCCTGGTTAATTCGCTACAAACCAATAAACGGAAACGTCTGACGGCATTTTCTTTTTTTTTTTGCGAGCTTTTAAACATTGAACACAACTTTTCTGAAAAGTTCCAGAGGTCTGCCTGCGGCACCTCCTCTATGCAAGAGTCATCACACCATGAAGACCAAGGAGTTCCTCAAACAAGTCAGGGACAAAGTTGTTGAGAAGTACAAGTGAGGGTGGGGGTTATAAAAAAATATTAAAATCTTTGATGTCCCCTCAGAGCGCCATCAAATCCATCATCTTCAAATGGAAAGCACATGATATCGCAACAGGAGAAGGCCGCCTACCAGAATTCACGAACCGCGCAAGAAGGGCGTCAATCAGAGAGGCAGCAGAGAGACCAGAGGTGACCCTGAAGGAGCTGCAGTGGGCAGCTTCCTGTGGGCAGAAAAAAGCCAATACTTAGTTAAAAAACAAGAAAACATATTTAGAATTCGCCAAAAGGCACACGGGTAGCTCCCCAAATGTATGGAGCAAGGTGCTCTGGTCAGATGAGACTAAAGTTGAACCTTTTGGACACCAAGGAAAATGCTATGTCTGGTGCAAACCCAACACACCCCATCACCCCCAAGAACACCATCCTCACAGTGAAACATGATGGCGGCAGCATCATGCTGTGGGGATATTTTTCAGCACGAGGGACTTGGAAACTAGTCCGAGTAAAAGGAGAGATGGAGGGTGCTAAATACAGGAATATTCTTGAGCTAAATCTGTCGGTGTGCCCGTGATTGGAAACAGAGGTTCATACTTCCATCAGGATACCAGCCGTAAACGTGCAGCCAGAGCTACGATGCTACGGGCAAGCTCAAAGCATATTCATGTTTTTTTTTAATGGCCCAGTCAAAGTCCAGACCTAAAATAAATGGAGAACTTTGGCAAGACTCTGAAAATTACTTTTCACAGAGGCATTGCATCCAGTTTGACTGGGCTCGAGCTATTTCACTGGAAATAATTGTAAAATGTTTTAAAGACACATCCTTTAACCTCACAATGAAGTGTGTAGGTCTACATAAAAACTAGCAAACATTCATTGATCTTTGTGGTTGTAAAGTGACAAAATGCACATGATATGAATAGTTTTGCAAAGCGCTGTGCTTCTCCATTTCAGCTCCAGCCTCGGGCCGAGTGAATTTTGTTTGAATCTGTTTTGCCACCTCTGTATGAACCGGTCCTTCAACCTTTGGTCAAGCAGTGGACCTTTTATTTTTACATTTTTGAGTGAGTCGGAGATAAGAACAAACATTTCATCATTAAAAGAAATTAGCTCCACATCTGTTCCAGATTTTCCTGAATTCCCTAAACAGTTTTTACAGATTTCCCAGACGATACGCAGCATGTATTTAATCCCATATTGTCTCTCTTTTCTCTCTTTTTTTTAATACAAATTTGAATTCATGTAACTGATATTTGATTTATGCAGCACATTCAGTGAAGGTAAAAACAGAAAGATATTTATCTCAACTTTTTCCTAAATCTGCAGGAATTATCATTAGATACCCCAAAAGTTTTTTATGTATTCCCTTTTAAAAGAAACAAACTATTTAACTAATGGTAGTTTTAGTACTTCTCTAATATTTTGCAAATTAAATCTTTGGGGAGCAGTGTTTTTGAACAGTTGGAGGCAGATTGTTCCCCTTTGGTCTGCAATCCAAAAACATTATTTCAAAATTAGAATTTCTTCATCTAATCAGACTATTTATATAACCATAGGTTATATTTGTGTTATAATAAATAAAAAAAAAACAAATGTCAAAGAAGCCGTATTTATAACATTGAGACATTTGATTGAGCAATGACTTTTTTTAGGGTGAAAGAACAAGAATAATAACTTGAAATGAACCACAAAGTGGACACAGAGGTCAAGTTAATGCCGATATGGGCTCAGCTTTTTCCAGCAACTTCTGATCGCGAGTCGGTTTTTTGCACTTGGTGGGAAAATGAATCTACTGAAAAATCTTAAGCAACCGAAAACAGCTAAACACGAAAGAATAAAATTCACTATCAGCCTACTAAAATAAAATGAAATAACATAAGATAAAATAAACTCGAAGTATTCCCTTTATTTTTTATTTTTTTATACATTTCATTTGTCTTTAAAAGGACGGCGTTGAAAATTGCCCACTGGGATAATTAAAGTTGTCTGAATCTGAAAATTCAGATTTAAACATTTTAAAAGGATGATTAATTTTGTTAATGAGGTTCAGTTAAAAGGTTATAAGCAGTTGTGTAACTTGTTGTAGAAATCTCTCTCAGCGTCTCCATATAGCACTCCAGCTGGTCCAAGAATGACGCTTAGGGTTAATCCGAGAGAGGCCAAGACCCAATCCGACTTCTACCATCGTAAAACAACTTGACTTGCAAAGATGTAATTATTGTTCAGGTGAACGCTATGTTGCAAACCTTTTGATCCGATGTCATGGTTGGATTAGGACTTTTTGTTTCTACATGAAAGCCAATTATTATAATTTATATTTGAAGGGTTGGAGGTTGTGTGTCACCGTCACCATTGAATTTCCTATGTGAAACATGCACTGAGAGCAGAACATGTAAAGTGTTTCTAGTCAAAGTGACTGTCTCAATTATTGGTAAAGCTGCGGATAAATCTATGAGAATAATGTTTGCATAAACTGCTCTGACATTTGTGAGATTGGTCTTGGCCTCTCTCAGATCGGCTGCTAACTCCAGCCCCCATGACCGTCTTATCTGGACTTATGCTAAAATGAGGACGTCTGGAAAGTCATGCGCTGCAGGTAAGATGTTGACTAGTTTTAGTTTTCAAGTGAACCTCATTTCAATAATTCTGATTTAGTCATTTAGGAAAACATTAGCAGTGCTCAACCTTCACTTTGACTATAGCATTGTCCATAAAGACACTGAGTATGAATATCACTATCCAAATTTTATTTTCTAAATTTGATAATTCATTTTTGTGCTGAATCAGTAATTTCAACTAGAATCTTATATGTTTCATAGTTCCAGTGATTGGTTGTTCTCTTTAATCTCTGCAAGATGAATTCTCGCTGTATTTGTGCGTTCACAAGCACACGTGCAGAACTAGAGTGCTACTCATCATCAGTCTGCCTTTGCCAGGTTAGTTCTTTTTAATTCACTCTTTGTAAGCCTCAACATTAATATAGATCTCTTTAGCCCAGGTTTTCTTTGAAAACCTAACCCGGTGCATTGGGTCAAAGCCAACCCTGAAGTGTGCCAAAAAAAACAAACAAGGTTTACAAGTTAAATCTATATTAGACGCAAGTTGACAAAATGACCTAAATTGGGTTGTTTTTAGACCAGCAGTGTGGGCTCAAAAGAATCAAAGAGCTTCTTACAGCAGAGAATTTGGTTTTCTTAAGGCAAAATTTTCTCCATCTTGGCCTTCACGGCGGAAAATAAACATCAGTTTAAGAAATTAGGGATTAAAAGAAATTTGATCACGTCGCCAAAATGCTGTATTGTTTTGCCAACTTCCTCTCTAATATACAGTATTTTTTGCTCAGTGATCTGAAGCAGTCATTTTTCTCGAGTACAAAAACAAACTTAATTGCTTTAATTAGGCCACGTACTTTTTCTTCATCTAAGTAATCTATTTATACAGCCATAGATGATTTAGTTATGATGACAATGATTAAAAAAAAAATTAAACCGATGTCAAATTTGCTATTTTCAAAGACATTACTGTACAAGAACAGGTGTATATGCAAGTCTACAGAAACAAGAGCTCTAACAGGCCTTCCCTGTTTCCCGTAACTCTTGTTATTTAATATTCTAAAATTAAATATTTGTTGTGTTTTATATCTTCAGTGTTGCATATGATAGGGGAGCTCATTTCATATTTTTTTTTTCAAACAGAATGCATATAAATAATTTTGTTGACCCATTTTAAAAATAAAATTCATAAATTTGTAATGAGGATAGTGACTTTATAGGCAAGTTTGAATCGAACTGTATGAACCGAGCCAGGCCAATCACGCGCCAAAGCAGGATTTCACCTGATTCTCCTCCAAAAATGATGTTCACAGCTATTAAACAGATTTTTTTCTGTGATTCAAACTGCAATATTAGTCGAATGAAAAAAACACTTAGGTGCTTAATGCTTCAGCTTTACTCCTGAAATATGCGCTTAATTTTCTCCAGTGTCCCACTGTGCACAGTCTCTGTTTTATCTCCAATAATAGCCAGACATTGTTGAAACAACTGTTAACATACTGCAGAAATCTTACAAGGATGTTGCCAGTCTAGTGATATTTTGGCCCAGAAATGGCTTTGATCTTTGCCTTAAACAGCCTCTGTTTGATAAAGCTTTCAAAATGAACCGCGGTGCGAACCTCACTTTCACGCCTCCCAAAATGGCATTGAGCAAAGATGTGCCTGCTCGTAGCTCTCTTTCATGGCTACCAACTGCAATAACATGCTACATTGTGCTTTTTTTTTATTCTTAGTTTTCTAGAAGAAAATCACAGGCACACACACACACACACACACACACACACTAAAAAGAAATCAAACTGTCTTCAGTCAACATTTAGATTCCTAATACGCTGTGCGAAGTGGAGCCGCGGAGGAGGAGACTCCTTTCATTAGACACTTCACTGAGGCTGTGAAGTTTGCTTCCTCCATCTGAGATGACTTTAAAAGAGAAACAATGCCTCTGCCTATTGGGCCTTTGGAGATTTTCTCTCTCTCATCACATATTAATGAAAAGAGGTGGCATGTATGGAGTTGGAGGGCTTATAGGCAGGAATAGTCGTGAGGATGCCAAAGAAAGCTCAGCGCATGTTCGCACATATTCGACACATCCTTCCGCTCGAGAAATCTTAACTTCAACATGGATGTGCTTTGCACAATTTTGCACCTTTGCCCCTCAAGCGAGAGGCGAGGGTCCAGGATGTATAGCGTCTGCCTGAAGGGGGCGCAGTTCACCTGGGAGGCCCCCCTGTCCATCACCTTTCTCTCTCTCACCTTCTCATCGGCATGCACAGAAATTTTTTCCCCCCTTATGCCGGTCACGCACTCAGCTCGAATGAGAGGTGAGTTCATGGCAGCCGTAATGATCAGAGCGCTGTACATCTGTTTTTCAGCTTCGTCTTTAATGAGACAGGCCCATCACGAGTCTTTTGATATCCTCGGAGGGTCACGTTGACGCTGGTAATTCACAGCAATTCAAGTTTTTTTTTTTTCCCTTCTCCTTTTGTTTGTTGGGACAGAGGATCACACCAATTACCGGTTTGTTTATTGATTGCTATTGTTGTGCTCCGCCGCATTCGAGTGATATCTGGATGTCGGCCACGACACCGCTTCAGCTTCGAGTGGAGGAGCTTCTTTTGAAGCCTTTCATTTCGTTTTGCCATATCAGCTGTACAAAGTGGCCCCAGACAACATGCTGCTTTTTGCTTTCAAGATGAGAAAGCAAAAACAAAACAACCACCACCCCAGAAAAAATAAAACATTTAAACCAGCATTACATCACTTTCTAAATAATTTGGCAAATTAGTGAAATTGCAGGTAAATTGGTCCCTTACAAAAAAAACCCCAACAACAACAGAAAAGCACCCACCCATTTGAAAAAATGTGTTTCATCTATTAATTTACCTCAAGATAATAATCTTTAACAAAGTGGCTCAAACATGGGAACAAGAGTTTATGTCCGACCGTGGGCATGTGTTGCTGGCTGCAGTGCAGACAAAGCTCTCCTTTTCCCCCCCTCTTTTTCTTTTTTCTTTTTCCGTCTCGTTCCCCCCCCCCCCCCCCCTCCCCCTCCGATGGAACGGCTGATTCACGAAGGCAAGAAAACTCATGGAAATCAGCAAGGCCTTCATTATACCAAGGTCATTACATCTGGCTTTTATCCTCCTCTGTACTTATAGGGAGGTAAGGGAATCCTATTCTGCATCACCCAAGGCCTCACCTTTGAACACACAGGCACACGGCCTTACACCGGGGCCGACACACACACACACACACACACACACACACACACACACACACACACACACACACACACACACACACGCACACACACACACACACTGCACACACCGAGTTCCTCTTTCATTTGGCCTCTTCGGATTTCATCATTCGGTTTTACATCACATTAGTGCGGCGTGTTAGTGGTCGGCTCGTCTGAGCAGAGGAGGGCGGCCTGTTCTTCAGAATTACACTGAATTATGAACGGGAGAGGGCTTGAAGGGCGCTATCGTCGCTGCGCCGTATCTACAGATACAGTTAAAGAAAGAAGTCCATGCACGAAGAGAGACGAGTGGATCGAATAACGTCCTGGGTGGATTTCACAACTCAGCGTGCAAAGAAACTGCTGCTTTTTTGCCCCCCCCCAGCCTATATATGCTGGGTTTGCACTGCCAGGAGAGATGTTGTGTAGTTTTAACTGGACACCGGGTCACAAGTAATGACCCAGTTTGATTGGTCAGAAAAAGAGATTAAAAGGAGCCTCAGCATTCTTCCCACGCCGGCATTTTTGAACCCTACAACAATCTGATCAGACTTCATTCTTCTTCCATGGGACAAAATGGGAAATGGTGAAATTGTTAAATCAGGGTGCCTAATGACAGTAATGGCGGCGGGTTGGGTTAATGACGTTAGTGATCGCTAGAGGAATACCTTCTTCACCAAAGCAGAAGTAGATTTTATTTTGTGGACAGAGCTAATGTAATTTAAATATTTTAAATGGGGAAACCTGGCTTTATGAAAAGACGATCTGTTAAAAGGCTATTAGCAGTTTCCCATTACTGATTATTTCACTGCGTTACGTTAAATTGAGACAGTTAATCTAACTGGAAATGGATCGGAGGCACATTTTTTTTTCTCATTTGCTTTAACGTGTGGATATTTTTTACTTTAACCTATTTTTTTTTTTTTTGTCTTGAAAACCTATCCCACTTTCCCGGGTCAACCGGGTTCTTAAATCATCCAAACACTGGATCGGTCTACTAACTGACTCAGGGCTGGATTTTAAAGAAGGGCTGATTTTAGCCCACCAGTCTTACCAAACTTACAAGTTTCCCTAGGTGGTCTCTTTGTACTCTTCATTAGAGTATAATGTTCTCAGTCTCTGCATTTAACATTAAAAAATAAACATGAACGACCGAAGAACATGTGATATTCTAACTAAAATCCTTGTTCTCTCACTTACCCTCCAAAAAAACCATCACCAGATTTTGTTTTTGTAAAAAACCTGCACAGTGACTGAAGCCATCCTTTGTCTTCCATACTTAACAAACCACGTTGCTTTAATTAGGCCATTATTTTCAAAGTAACCCATACCCGCTTCGCAAGGGAGGGAGGGGACGCTCCACTTTTTTAAGTTAATATTTTTAATGGGGATCACAGGACAGTTGAGTCTTATTCAACGGCGCAGTAAGGAGGAATAGAAAAAAAAAGGGAGCCGTGTGATCTTGAGGGAAGGAAAGTGTTCTCTTAATGTGCGCCAAAGATGGCGTCTCCTGTCTACCTCAGTGTCTGCGTCTGATTGAGACGGTCCATTGATGTGATCCCACCAAGAAGTGGCCTGCATATTAGAAGAAAGCCGTGATACATCTCGTCGGAGGCGACCGAGCATTTCTTATCAGGCCCGTGGCTCTCGTCCAGATTTTGGGGTACTGCGAAACAGAATGTATTTTGAATTTATGTGCTGATTAAAATCTAAAAAAGAAACCCCACAGAAGTCCAGCGCAGGCAGTGCCTGCCAACATACGCCGGCCTTCGTCTTTGATGCCGATTTCATTTATTCTTTACGTAGAGCTTTGGACGTTTCTGTTCTAAATCCTTGATCCGGGTTCACCTTACAGGAAAAAGGCTCTCTAACTGCTCTCCAAAGTAAACAGGCCTGTTCTTGTACCCCCTCTTGTCCGAGGCTCAAAGGCTCTCGGCTCGTCTTTGGGGCTCCTCTGTTATGCTGCCCATCCACAATGATTTCAACATATTTCGAGCTTTGAAATGAACACCAAGGTCTTCATCTGTTCTGCATGATGAAGAAAGGAGAAATCTCTTCACAAAAAACATACACATATGGTGCCTGACAAAGTATTCATGCCCATGCAACTTTTTTACATCACAATCACAAATGGCAATGTGTTTTGATTGGATTTGATGTGACGGAGCAATTGAAAGTAATCTATAACCGTGTGAAGTGAATGGTAGAAATTTAGTAATGAGATGAGCTAACTCTGGAGGAGCTGCAGGATTGACAGCTCTGGTAGGGGAGTCTGTTGACAAGACAGTTATAAGTAATGCAATAATTGTTTTTGAATTATTGGAATGAAGTCGTCAGAAGTCTCCACCCTCAGCTTTTCATGAAACAAAACTATTTGGAAGTAGGTGCTCTGGTCAGGTGGGACTGACATTTTTTTGTAATACCATGTCCCAGCTGTGTTCCCTTTGTGCTTTCTCTTAGAATATGGACTCTTTCTATATGTCCAGTCCCTTATGTGGGACAAATGGATAGAAATCATCCATTTGGCACAATGGCGCATTACGATCTGGCACATTTGTCTATTTGTTTATTTATATGCACCGTTGTCGTTTTAAAGAAATAAACTGGAAGTTTGAAATGTGCAAAAAACAAACAAAAAAAAAAAAATGCGGTGTGTGCTGGAAAACTAAAACCCCGAACACCCCGTCTCCCACTGTTAATCATGGCGGTGGCATCGACCATCTTGTGGGGGTCATTTTTTTTCCTCTCTCCAGCGGGGGACAGAGAAGCTCGTTCAGGTTGTTGGGAGGGCGGATTTAATCGTTGAAGAAAACGTGTTGGAGACGGCAAAAGACTCGACACCGGTTCACCTTCCAGCAGGACGACAACCCCAACCCAACAGCCAGGTCAAAGTACATTCGTGTGTCAGAGAAGCCCAAAAGTCCGGACCTATACTCAGCCGAGGATCTGCTAATGTGGGCAGACATTTTCCACTTTTTTAAAAGAAGAATGGGCAAATTGGCTGTTTACGGAAGTGCAAAACTGGGATAAAGTCCCCTTAAAATAGAATCAGGTTTGTGGCTGTAATGTAAAAATAATATGTAAAGTTTTAAAGGGTATAATTACATTGGCAGGACACGATACGAGCTCACAAATACAGATATTTGGAGAAACCCTCTCCAGCAGCGTGAAAACCCGGCTCTGCTGTGTTGCCCTGGCCGCTGGATGCTTTATGAGCAGTGAAACAGATGTTCGCTTCCTAGATTGGGTTTGGCAGAAGCGCTCAGGAGACGGCGCTGGAAAAGGGATGAGCATTAGGCACCTGATCGGACAGGATCAATGGGAAGCAATTAGACGATAAGTCTGTGACTGTACGGAGGCCGAGACCTTTCCCGGCAGAGGGGAGGGAGAGCGAGAGAGGAGATAAGCTGTTTAATATCTCAAACCAGAACCGAATATAGCCTCTCCACACATGTGCCGACGGAAGGGATGGTGTGCTGGATCTGCGCGTTTGCGATTATGTGTTTTGCCTAACACCTATTGTCATCACGATGCAAGATTATTATTTTTTTTGTTTTCTTTTTCTTTCCACAGCAGGCAAAAAGGGGGCCGGGCCGACAACAGGTTGGTGGGCCTCCCCCTTGTGTCTTTGTTCAAACGCTCAGCAAAAATACATATTCATGCTCCCAATCTGCACACAGTGGCACTCATTTGTGCGTGTTTATTTAGGTTGCATACATTAACAAAACGCTCACAAAAATCATATTTTACACCGCTGTGACGCAAACACTAAGGAAAAAAAAAAAGCTAGCAGCGAAGACATGTCCCTCACAGCAGAGGTGGAGGCAGTCTCCGGGAGTTTGGTGTCTTGTTATTTCTCTAGTGGCGCTGTGAAAAAGGTTAAGATCTTGCAGCGGGCTGGCTATTAGACTGAACCGGGGTGCACTGTGTTGTGTGTGTGTGTGTGTGTGTGTGTGTGTGTGTGTGTGTGGGCTGAAAAGACCAGTTCTGACCATTAACGTGCCTCCCGTTCCCCGGGTCCAGACTACAAAAGGAGCCGGAGCATCTTTTCTCTACTTTGGGGGGTGTAATGATGTCATACAACACCTAACCGCACGCTTAATCCAACCTTTGTGAGGCTGATATTAGCTTTGTCTGTTTGGCCGAAATACTCCTCGTTTGTGGCCCTTAAAGGCAAAATGGCTATACAACAGCAAAGTGCCTTCCCGCTCCTGCTTGTATTGTCGTGTTGCTCTCTCTTTTTCCGACACTAGATGGCTGTGTGGGCTGCGCGTGCTTCGGCACAGCAGCCGCTTTCTGCTGCTTTCACAGGCCTCACAAATGCACATCTTAGTGGAAGACGTCTTGTTAATAATGCTTCGAGACACTTGGGTTATGAACACACAGACATGTCGCCCAACTTAATGTTTTGATGTTTGAATTTGCCAGCCCTTGGTTTTTTTTTTTTTGTTTTGTTTTTTTTGTTTTCATGAAGTCACGAACGATAGATTAAATACACTGTCATCAAAAAAAAGTTAGGCACAGATGCTCACACGCTGAGGTGAAAGTGCATCTGAGTTTGTTTAAAAATAAACTCTATGCTGTGTCATATTCAATCTATGCCCCAAACATCTAGATGTGTGTGTGTGTGTGTGTGTTTTGGTGTTTCACTTAAAGTGACAGAACTGAAAACTAATTTTGATGTGAAAGGGCACCTCTGCACACATTATTTATCATGAAGGTATAAATTGTATGATTATTTTAAACTCTGTGCCATTTGAGGATCCACTGTGCGGGGTTTTGTAGAGGACTATTTGCCGTTTCATTATGTGCGGTAAATGCAACCGCATCGAGCACTCGCTGGTATTGACTTTGAAGGCTGGCTTTCTTCGTCCTCCTTCAGAGGCCTTCCATCTCTCTGGCCTCAAGCTCCCAAACCGCACAGCCGGCCAGTTCACGGTGGCCCTTTTATTATGATGTCAGCACTTTGCTAAAAAGAGCATTCAATATCTGCAGAACGGCCATCACAGGGACATCAATGGGATAACACACAGGCGAGCACCGGATGGCCATTCCTCATACCCGCTCTCTTTATTTGCTCATTGATTTATTGGAAGCTGACAGAGTAATTGAATTTAGTAGCAGTGATTATTACAGCTGAACAGGTTGTTTTCTCCAGCAACTGTTTGCAGTGGTACACTATATATATATATATATATATATATATATATATATATATATATATATATATATATATATATATATATACACACACACACACACACACACACACACACACACACCTATCTATCTATCTATCTATCTATCTATCTATCTATCTATCTATCTATCTATCTATCTATCTATCTATCTATCTATCTATCTATCTATCTATCTATCTATCTATCTATGAAACACTGCTGCTCATCTTTTAACAGGAGTTGTGAAGGGGGAGCACATCATCACTATCCTGGCTTCCCTCCACTTGCTCTCTGTGCATTTTAGAGTTCATTTTAAGATTCTTTTATTTGCTTTTAAAAGTTTACATGGTCTTGTCCCATCTTACCTATCTGAGCTGCTTCACCCATATTCTCCCGCTCGTTGGTCAGCTGACCAGCTGCTCCTGGAGGTACTGAGATCTAAACTTAAGCTCAGAGGAGACAGAGCTTTAAGTGTTGCTGCTCCTAATTTATGGAACGCTTTGCTGTTCAGTATATAGAAATGCCCCTTTATTGTCCACTTTTAAAACTTGCCTTAAAACACATTTTCATTCCTTGGCTTTTAACACCTGCGATAGACTGGTGACCTGTCCAGGGTGTACCCTGCCTCTCGCCCATTGACAGCTGGAGAGCTGGAGATAAGTATTTTGTTAAGAGTATAACTGAAGATCGTATATCAACAATCTTTCTCATTTGTAATCTACGCTGTAAAACAAGCACTAAGGACAATTGGGATATGGATTGTATTACGATTGAAAATATCCTCAAAGTTTAAAACTGTCAAAAAACAAATGTTTAGGAAAGTCTCTGTCTTGGATCAAGAATTGAAATTTGCATCTAGCTTTGCCTGGTTTAGTGACGATGCTGATGTTGACATCAAACTCGCTAGCGAGCTGAGCTCATTAACCCCGAGTCAACTTGGACAAGGTTTTAAGGGAAAACTTTTTTTAAAGAATATTTTTTAAACGTGTATTAATATTTCCTGAACATTTCATGGCCTAACTAATTAAATGGCAATTAAACAGTCAAATCCAACCTATTAAGTGTGTTCTAGTTGTCTGACCAGTGGGATTTGTTCTGGTGGTAACATCAAGCAGTCAAATAATGCATTCAAACTCAATTCAATGGTTTGTCTTTATCTTTATTACCACCTCAGGGAACTCCTTCAAGTTGGAAAACCGTTTCAGGTGACTAACCTCATGAAGCTCATTGAGTGAAGGCAGAGAGTGACCAAAGCAGTAATCAGAAAAAGCTAAAATATACAAGATGTTTTGAGTTATTTTATAATTTTGTGTTTGATCCATAATTCTGTATGTTTTTGAGTCATAATTTTGACATCTTCACTATGTATCTGGAATGTAGAAAGTCATACAAATAAGGAAAAGCCATTGAATGAGAAAGGTGAGTCCAAACGTTTGACTGGTGGTGTTCGTGTAACTGGTTCAAGGAGATACAAATGATTAGAAGCACCAGTCATTAGTTACACCAGCAACTTTCACTGCATTTCTGATTCTGATTCTATGGGCCAAGCCACCATTTTGGACACTGAACCTTGGGCTGCTCAGTCAGCTCACATTTTTCCAGTTCTAACTTCATGGGGCGGTGTTGTTCCGAGCTGGAAACCTGCAGCCTTTGAGCAAAAAGGGAACGCACCAGTAACCCTGAAACCATTGCTGCAAGTAAATGGCACATCTTACATCTGGTTGCCAGAGAAAAGGTTAAAATGCTACTTTGTTGGAATAGATTTTAAAGTATTTTTTTTGTTATTTCAATAAAGGTTTATGCTTTGTTTGTTAACAGAGTTTTGTTTCAACTTCCTTTCAACATGGGAGTAGAAATAAAGTTAAATAATTTAAAAAAGAATATTTAATTAGCTCTGAATTGGACAAGGTTAGTTTAGTACGCACATGTTTAAATGTTATATTGGATGTTTTTGCATGACTGTTCAGCTACCGAGAGAAAACCAGAAAATTCCAAAATGAAGAATATGAAGACCAAACAAGAATCCTGTTTTCCCTCCGTAATCATCTTAACTATGTTTTAGTCAGTATATCTAGATTGAGATATACCCAAATACAATGCAAGCAGCTTGTTACACCAATGTTGTCTGTTTTATCAGTGTAAGTGAAAAACTGTCTACAACGAGATTAATAATGGATATACTGTACAATGAACTGAAGCATGCACACATCAGTTTTAATAAAAAACTTATGAATAAAATGCGAAGTTGTGAAGAGGTTTTTGTGTTTTTCTCATTTCTCTTTAGACTCCCACAATAAAAAATGAAAACATGCTAAGAAAGTGGCTAAAAACACGTCCAGCAAATATGACTGAAATAAGGAAGCAACTGAGTCAAGGAGATCTTTAGTCATAGTCTGATTTGCAGGCCTTTTTAAATAATCCAATGTCATTTTTTATCTGTTTCGGCAAAAAAAAAAAAAATCTTCCAACGTCATCCCCAATAATTCATGATGTGATCACTTCAGGAGGGGATTTCGCACTGGACAGACATGCCTTTGAAACAGACACGCAAAACCCTCACAACAGCTGGAAGCCATAAACATCTGATGCATTCAACTGGTGTTGGTCTGTTTCTTGAAACAAAAATCCTGAATCGTCCGGGATTAAGCAGAGTTTTCAAGATTCAGAGAAGATTCAGTTGCGGGAACCCAATCTGTGTTAAGGTGTAAGACCATCCCTCACCAGGCCAACATCTACTTGCGGTATCTCTGGCTCCATAATTCATGCAAAATGAAATGAAAACCTTCTTAGCAATATGTAGATTTCCTTATGCAAAACAGCATCACCTATGGTGCACCGACCGCAGCTAATGCCTTTGATCAGCCCCTCTGACATTCTCAAACTACCGAGAAGAAAAGAACTTAAAAATTGTAAAGGTTCTTAATTGAAGTGAACATAAAAGAGGATACATGGTGTTAATTGGTATACGCTAAGAATAATCTAGACCTTGGAGACCACTGTCCCTTACCGCCTCCAACCCCCCCCACCCCCCAACAACTCTACCAAAGTGTCAGGATTTACATCTTTAATTCAAGATTTCCCCACATTAATTACCTCACAGGCAGAGAAGTGCGAATCACTTCATTTTAAAGTATAATAAACATCCAAATAGCCCCCCTCCCTGCTCATCCATGAATACAAATTTTGATTAGCGTGCAAAAACACTCTTCTACTTCTTTAAGGGGTGATGCATGTGGGCTGGAAATATTTTTATTTAGTTATAGCCTAGGTTGAGTCTTTAGCAAGAATATTTTATAGATATAAGAATGGGGATAGAATGATACAAATAGACAGCAAAACATTGTTTTTTTTTTAAATTTGCAGCAAATTTGACAACATATTAGTTCTGTGTGGAGAATGTTGTTTGTTTTTTTGTTGTCTGTGTGAGTTCTGTGCAGTGGAGTAAAAGCAATTTGAACACTGGTCTCCAACATGACCTTTGATAATAGCAAGAATGCAGCGGTGCTCATATCCCAGGCCTCTCTCTCTCTGTTCCCCCTCAGCATGATGAATGGGACAAGCTGAGCTGCAGGACAGAACGGCGAGGATCCACGGTGGCACACGCGACACGTAAACCAGCTCCGGCACATGCACGCACGCAGAAATGCTGACGCACAAATAACACGCTGATGGAAAGGGAAGCACTTTTAAGTCCTTAAGTGCAGCGCAAACACACCTCGCGCTGCAGTATTGCAGCACCTGCACTCATCCCTTTTTTGTTCAAAAACGCATCTGAAACTGCTGCTCTTCAAAACAAGTAGGCAACCTTATAGGTTTTCATCTTGAGAACAGGTTCACGTGTGGATCTTTTTTCATAAAAAATAAACACCTCTGCTATGATTTGTTGCAACTTTTTGAAAAGCATCCCAGAGTGATTAAAATTTATTGAGTTTATTAAGCCGCAACAAGCAATTTATGTAAACACAGCTCCAAACGAGTACAGTTCCTGTGCACCTTAAAGTCTTTTCTTTTTCTTTTTTCTTTTTTTGAAGCTATTTATTTTGGGAATTTGTTTTAATTTATTGGCTCAAAGTGCACTGTGCTCCGTGTTAAAACTGAATTGATTTGGAAACCTGCAGGGACATATTAATTAAAATAGCAATCTAATTAGCATTCCGCTGTGACCTAAAAGTTGAATATTATTAGAGCTGCAGCCCTCAGCTGCGATAGGGAAAAAAAAAAGAAAGGAAGGGGGAAAAAAGCTTACATGACAGTGAAATTGAAATTCAAAGAGCTGCAGATAATGTACACACAGATCAAAAGAATAAATGGTGGAGAGAAAATAACACACCAAGAAGTTTTACATTTCCTCATGAGGCGGAAAACCAGCAGGCTGGCACGCTCCTGAGCCCACATACAACACCCACAGTCAGTTTTAAGTAGCAGGCGAGTTTAATCTGCCACATGGATATAGAAATTCTGATTGGGAATTATTATGGAGACAAAATGTGCTGTTTCTCTGTTCATTGAATGTTGAAATAAGAGCTGAAACAATGTTAACATTAAGAGTAACATAAAGATTTTAAGCCTATGGGAGCCACATTCGTATGTACAATAGTTGAAACAGAGTCCTTATCACAACGTATTAGTTTTTAACAAAAAGGATGATTGTAGGCTGTAATAATAGAGTACCAGAAATGCCTCAAGCCGATAAAAATGTATATATTACATATTTATATAGACTACCAGTTTCAAATGCGAACATAACTTCTGTCGGTGATGTGGCTCAGTGGGTAAAGTTGTCTTCTTGCAATTACAAGGTTCTAGGTTTGATTCCACCTTCCCCCTGTGCAAGGCAGTAAGGTAGCGCTGAATGTACAGAAGTGAAAAGCACTTTGGAGTCCTCAGGACTTGATAAAAGTGCAATACAAGTAATTTGAACGTTTGATAAATTTAGGAAAAAAATATTCCTTCAAAGTAGACATTTTCAATTTTACATTTCAGATGTATTGATGTAGTCAGTGTGGCGTCCTCAAGGAGTTAAACAGTAGTCTTGCATTGAATTTGGAATCCGTATTGCCATTATTTCAAAAGCTTTTGTGACATAATTTGGAGAAACTGAAGTTGAGGACTAAGGCCTCCCTACATGGGTCACATACCCGCTGCGCCACCAGCGCGCCCACCAATTGTCGTCTTTTTTGCAAATCAAAATATGGTCACACCATTCTACTTGAGACTGGCAATTGCAACTCAAAGATCTACACTTTTTCTTACAATCTTAAAAAAAAAAAAAATCCTTTTGAATTCCATGTGGGTGAAAAAAGAAGTCCATAAGTTTTGGCCTTTTTCATAGGAAGACACTATAACTGGTAGGATGGTGTTTAAAGAACCAAAAATAAAACTTTTGCTTCCAACTTTGCAAAACCTCATAGTAGGTTTTAAACAATATAAATGTCTACCAAATCAACCAACAGTTTCCTCTGTTCAAATCTGGACTTAGAAGACAAATAAAATAGTTGAAAACCAGGATTCAGTGAATCTTGGTTCACTACAGTTCTAAGTTTGAGAACCAAAAGCAATGGAATGGAATGGGATCAAATTACCTTAACCCCCTTAGAACAGCATTTGATACGTATTCCAGCCCATTCACAATGCAAATCATGAGTTAAACAAAACATTATTTGAGAAAATAACATTTTAAAGAATGATTTGCTCAGTAAACCCAAACTCTTTAGGATGCTTGATTTGTATTAATGTAATTATTCCTCCAGGAAGCTAGGGGGACTGTAGCGATCGGTCGCTTGATGGGTTAATCCTAAAATTATACAAAACACCATTAAATCAACATTAATCTTTCTATTAATGCTTTAATAATACTCATAGCATTATCGAAATGATGGCGGAGCTAAACGAACAAACATTATGTTTGAAAACCAACCGTTGTTTCGTTTACTAGGTCCGTGGCACTAATGTTACCCGGGAAGCTAATACCGCTAATGCTAGAGGACATTCAGCGCTAATTTAAAAATACTTATAAGCTCTATTTGGTCGGAATGAGCGAACTGCACAACACAAACATTAATATTCCATTGGTGTATAAAATCCATATCGAAATAAAGATTGTTATAACAGTAAATCACACTTAAACACATCAGTAAAGCTTAGTTTACAGAACACTAGTGGAAGCTAGCCTGTAAGTTCCAGCGGTTTTCGCTACTTGCAGCATTTTGCCTTTGCATGTGTTTTGTGTGTTTGTGTGTTGGTACCATTTGTTTTTGCAGCATGTTTGCACTTTGTGTGTCTAATTTCTGTGATTGCAGCGTTTAGCTTTTGGTACATTTATGTACCTGCTGTGTGTTTGCACCTCTCGGGAACTGTACCTATCTTGGATGCTAGTATTTAAATAAAATATTATGTCGGTCTAAAAGTGTGGAAAATAAAGAGAATTTCCTGGAAATTGGGTCCTATCAAGGCTTAGAAATATGTATGTATTGTTTTTTTTGTTGGAGCTGTTGCTCTGAATAGTGCTTGTATGAGATCAAATGTATGAAATTCACAATGTTATGCTGCGAAATTATCAAATCACTCTTGTTTTATTCTTTTCTTTTCACAGCAAAGGCTAAACTGAGCATCTGGGAATGATTTTTTATGAGCACCGCCAAGTAGTAAAATAATTACTAGTCAAATTAATCATTCAATAAGTGAAAGCATGAGTTTCAGATTCAGCCATCCAGCAGTTAGGCGTCCTTCTGCATAGCATAATGTGAGATTAAGTTGTAAATTTGACATGTACACATGACACAAGAGTGTTGTGATGATCATGTGGCAGACTTTTTTTTTTTGCATGTCTGAAAAAAAAAAATCTGTGACAGGCATGTTTATGTGGAGATCAACTTATGTTTGCTGCGGTGTTATATATTTAAGCGATGCAGAAGCTCTTTTTTGTTATCACGTATTCTGCGGTTATAGGCAATAGTGTGACAGAGTATTTGAGCCTATTTTATAGTTTTGAAAACCGTATTTAAACATGTGTCTGAGATCATTGTCCTGATCAGTGCATCTACAAGTTTGTGTGCCCAAGTTTCAAGCATTTGAGTCAAACTGTAAGTTCTGATGCAATATACTAGATATCTAAGAAGAAGCAAGAAAACACCAAGATTCAAACCTATCGTTACTTGTAAGATGCTGGGAGTGACGGTCCACTGTGAAGGGGATTCAACAACAACAGACACCTGGATTGTTGATAAGTGCCTGCTCCAAAGGCGACACCTTAAAACTCAACTGAAATCTTCAGTTGCGTTCATGGATCTCTGGGAAAAATGTTTCATGGTCAGAGGAGACAAAGAATGAAATATGAGGAAAAAGACATGAAAACATGTTTAGAGTAGCCAATGTGTGAGTTTGAAACTTCCGAACACAGCACTTACTGTCAAGCATGGTGTTGGTAGAATTATGCTGTGGGGCTGTTTTGATGCCAGTGATGCCGTTCATCTGCTCAAAGTGGATGAAGTGATGAGAATAGAGGACTCCCTCCGAATTCTTCAGCTTCAACTCAAATCAACTCCTGACCACCTGGCTGAAACAACAGGACAATGTTCCAAACACATCAAAAGTGGTTTGGAGTCAATGAAGGAGGCAAACATTAAGCTTCTTGAATGGATCTGACCTCAGTCTTGTAAAAAAAAAAATAATAAAAAAATTATGCTTACATTTTATGTTCACTCTCTATGCAAATCCAGGGGAAAACTGTCTGTATAGAAAATTAACTGATAGATAACAATGATCTAATAATTATTATCAGCCAGAAAAGCCATTGTCTAAAGATGTATAGACATTTTAACAAACATTAAAAAGTGTATTTTTCAGTTTCATGTTTATTGTGATATACACATTTGAACATGCTTCCCTGTTTAATGAATTTCTCCCTTTGCTCTCAACTATGTATACCAATAAATAGGAGACGTAATAATAATTTTTATTATTTCAATAAAAATGTAATCTTTTTATGAAAAAACAATCTAATTTTGTGTAGAAAATTTCCCTTTCCTCCTTAAAGTAGTCAACTAATTTCAGCAAGATCAAAATAAAATGATATATACATTAAGCACGTTAAACATATAAGTTCTTTGAATAAGTTATTGGCAGAGTTGGTTAAATATCAGATGTACACACACATTTTCTTTTTAAATATATCCATATTTCTTGTGGAGAATAGCCTCAAAAATATTTCACATACAGTAATTGACAATTTAGTTCCCATCAATTACCCAAATGGTTTTACCCTCCAAGCTCTGAGAAATCCCTTTTTTCATTGGCTGAAATTCGATACCCATCCCTTCACGGTGATATTATAGCATCGATTTCCAATAGATCAGCATCAGGAAGCAGAGCGGCGGTTTCTAATGCTCTCCTGGTTGACGCCACACTTGAGGCTGACATGTTTCATCAACGCCAACCAAGCCGCTGCCCTGAGCGTCAGGAGAACCCGTATCAACTGCCACGACTTGCCCCTTAAAGCCCTGCACAGGTCATGACAATCAAAACAGTCTTCGCAGGGGTCAGCGCGTGCCACTCGGCTCAGCGTTACCTCTGCTTAACCTTCAGGCGCTCCACGCTTCCTCCGCATCCCTTCTGGGAGGCTTTCGTATTCCTGCGTAGCCTTGTGCGCTGTCCGAGCTGCCCGTTTCCTCGACGAGGGCCTCGAAAACGCTCCTCCCGCGGCTCTACAAGCGGTCTTCGCTCGCTCGTGTCCCTGCAGTGGGGCCGACGTGCCAGCCGGCGAGTGATAATTATTCATTAGTATTCATTAGTGTGAGGTGCTGGCCGGCGCAGGGCTCATGTTGAATCAGTGTTCTGACGAGGCCTCGGCCAGGCACAGGTCAGTGAGGAGCCAGTAATTAGGCCCACCAGTCAAGAGGCATTTTCCTACGCACAACACGTGAGCTTTGAGAAAGGGGGAGCGGACGAGAGAGGGAGAGAGAGAGAGAGAGAAGGGGAAACCACCGGGAGAGCGGCTGCAGGAGGAGAGAAATAAAGAAGGAGGCGTGAAGGAGAGTAGATTTCCAGAGGAAAGCAAAGCGTGGCCTCTTTGCCTTGCTGCCGAGGTTGTAACCTTTCTCCGTCAGCGGTAAAAAACATGAAGAAGCCTCGGCCGTGATTTGTTATTCTTGTGTGTCTTCCTCGCTTTTCTTTGAAGTTTGTGTTTCTTTTGTATCTCCTTTTCTAATTCTTATGCCATGCTACAACAACAGCTACTTATCTACTGTCTGTGTAACTGTTGCAATACCGTTCATGAGCAATCATCCGCGATTTGTCACAACAAAACGAGACCTTCAACGTGTGTTAGTTGAATTTCCTTTGGTGAATCAGCTCAAAGCTGGATATAATTGGGATCTGGAAGGAAAAATGGTACATGATATTTAAATTTCTTTTTAATGTGTGTATTTGTGCTCAGCCAGCTGGAGTCACTATATTGTATAGCCATGTTTAATTACAATTACAGATGCAAGTCAAGCTGTGTATCTTTGCAGTTCCTCCAGAGTTACCATAGATCTCCTGGGTTTGCTGGCTCTCTGATTAATGCTTTCCTTTTCCCCGCCTGTCAGTTTAAGGTGGAGATCCAGCTCTTGGTAGGGTTGCACCACACTCTTTCCATTCGCATGTGATGATTTAAACAGGCCTCTGTCAGAAGCCCAAAGCTTGGGATATCGTTTTATAACCTAACCCTGCTTTAATCTTCTCCGCATCTTCATCTCTGACCGTTCTCCCGTGTTCCAGGGTTTTCATAATGCGGCTTGTTTTCCAATGTTCTCCATCAAACCTCTGAGGCCTCCATAGAACAGCTGGATTTATACTAAATCCGTTAAATCGGATGCAGGTGGACTCCATTTAATTATTGATTAACGTCTGAAGGTTGTTGACTCCATATTTTTTTATTTTGGGGTGTCAGAGTGAAGATGGGTGGACACAAATGTATGTCATGCTGTCTTTACATTTGGTTTAAATCTAAAGGAGCAAGTCATTCTGACATCAAATGTATTTACAATTTCGTGGTCTGTCAGAGATATTGCCATGAAAGTCCGTTAAAGTTTGCTGTTGTAACACGACAAAGCGTGAAGACGGCAGAGGAAGTCTTTCTCCAGCCTCTGAACGCATTTATCTTCTGCTGCATTCTGCTTATTTATGAATTTTTTTTTTACATGTCACGCGGTCGATAAAAGGCAGCACTTATCGCTTACAGACATAATTGTGTAATGTTAACATGACGAAGTGCTCGCCTCCCACAAATGCTGTTTGCTTTACAAATGCGACCGAGGCCTAACTGAATTAATCTAATCAGAAGATAATTACAAAGGCTGGAACAAAGCCGGACTGATTCATCAAACTGTTTCTCTCACCCCTGAGCCATTTAAAGCGGAAGATTACAAACCCGAGTTAAAGGCTTCCGCGGCTTTCAAAGCTGACCGCGCCAAAGCTGTCAGTATGTATCTGACACGGCGCAGACGCTGACTGACGTCGGCGGAGAAAACAACGGGTCAAGCGTGGAGCCGCTTGTGAGAAAGGAGCCGAGACGGTGCGAGGCCTCCAGATCCCAATCCCTGTGGGGGCGAAAAGCTTACCCTGTCAACAAATAATGTGATGTCAGTTTAACCTCGAATTGGACAAAAAACAATACGCTGACAACCACTGCTTTCTGTTTTGTCGCCGTTCTTCTTTCGCTCGCGCACACGCGTGGATACAGCTCGGGTAGAGGAAGAGGGCGTGCCCTTTCTAAACCCGTGCCGCATCCTGACACGGTTTCAGATTAGACAAATTCCTACGACTGAAAGCCAACGGGATGACACCCTCCTTTTCGGTAAACACCCCTTCCTCTTCTCCTTCATCTCCCCATTTTGCTCCCCCTCTCCCCCCCTCCTTGGGTTCAGGCGCGCACATATTCCCCTCCTTCAGATTTATGGCACTGGCATATAGGTGCACTTGACAGCTATCAGATTGGCGCTGCTGAGGAGGGAGATCCCAAAGTGAGATGGGGATAGTTGGGTAAATCTATCAGGGCTCTGTCCAGGAGGAGGAAGAGAAGAAGTGTTGTGTGTCTGTGAGAGAGAGAGAGAGAGAGAGAGAGAAAGAGAGAGAGAGAGGAGGAGAAGAAGCCAAGGGAGAGGGGAGAGTGAGGAAGGGAGAGAGGGAGAGGGGCTTGGTGGGACCCCGCTGAGCACATAAGCTTCCATGCTGCGCACAGCTCTGGCTGGCTGACAGTTGTGCTCAGCCTTCACTGTAATAATGAATAAAAGGAAACTCCCTGCAGATTACACATCTTCCGTGTTTTGACATTGACCTTAATACATAATTTAACCACAAAGCCTGAAGAGTGTGTAACGAGATAAGAGAAGACCAGAGGATAGGGAGAAAAAAAAAAAAAAAACAGATGCTAAGGCTAAAACATACAGGCCAAAACAACAAAAAACACCTCCACTGTTCTGGCTTTAATATAATCCAACCTGCAAGGACTAGTGGAGTATTTACTAAATACGAGGAGGAAATATCCTTGTGCCAGAAAAAAAAAAAAAAAATGCTAAATGGATGGCAGCAGAAGAGGAAAATTATGTGTTTGAAAAATGCTGTGATTTTCCAGCTTATCGAATTCCCAGCGGGAGGAGTAGGTGGTGCTGTTAAACCTCAATAGAATAGTAATGCACCATCCGTCGCTGATGTGTGCGTGAATCCTAGTCAGCTCCTGTTTGCACGCCTCCCTTACAGTGTGCGCGGCCCTGCACCGACTGAGTGGGATATCTGAAAGGGGTATTTGTCACTGTCAGCGTCACTTCATGGTGTGTGTGTGTGTGTGTGTGTGTCTTTTTTTCAAGGCTTGTGATCATTGTGATGTCTTGAGTGACTGTTTACAGCAGTGTTTGCTGAGCCAGCATTCTCCACCGTGGGTTATGTTACTCCACCTGGGGTCACCATGTCACACGGACTGTCAAGAAGTGTGATATTTAGCCAAATTCCCCGAGGAGGAAAGTGCCACACTCAGACAGGGTACTAGGCCAATATCTCAAATGCAAGCTTAAAAAACAGTATAAATGACCATTTAACAAACGTATTTAGATAAAAATTTTGTAGAATGTGAGTTATTCCCTCATTCACTATGCAAATGTATTTATTTCCCTTGAACTTTGTGTCATGGGTGGTTTATGCTTGACGCACGTATATACTGCGTGGAAATGAGACGCGCGGGCACAACGTCTGCAGCATTTACGCTCCGTACGGCTTTTCCTCTGTAGTAGCACTATTCTCCTAGACTCTAGAGGGCAACGCCGTGCTCCTATATCAAGTGTACCACATCCCACTACACATAAAAATAGAAAACACAGTTGTTCCAACATGTTAAAGCCTCTTTTTTTCTTCCTAAAGTGGCTTGGATTTCTGTCCAGGAATGGTTAAGAATTTGTTGATCACGGTGCTTTTTCATTGGCGAAATCACAAAGATGTCTATATTTACCTCCGCTAGAAGGAACTCTTGCTCGTCGGCCATGTTTTTCCGCACGAGAATGTCCGCGTAGTCAGGCATTTTCCTAGGTGCGCGGACCGGAAACCTTTGGCCGACCAGAGGGGCTTGGTAGCCAAAATGGAGACCGTGGACCTTGTGGATGCGTCAAGCATAAAGTAGGCTTCACAGTACAACCAAAAACTTAAATGTTTTTATGAGACAGGTCATCACAAAATAGAGCATGCATGTGAAGCAGGAGGAAAATCATACATAGTTTACAATTTATTTTTTTTTTTACAAATGAAAAGTGTTGTCTGCACTTTTAGTCACCCTCCGTTACTATAAAATTGCTTTCTGAAATCAGTAAGTAGAGTTCACATGTGTATTTTAATTCATTATAGGGACGACAAACAGAATAAAATCAGGGAAAAAGCAACAGATGAATTTAAAGCAGGCCTGGTTACAAAAAAAAAAATACTACAATTTCAGAAATCTCAGAGCACTGCTTGATCTGTCATTCGGAAATGGAAAGAGTACAACTACAAACTTTCCAGGAAACTTACCAGAAGCAATAACCGGTGAGGTCCAAGGTAACTCTGGAGGAGCTGCACAGCTCAGGTGGGATACTCAGTTGACAGTACAACCCTTGGTCCAGCACTTTCTTTAGCTTAACTTTCCATCATATAAGCAAAAACTAGTGGAGGAAAAAAAAACACAGACCATCACCCCCAAACACACAGTTCCCACTGTGAAACATGGTCAGGGCAGGATCATGCTGTGGGATGTTTTTGCTTCAGCACAGACAGGGGACCAGGTCAAAGTCGGCGAGAGGCTGGATGAAGTTAAACACATGGCAACTCTAGGAGCAAACCTGCAAAAGACTCGATGGTGGGATGGATGTTCATCTACCTGCATGGCAACACCCATGAACATACAGCAAGAATAGTTTGAATCAAGCCATGTTGATGTGAACGAAAGTTAAAATCATCTCCTACGACCTTTTGAGAATCTGTTGCAAGAACTGAAAGCTATTTTGCTAACTAACATTTGCTAAAAAACGTCAGTCTCTAGATGTGCAAAGCTGGTAGACACGTACCCAACGAGATAACCAAGAAGATCTAAAGCTGTTGCGGCCGAAAGTGATTCTGCAAAGTATTGACTCTGTGGGGCCTAACGATAAATGCATGCCACACTTTTCAGATTTTCATTTGTAAAAAAAAACCTAAAAAAACAAAAACACAAACAATGCACACCAAGTATCCTTTCCTTCTACTTCACAATCATGCGCTGCTTCCTGCTGTTCTATCGCATAAAATCCTGGCAATCTTAACAAATAACTTATTTTTCAAGGCACTGTACGCTGCGATTTTCTTTTCCCAAATGGGAAAGATTCTGCATATGATTCCTGAATAAACAATCGTTGCTACCTAATTAAATAGATGATTAGATTACCGGTGCTCTGGAACACAGATGCAGATATTAAATATGAATTAGAGAGGCCGTATATGCCTTCCTCCTCTCTTCGCTCTCCCTCATCCTCTTTAACTCCTTTCAAACCCTTTCGTCTTCAGGCTCCACAAAGACAGACTGTTCAGTAATTGAAGCACCATGTCAGAGTCGCCTTCCTGTCCACATGCAGCCTTCTGATTTGCCCCGCTTCTCATTAGTGTCGTAATTACCTCTGGTCGAAAAGCGAGCGGCTTGAGCGAGCTCCTTGTCTGAGTGCTAAGGTGAGAGTGCTGGCCCGTGGCGCTCTCAGTCGGAGGACGCTGAGGCTGACCTCCAAACCAGCAGGGGGCGGTGGAGAAGTTCAGAACCGGGCCTGCATGCTGTCCACAGCTGCGCTCATAGGCTACATTTACCGGCTACACGCTGCTTTCTGTGGTAACAAGCAGTGGTAAAGGGACACTAATTGGTTAATAAATGAAACATGAAAAACTCCCGGCTGGTAGTAAGAGTATTTTCTCCAACTGGCCTCTTTTTTTTTTTTTTTCAGATTTTCTCTCTCTTTCATTACGCTCTTTCTTTATCAATGTGGTTCTTTTTCTTTAATTTTGGCGCCATAAGATTCACACACCTGTCAGTGTCTCTCCAGGCCTTGGCTTAAGCCTGCGTCTTCTGAACTCAAAAAGCTCTTGAGGGATTTACTTGGCTGCGTAACCGTCCTGAACGGGCTCCAAAACAGTCCAGCTGGGTTTGCACATCTAGTAAATTGTAGTAAGTGTATCTGAGCGTGTGGAGTGGTGCCATCGTGGCTCGGTTACCAGCACAGAGCCGCGGCTATGACTGTGATGGCACTAGCACTTTGGTGCCTTGCCATCAGGCTATCCTCCAAGGACGGTGTCAAGACGGAGCAAGTCTTGATCTGGAGGCCCGAGAGCGCGCTGGATGATGCAGGGTGGTGCTTTACTTCTGCAGCAGTAATCTAATGAGCCTGTAAACACACTCATTTGACATCATTAATTGGAAAGAGATCAGAGACCCAAAGGGGTGTCTGTGTGTCTGTGTGTTGTGTGTGTGTGTTGTGTGGGGTGGGGTTAGCAGTTGGAGGGTTCTCCCTTCAGAGAGGGTTCTCCCTTGATCAAAGATTTAGAGTGTGAAATCCCTGATTATGCGACAGAAAGACACATTAGAGGCTGTTTTCTGCCAAGCTGAGAGGGTTTGGTCAGTGCCAGCAACAGACCTTGATTTCAGCTATCAAAAAAAAAAACAAACAGACAAAAGGGCTGCCCTCTGTTTAGTCTTTTGCATTAACAGTAAGTGCACACATCACAGTTGAAGCACGAGGAGTTTCGCTCGGACCAGTTTATTGATTCCTGACATATTGCCTCTTGTGGTAAACACTTTGAGCTGCGTTTTGACGCACAGTGACAAACCTTCACTTGGCGTCTTTAAAAAAAAAAAAAAAGTTTAGGTCCTACGTATTATCGTCGCAGAGTGCTGTTCATTAGCTTTAATTGTGCCGCCATACGGTTTCAATCACATTTGTCAGCTGGATCTGAGCTGGAGGAAACAGAGGTGTAGCGCTCCGGTTGCTCGCTCCTTTGCTGTGAGTGTAACCCAGTCCGGTCCTTAATGATCTGTCTACCACCCGCACAATGGCCCGCACCGCTGTTCGCTTTCATTTACCAGTGTGCCAGTCTCTGAACTCCCCTCATCAGCCCTTTGTTCATGTCTGTTTCATGTTTTTTTTTTTTTTTTTTGGAAGGAGGCGGGGGGGTTGGGGGGGGGGGGGGAGTTGAACGGTGCATCTCTGTATGGGATACTTTTGAGTGAGTAGTTTAGAGAGACAGGGAGAGCAAGAATCTTCTCCACTGCAATGTATTATGAAGATTTCACTTTCCGCCTTTGATTCTGCACTGACAGTTATCCTTCAGCCCTCCTTTAAAGTCCCACTTTCAATCCCTAATGGCTGTCATGTCGCTGCGCTCTCTGGACTCTTACTCAAAGTGTCATTGGCATAATGGTCGGCAGCCGTTGGCCTCTTTTGATCATCCATGCTGTGTGCAAGAGCAACCGGGGCTGAAACTGTGAGGTGCATGAGGTGCGTAAATGTGTGTGTACGTGTGTGTGTGTGTGTGTGTGTGTGCGTAAATGTGTGTGTGTGTGTGTGTGTGTGTGTACATGTGTGTGTGTGTGTGCACTGCTTGCGCCTTTGCTTGGCTGCCACTCCCAGGCAGAGCTCCACGACCGGAAATCTAAAATTCACTTTCAAATAGTTTTTCTCCTGTTCTTGGAGCCTAATAGCCAAGCAGTCATACGTGTCTGTATATCAACGTGTGTGTGTGTGTGTACTCATTAATGCGAGGGAGCAGGTTTCTACTGTATCAGCATCTCAGGCTCAGCCCAGTTTGGCTCTCCCTCAATGGTTGTGAACACTCCAACAAAGAGACGAAGAGCTGCGAGGGAGTCAGAAAAAAACGGGAGTGAAAGTGAAATCTGCTTTGTTTGTGTGTGACAGAGGACTGCGCCGTTGAGCAGAGGCCTTGGACGAAACCAAACTTGAGTTCAAATACCTTAGCCTACCGTCACATGTTTCAAGTCTGTCCAAAACAGGTTTACCCAAAAAAGCTGCAAGGAATTATCATCCTGGGAGGGCAGTCTTTGGTTTCAGTAGTGGAGTTCTCGTGTTCAAATGAAGGAAGGATGGAGCAGAAGATGCTCATAGATAGATGAAGGCCTGTTGGTAGTAAAGTTGTTGGTGCTTTGGTCTGGTCTCTGATCGTGACTGGTGAAGAAACAGCTGAGTCAAAAAGTAAAGCTCTCAGCTTACTTCTTGCAAACCACCAAAAGGCTCAAGTCTTTCCACCTAATTCTAAAGTTAAGTTCAACTCAAGTCCTACATTTTTAATTTAGAGTTTTAACCAAAACATTTGACCATAATCAGATTAATAATAAAATGGAGATTAAAAAAAAAGTTTTTTGTTTGCAAGAACAACCAGCAAGAGAAAGTGAACTTCGAAATCTTCTGAAGTGCTGATATTGCTTTATATAGTGAATATTAACTAAAACAAAAACTAAATATCTAGTAAATTCAGAAAATAATGAGCTAACTGATCTATATTAATAAATAAAAAAAATTCTGTATTTCTATACAAAATGAAATTATGCCCATGTTAAACAACAGCAACAGTATAAACCTGATTTTACATCCAATGTGCTGCTATCTGCCAGCTCGGATGCCCCAACTGGGTTTGTGGTTTAGACTCAAAGCACAAAGGAACCTGGCTCTGTGATTAAATTAATGTGCACAAAAATAGTTGTTAAGCTAGCATTAACCATACATTAGATCCTTTTATTATCTTGAATAATCATCGTTTGTGTAAGTCTAAACGTTGAAAGGAAGTTAGATGTTGTTACCGCTCTTCTTCACTTTTTAGCCCACATGTTTTCCTAACTCAAATTTATTTCTCTTTTCAACACAGTGTGTGAAAGCAAATTAAATTATGTATAATTTCTCTCTGTTGTGTTAAAATCGGGCTGGAAATGAATGAATCTAAATTTGGCTGATTGTGGAAAAACGTATAAGTCATTTACTAAAATACAGCCAATCATCTAAATAGAAATGTATTTAGGTTAAAAGAGCAATTTTCATCTTATAAATGTGCACGTGGAAAAATAACGAAGGAAATAAAAATCCTTTTTAGCATAATCAACCCTGAGTATAACACCGAAGCATCGCAATTGGGTTTATTACTTAGCTGGGAGTACTCGAGTCGCTGTCTCCAGGGTTGCAATTAGGAATCAGTTTGAAACACACGGTAGATGCTGCATACTTGTTGGAGCAACAGGATGAGGAAATATTGGCAAATGGCAGGGGACGCCCATAAAACTAGATCGAGTGCCTGGTGTGGTTCCATTGTTGCGCGCCCGGCACTTTTCCTATGTACCACAGTTTTTGTTTGGTGCAAGATATCAAGTCTTTTCTTGTCAAAGTGAGGTCAATAATCTGAACATTTGAATCAAGTCCACAGTATTTCATGATCCAATCCAGTCTATGGTTTTTACATTTGTGACGCAAGTCTGACTGAATACTAATTCACATGATTCAACCCAGACATCTGTTGCTGTGTCTACATTCCAGCCATTCACCTATGGTCATGAGTTCTTCTGGATCATGACAGGAAAAAAAAAACAAGATCCCAGATACAAGAGGCTGAAGTGAGCCTTCTCCATACTGTGGCCAGTCTTGAACTGAGACAAAAGGTCATTGGAGGGAGCTCGGAGAAGAGCTACTGTTCCCCAGCATTAAAAGGTATCAGGAAGCATCAAAGGAAAGGGGAGACGAGGCCTCAGATGAGACTGAACTTCAGCCCGCACATGCTTCAGGTCCATTATGCTGGTGAAGATTCTCAATCATCCAGGTCATGGTCATTCCAAAAAAAGTAAAAAACAAAGCAACTTTCCGTAGTTGAAGACGTTTCACTTCCTCTCCCGGAAGCTTTCTCAATTCAAAAAAGTCTGGAGTAATGTGCAGTACCAAGCTTTATACCATTGCCAAACAAAAGCCTTGCAATGGCTTAGATAACATGCAAATTCAACCGAAACAGGTCCACCCCTTGGTAATGGGGGGTCGTTAAAGCCATTAAGCCAAGCCAATAACAACCCTAACGACTCCTCGTTACAAAGGAGTGGACCAGTTTCGGTCCAATCTGCTGGCTTAATGGCTTTGTTTTTTACTTCAGGTCCATTCAAGATACATTCACGCTAACCGACCCAGAAAGCTGCAGGGATTTAGCGTGCTGAGGAATTAGCTCTCAAATGGACAAAGATGCATTGCTCCCTCCAGCTTGGGGGGTTAGTTTCAGCTTTAAGCTGAGGAGTTTAAGTATCCTGGTGAGTTATCAAGGAGTGATGATAGGATGGGGCGAGAGATGGATAGATGTAACGTGGTCTAATCTGTAGTGAATAGCTAGTGCTCTGTTGCGGTGAAGAAAGAGCTAAATCAAACAATCAAACTCCTGACTTATGAGTCCACCTACATCCTGGCCCTTACCTTAGGTCTTGAGATAAGCCTCACAGATACGGTGAAGTACTCTGTTGTCAGGGGGAGATCGGAGTAGAGCTCCTGATCCTCTGCTTAGAGAAAGGAGTGAGTTAATCTGGTTCAGATATCTAATAGGATACCTTTGGATTCTCCCCTTTGGAGAATCTTTGGGCACGTGCCACTAGGATAATCACAGGGCAGTGTTAGAATACGCTGGGGGGAAATATGTATGTATAAAATCTGGCCTTGGAACGCCTTGTGATCCACTGGAATGAGCTGGAGAGTGTTTCTGTGGTGACAACCTGGATCTGTTACCCCTGTGACCAGATCCTGGATAGGCGGAAAGCAAAATATGGATGAAACCCGGAAAACAAGTGGCCAGAACGCGCATAGAGCTCTGCAAAGATGTGTTTGTAGGCGTCGGCTGTTTCCTGCTGTCAACGTATGCTAATGATTTTAAAAAGAGTTAACGCCTTTTAAACAAGACACAAGAGAAAGTGCAGGAGTCACCAGCATTGTTTCTGACTCCTTGCTGAAAATGGATCGCTGCCCATTACCCACCCGGTGCTGCACACACATAGGTTGCCCTCATTTGAATGAAAAACTAATTCAGCACTACGCCTCACCTTTTATTAAGGAAACCTATTTCTAAACTACCACTGGCAACCCAAGAGCAGCGTATCAGTTCATCAGCTGATTGCAGGTTTGCTACTGCAGCAGATAGCCTCACTAACTAACCAAAAGTCTCAGTTTGTTACCCATGTGGTTCATAAAGATGAGGAACAAACAATGGAAATACTTGAAATATGCACTAATAAAGTTTGTTATATTTGACTTACATTTACCATAAAGTTGTATTTTTACACCAGACTATCATATGAGAAGAACGCCATACTAGCCCATCCTTACTCGTTTCTTACCAAAGCTTGTAAGCATTTACTGAACACGCATCATGTTCAAATACCGCAGACTGAAATGTTCTGTTCGTAGTTTCAAGCGGAGCTGTGCGTCCAGTACCATTGTCACCTGCCAATAGAGACTTCAGGGCTGCAACACGTGTTTTGTAAATCAACGACAGCTGTTTTAATTTCAATTGATTGGTGCGTAATTAGTATGTCACACACCCGGCATAGTTGAATTGTAATAAAGAAATTAAGAAACATCTTTTTTTTGCTGAGGCTGTCAAGCCTATAAAGATTTTTTCCTTTTGCTGGCTGCCCTTCCATCCGTTTTGAACCTAAATTTTCTTCATGTTTTTTTTAAAACCCAAAAATATCAGTCAATAACATCACGTTAATGGGTTTTTACAGTTAGAACTTTGAAGTATATTTCATGGACGCTACAGAGGGATGTATAGCACAAATTACTGACCTACAAAGCGTTTGTGTTGTGGAATCTCCACTGAACTTTTTCTTTGTTGTTGCCTGACTAAACTTTTGCTTTTCGGCGCTAATTGATCTCCTTTCAACTTATGTGTTTAACGCATGCTTACTCACACACACGTACCTATGCAGCCCTCCCCTCCCCCCCCTCTTACCTACAGAGGGATACAGATCAGAGCCCTCGGACAAAATCGCGTGTGATGTAAAGTTCTGGAGAATAAAAGATGTCTCTACCAATAACGTATTCCCTCCATGTATTGAAAGACGTGTCAATTTCAGTTACACCTGGCACAGCAGTCGGAAAAAACAGGGTTCTTCGGCTGCGAGAGAAACGCCGTACAAGTCACTCCCAACCCGAATGACTGATACATTAAACATGCGGAAAACAGCAGGAAGACGCAGGGGGAAGACACATTCAAAGACGGGAATAACAGATACGAAAACAAACGACAAGAAGAACAACAAAAAAGAAATTACGTTTCTTGCAACGGTGCCATACAGCAAATCCGCCTGGTGCTGAAAACCAGCATAAATGCAGCCTTTCTAAGAACAGAAAGCATATTACTGATGCCAAAAAGATCATTTTGTGAGTGTATAAAGCCCCAGGTAATGCCTTTTTCCAGCTGCCAACGAAATCTATTTCTGGATTTCTTTAAATTTCGAGCCTAACAAATATGAGCACTATGATATTTTTCTCTAAATGCTCCTCTGCCAAGGCAGGTGATCACACAGGCTTTTGTGAGGGAATGAGAGAAGCATCACCTCCTTCTAGTTTCCTGCAGCATCATCATAGTGCAGCCAGTCCCAGAGACGAGTCAAACTAAAACTCAGAGACCTCACGATGCGCGAAGGATGCTGACACAGCTGCCCAGGGCTCGGCCTTTTGTGGAAAATTAAATCAGGCAAGTCAGGGGACAACTCAGTCGGCAAGACAGACAGATACGAGGGGTCCTGGAAGGCAACGGTACAGAGAGGAGTAAGAGTCTCTGCTCTTCTTTGTTCACTGCTGGACACATTAAGACTCCATTAAGAAGGCCTGGCACACAGGGCGACGGCTGTGTCGGTACAGACTGAGCGAGCAAGTTATTAGAAGACTGGAGCTTCTGCTCGCTCTTTTATGCTCTTTTTCCACCGTTCACATTCACACACAGACTCTCCATGCCGGATCTGAAAGTGCAAGGATTTAAAATGAATCTAGAAAGCTTATTTATTGTTGTTAATGTATTGAAATTTCAGACTAAAAACGGTGTTTCTTATTTTTAGGAGATTTGTCATCCAAAATATGTATTTTTTAATACGTCATCTTTTCAATATTAAGCAAAGACTTTGATGAAGGTTGCTGGCATTGTCAGGGCAGGAAAACCGGATCAAATGATATACACTACTCCATTAGTGTGGTTAAACATGAGGCAAGAACCGCCTCCTTTTCGTTAATGCTATTTTAAAATACAAAGTGAGGACCATGCCTTGACTTCCATGGACTTCCATTCATTTTCAAGCTTTTCTACAGCCTAACCTTTTGTCAGTATATACCTAACCTAAACCTAATTGACACCTTAGTGCTAAACCAAACCCCTAGCTGAGAAAAAAGTGAGGGCAAAACAAATATATGTAATGGTGTATAATTATTCTGCTTTAATCCTACTGTACACTGATAATGTGAATTACCGCTTATTACATACAGACTTCCTGATTCAATTTCAGTTCTTTAACTTTTGGTTAATATTTCTAACGGTACATTGCTGCAAGTATTTTATTTGAAGATTTGTTGAAGATATGTATTTTTTTTTTTTTAAATCAGCCAAGAGCTTCTGTTTCCAGTCTTGCATTCAGTTTGCAGGCTTAATCTTAAGTCTTTAGTAAGGCCTCTGGGAATCCTTGTTAATAGATCCTCTTGCTTTGGGCCTCTGGCTTAATCCTTGCCATTTACCACTTCCTTCGCTAGTTTTCTAAATACTTGCAATTAGGTGGCTGGCAGGGCATTTTGTATCACTCCATGTCCTGACCACTCCTGTTTTTGCTAAAATGTATAAATGTGTGTGTGTGTGTGTGTTGGGGTGGGGTGGGGGGGAACCTTGGCGGTTATAGAAATAGCCATGATGGGACCTTGGTGATTCATCTTCCACATTTCTCCGGATAAACTGCTAACTTCATAGTGAAACGATAATGAAGTCCCAGCATCAATTAGCATTCAGCGTGTAGAAGGATAACGAGGAGCCAATTACACGAAAATATACATAATCAATTATTTATTCGCTCTTAATTACAGCAAGTTTTACCCCGTTACAGCCACAGCAGTTCAATTAATGACCTTCGGCTATCTTCATTCGAAATTGCGGCGGAGCGGAGGAATTTACCGAACCCCATTGTGAAACGGTTGTACTTACATGGGCTCAAAATAAAAGAACAAGGGAAGGGGCGAAAGAGAGCAGCAAGAAAGAGATGTTGTGTATGTGAGAGAGAGAGAGAGAGAGAGAGGAGACGACGCAGGAGAGGAGGGAGAAGACTGGCACTGTCTGTCAGTCAGATGCCCAGAGCTGCCGGTGTGCACGATGTCATCCACACGACCAAGCCGTCTGTCGAGGCCACCTGCCTCATTATGGGAAATGTATGCATCTGGGGCAGGTTTGGCTGGCTTATCCTCAGCATGGGGAGGAAAAAATGGCACACTGGCAACTATTACTGAATTATGTTAGCAAGCTGTATACACTAAGAGCTGGGAGATTACTGAAATAGCCTGGGAAAAATTATAGGCACTGACCTCCTTAAGCTCATCGTTATAAGTGGGCGAACGCTTTGGGGCTTATGGTACGGCAACGTCATAAGGAAATAAAAGTGCATGCATGCTGAGTTTTTTTTTTTTTAACTGCGTCTTTCTTGAAAGGGAATCCTTTTGTGTAAAGTTGACCAGAGAACATGCCCCTCCAGATCCTGTTTCAATGTCCCCCTTTTTTTTTTTTACTCAGGCACCAACGTGTACAAATGGAACAAACTGATCACACCGGAAAACTTTCTCCCTGTCCATCCCTGCTCCCCCCCCCCCCCCACACTCTGCTCCCACCTCACGCCCATACCTGGCCTGAATACCATTAGACCTAATGGAGCGCGGTGTGAGGGACAGCCAATCATGATGGCGTCCCGTCAGTGACACCGACATGTATCTTGGTGCTCATTATCATCCTTGAACAGCGCCAATTTACATCTGATGCTCTGACTAATTCTGCTCCAGTGTTGTCAAGAGGCATAGGAAGTGGCCGGGCCGTGATGACAGCGCGGTTGTCAGGAGCCCGTGGATGGAGGATTCCTCGGGGCATGATTTAATGCCCATGTCAAGCCCCGCTGTCAGCCTCTCTCTCTCTCTCTCTCCCCCCTCCGCCGCTTCTCTCCATCCAGCCATTAAGATTCAGCCAGCAGAGAGATGGAGCAATAGAGCTGGCGATTGGCCTGCTTAGGATTCACACACTGGGCAAAGAAAATAACACACCCTTTTTCACAAGTGATTACCCTTTCTCTGTAAACTGCAATTAAGGGTGAAAAATAAAGGGAGGAACGAGGTGATGGGGAAACAAAACGTGCATGACCGCCAAGTGAGGGGAGGGAAACCTTGAGTCTCCCTTCCTTGATGGGGTTTGTAGCTGTTTGTTTACGTAATTTTCATGGAAAAGTTTTCAGCGGTGTTTGGGCTGCGCTGGATTCACTGGCCTCTCAGCCTCCCGTTCAGCAGAGTGATTTCCATATTGCGTGATGTCTCTGGATACCGCTCGTTTTACTGTGCAACCTATCGGGTCGGGATCGGGTAAAATTTCCGGCGAGCGTCTTCTGGGTTTGTTTACAGGCAAATTTTCTCAGTTGTTAACGTGTTGTGGAAATTCGGGGATAAAGCTGCTCGTGGTTTTTATGCATATGCATTGGTCTGTGCTCTTGAGAATCAGACAGACGCCCTCTGATTATCTGAGCCAACGCCTTAATCCGAGACAAAACCTGACCCGGGTTGGCCTCTGCCGAAAGGTCAGAGGTGAGCAGGCCACAGATGGCTGGAGATGGCTAATCTGGACTGAGAAAGGGACAAGATGCAGATGTTTCAGGAACCCACAATAACCTGTGGTTCACATGAAACTGACACGTGCGTGCACGTGTGGAATATGCATTTTCCCAGTGGTTTTCCCACAATATGTTGTGGCAATATGTTGCCTTTCCAAAGCGTTTCCCCTCTATACCAAACACAGTGATGACTGATCTGAGATGGCGCTGTGTAATGTGAGAAAGTGGGAACATATGGATCAGTTTAGTGCATCCTTGTCACTTTTAGAAGGCTTTAAAACATAAGATGACGTTAAAAAGGTCCTTTTGACAAGTATTCATTTGATTTGGTGTGCCTTGTGCTTGTTTGGCTGAGAGTAAACCTCTCGGCCTTTGGATTAGAAATCTGTCACAAAGCAGGAAAGGTTGATGCATGATAGATTTTAGGCATTCCTAATGAAGAGTTTCTTTGGTATTGTTTAGTTCAGCAGCTGGCAGGCTGAAAGCATTGGATGTGAACCGGGCTCATCTGTTGCTTTGGCCACTTACCACAGGCTCTCGTTGTGGTGGTGTCTACTCTAAACTCTATGACTTAATTGCTCAGCGTACATTTAAGGAAAAAAGCATTGTATATGGTTGTTAAAGTCACACTGGCATAATTAAGAGGGAGAACAATTTATTAATTGGCTCCTAACAAGTACATATGTGGTACCCTTCAGACTACCTGCCACCCCTGGTAGATACATTCAAAGGCACGAAGCCCAAGGTTTCCAAGCAGCAAAGAGTTTTGGTCGGTCTGGCTAAAACGTCCCTCAAAAAATATTTACAAGTCATAAAATCATCATTATATTAACAGATTCTTTGGTTTGGCTAAAGGGAAGAGAGCATTTCAAAGAGATGATCTAGACAGATTGTTCAAATTAATGATTAAACATCACTCCATGTGTATGATCCAACCTACAGTAGAAGACTAAGTCATCTATCAACTAAAGTGGATTGTATCAAATATGAAGGCAAGGGTGTCAGATGATCCACTGAGCTGTGTGAAGATTAGTGTGGAGATATGTCTGTGTCTGCTTACCACTTCCTTGCGGGGTGGGACTGGCAAGTGTGGTTCTGCAGTCGGAGCTCATTTTGGACCAATCAGGAGGAGCATAAAGGAGGAACAGACACCATGAGATAAACCCCAGATTCTTTGCTTATCCAGCGAGGTAATCAAGCCCACCTTCTCCACGTAATGCTTGTTCTCAAGTTTTGATTTCAGAGGCTTTTTGTGCTTCTTTTTCCTGCTTTGGTTCGCTTATTCCTCACTCCTTCGACTGCTGGAGAAATCTTCCCAAGATCAACCTCTGTTGATTTGCTGGCTGTTCCTCTGGTTGCCCTCCTGGTGCCAGCAATTCATACCTAGCTGGAACTCACCTTCAGCTTGGCCGCCTGTCCACCCACCAATGCCATCCGGTCCGGTGTGTGCTCATTCCTGGAAAGAAGTAACGAGTAAGAGACTGTACCGTCAAACCGTTGTTCTCCACCACCTGCCAACCTTAATCTCTGTAGATCTGCTCATTGTCTCCTGGACCTCTTCCACTGTCACATCAGTAAGGACTCATCTCACTTCCATCGCTATGAAGCAAAGATGATAACCACTTACCCCTTTTCCCGTGTTTCTCTTAAATCTTGCCCAGAACCCAGAGGAGTTACCATAGACATCATATACGTAGACGCGTCATAGGGCGCAGGTTCGCACGTCAACGTCACCGCCATATTGTATGTGGCAGAAAAAAGTCGAGTTCTGTTATTGTGAACGTGGAACAGAGAAGATGCCTCATTCCTGTGCTGCAATAAATACACACACACACACACGCATATATATATATATATATATATATATATATATATATATATATATATATATATGTATGTGTGTGTGTGTGTTTATGTGTTATGAATATAAGGATAAATTTGTTAAATCTAAACATTGTGGTCTTCATTATTTCATAAACCCGTGTCACAGGAGAACCTTTAGGAACAGACTTTTTGGGTGAGTATTAAAGAGGTAAAATTAATAATATGAGGAAAAAAAAGTCCTAAAGTAAAAATAAACTAACAAACACAAAAGTGATAATGTTATGATAAAAACATCATATTATGAGAATTAAGGGGAAACATTTCCAGAATAATCACAGTTTGCAGAATTATTTCACTCCTGGAGTAATAGGGCCAGGTTAGATTATTTTAATTATTTTTATTCTTTAGGAGAATAAATTCAGGAGAATGAAGCTAAAGGGATACGGAAATAAACTTGTAATATTACAAAAACAAAAATACTACGAATACAAAGTATATTCAGAGATTAAAGTCCCTCTGATACTGTTTAAGTGACTGAGTAACTGCCGATTTGCCACATTTAAGATGGCGGACGCTCTGACGCATCGCAGCATAGGCAGAACCCGCCCAATGACGCGTCTACTCTTATATTATGTCTATGGGAGTTACCCTACAGCTTTTTTTGTCCAATAAATCATCTGTTAAATCTCACTGTGTCCGTAATCGTTAACTGGACTTGAGTCAAAACCTTAAAACTGTAATGGTCATATTTGGGGAACCCAAAATGAAGGCCAACACAAAGGTAATTTTTTAAAAGTTTATTGGTGGAAATGAAGGTGGTGGCAGACCAGACAGGTATTGGTAGTAGCAGCTGATGAAGGTAGATGGCAGGAGTGGACCAGGTGAAGATGGCAGCACTGACTGCCCAGGAGATGGTGGTGGAGACAGGCAGATGACCGGATGAAGCAAACGAAGACAGACTTGACCAGATGCTGCTGGCAGAAGTAGACTTGACTTACTTACAGACTCGCTTCCATACAGAAAACCCCTATTATTATCTTCTCCTGTCACTTTATACATATCGTATTGATTAATACTGTATATTCTTCAGTGATGGTATCAAAGCTTTGGTTGATTGTATCTTTAATACTTTATCGGCTGGTTGTGCTGTTTTTTTTTACATCTCTCTTTGTAGGTGAAGAAGCAGACTGTGGATGTATCATTCTCTCCCTTTTTTCTCCTATCACTGTTTCTCCTTCTTTTTTCTCTTCTACATTCTTGTTTTAGTGTCAATATAACATGAAATATGCCCTGCATAAATCATAATAAAGCTACTTGCATATATAAATCAAGAGAAGCACTACGGCGAAAGCAGTAAGGCTTCACTTGTTAAAGTAAAATCTGTTGGGCTCTTTTTGGCATTAAGACAACAATTTTTATTGCCCCATTGCCAGACAGGACACTATTAAAAAATAGACTTGACCATACAATGCAGGCAGGGACAGAACCGACCAGATGATGCAGGCAGAGACTGCCTCGACCAAACGATACAGCCGATGCACTGCAAAAACAGAACTAAAAATAAGTAAAAATTTCTTCAAATTACTGCATTTTTCCTTGATTTGAGCAGGTAAATAAGATGACCTGCCAATTAAATGAGTATTTTGACCCCTAAAATAAGATAATTAGATATGCTGCACCTGAAATAAGATGATAAAGATGAGTTGTTCCTATTTTAAGTTAAAAATCTCATTCCATTTGCAAATCATCTTCTTTACCTGCTCAAATCAAGTACAAATCAGGAAGATTTGACTTATTTTTAGTTTTGTTTTTGCAGTGCGTGTCCGCAGTGTTGTCCTCAGGAACAATCTGAACCAGGTGGTACACACAAGCACTGGTAAACCAATTAGCGAGGGCAGGGCAAAAACAGGTCCAAAGGGTCAGCATTGTAAGCGACGACAAGGCGAGATGTTGTGAGTGAGGCAGGTATAGGTAGGTGGAGTCCCAGGTGAAATGGATTGAGGATAATTAATCTGTGGCAGGTGGAGCTGATTATGGTGACTGGCAAGTGGCTGAGATGAGTGGGGAATAATCAGTCCAAAACACAAAATCAACACCCAAATCATGACATAAAAAAGACAAAAGGTACCAATGGAACTGATCATTCTGTCAAAAATAATAATTCCTTAACATACAAGTTCTGTGAAGGTAAATTTAGATCAAAAGTATTTGGGCATTGTAACTGTGAATATAAAGCCGCAGAGAAAACTGCTACAGGAGTTTACTTTTGATCCAAATTTACCTTCATAGAGTTTTCCCCACTGAAATATTGTCCACAAAATGAATGTTGGATTTTTCTTGCCTGAAATTACACTACAGAAATCAAATAAAATGTATATACATATACAGTGTTGTGAAAAAAACTGATTTATTTAGCTTTTGCTTTTTTTTGTCCAACCTAAATGTTTAAGATCAAACAAATGTCAATATTGGATAAAGATGACTTGAATAAATACATATAGTTGATATCAATAAATGATTTCATTCACTAAAGGGGAAAAAACATCTATCCAAACCAACCACAACCTGTGTGGAAAAGCAATTGCTCCCTCAATCTACTAAGCCAAATTGTAGTTCCTCCCTTAGCAGCAACAGCTGCCATCCACTGTGGGATATTGGCCCACTCATTTTTGCAGAGATGTTTTAACGCAGCCACATTGAAGTATGAATGAAGCAAAAAGGAGCAAAAAGGTGCCAATAGGTTTTAGCCGAGGCCGACTGTTAAGAGGTTTAGGTCTGTATTTGATTTGAATTTAAGTCGAGACTTCAGCTAGGCCCCTCCAGGACGTAATTTTTTTTGTCATTCTGAGGTTGCTTTGCTACTGTGCTTTGGATCATTGTCCTGCTGCATAGCCAAACTGTGATTTGGTGTGAAGCCCTGGACAGATGCTCCGATCTTCTCCTGCAGGAGTTTCAGTAGAGAAAAATAAATCATGATTCTATCCATTAAGACAAGTTGTCCTGGCCTTGAGAAAGCAACCCAACCCTAAATCCTCACACTGCCACCACCATGTTTGACTGTAAGTACGACGGCCTATTTCTGAAATGCTGTTAGTTTTAGGTCAGATGTAACGTTGGGCACATATTCCAAATCGTTCTACTTTTGGTGTCTACAATCTACAGAATATTTTCTCGAAAGTCTTGGGGATAATCAAGATCTTTATTTTCCTGCTGTAAATATCGTATGAGGTTTCATGCTCTTTTTTTCCTTTTGATGTTGTTTTGCGTATATTTGCAACCTCCTGGTTGAATCACTGAAGTTCTCCTGGAGTAATCCTGGTTGACTGACCTCTCCTGGTAATGTTCACCACTGCTGCATATTTTCTCCAGCTGTGGATTATGGCTTTCACTTTTTTTTTTTTTTAATCGCCATCAGAAAGTCTTAGAAATGGGTTTATAACCCTTTCTGGACTGATGGATATCAGTAACTTTGTTTTTCTTCTGTTTTTTTATAATTTTTTTTATGTGTTATTGCATTTTGATATCTTTCAGCCATCAGAAAGGTTCTGTTTGAATTATTATTATTATTACTATGTCTCCAGGTCAGCCAATAATCTGTCCTGGGTTTGGCTTGTGAAATAGCTCAAACGTCGTTTAATCACAGTCTCTTGGGCAGCTTTTCTAGTAGATCAAATACATTTCGTATTTACCCAGGTGATTTTTGTCCAATATTAAAATTTGTGACATGATCTACAACATTTCAGTATGACAAAAAAAAAAGCAAAAACGGAGGAAATCTGAAAGGGGGTGAAACACTTTTCGACAAAATTACAAAAATGGGTTTGAATGTTGACGTTTTCGACAGTACAATTAGACTGAGAGGGTTAGTTGCTTATCTCTAGGGAGAAACATGCCAGCATAACTGCATGTTATAAAAAAACAACAACACTATACATTCATAATGCACAGGACGTGTTTTGCTGAAAATCCAACACCTCGTTCTAATATCATGGCGAAGATGATTCAACCTTGTTTTTCAATCTCCGTGTTCAATATTAAGTCCTTAACTGAAATTTTATCATGCAACAAAACACTAATCTGTTCATTCAGTGCAGAGTGACAGATAGGAACTTTGTTTTAGTGAGCTCAGAATCAAAAATGTATTTCTCTACAGAGAAATAGATTTATCTCTACCTAAAACAGCTTTCAAAACACAAGAAATTAAACTGAAAGGAAATAAACAGGTGTCTGGTTTAGATTCAATGTGCCTGAAGAGCACAGACTAACCCGAGCAGTTATTATTTTCAGCTTGTGGTTAACTTTCCATCCCAGGATGGAGACTGATGGATACTCGGAGTGCTCCTGTGCGTCTCGAAGGGAACTATTGATCGCTGCTGCCTTTGGTTTCAGCCTTCATTAGCTGATCTGCCCATGAAAGCCCAGCTGCATGGATCACAGAAATGACCCGGCCGAAGCGTGAGTAAGGCCGGCGTGCTGCTGTCTCTTTCCACATGGATATAGTTTCTTTGTTAATAGGATTGGTTGGTGCTGCTGGGCAGTTATGTTAGAAAATATTTCTGGATTCACAGATACGTCAGTGCTCAACAATTGTAACAATTCGATAATGATGCTCTCTGAATCGTGACACTTCAGCTCTCGGCTCATTTGCTAAATTGTGTTTAGTGTTGTTTTTATTGCAATTTTCATCAGTGCTCACCCCCCCCCCTCTCTCTCTCTCCTTAAAGACGAGAAGGGATCATTAGCTCAGGCCTATTCAGCCATGCACAGAGGAAAAATGCCATCAAAGTTGTCACAGAAAATGTCCTTGTTCTCTAATTTATAAACAAAAAACACAGATTTCTCCTTTCATGTGGCTTCTTGGAGATAATTATGACAAGATGAAAGCAGTTAAATTCCTCCCTCTGTTCTCTGCTCTTCAGATGGTTCCCCCATTGTCAAAAATGGAGATGAGATTTCATGTGGCTGTCATTGCCCGTGTCCCCGTCTCTCTCCGTCTCTCCCTCCCTCGCTCTCATGTCTCCTCTTCCTCCTTCTTTCTGTCTCACGCTGCCTCTCCGACGGTCTTGCCGTATCACTCTTCTTCTTCTTCTTTTTTTTTTTTTTTTTTTTTGTCAGTTTCTTTTATTGAACTCTGATATTGGAATCTGCGATCCTTTCAGAACCGTCAATCAATCAGTCACCATCTGTCCCAGAGGTTGCTGTCCCCTAATGGAAAAGAATGATTAGCTTTTATCAGCTCACTGATTTTAGATGGTTTAAAGCTTTAGCGCACAATCAAAGGGACAAATAAGTTCTCTGTTTGCCAGCATATGTTTCTCTGCACACTCTCGCACACACATCCATGTGTTGAAGGGAATGTGTACAACCCCCCCCCCCCCCCTCTCTCTCGCTCACACACACACACACACACACACACACACACACACACACACACACACACACACACACACACACTGGCGCACGGAAAGCGCGTCATGCCATGCGGTGGTGTGCGCTGCCGCGTGCGCGCGTGCTCTCCTGGGAGGTAATTACCAGAGTAAATACAGTGGAGGCCGTGGCTGCTAATTTATGCCTGATTGTTGACAGTCGGAGTATTGTTTAACATGCACAGAGAGGGCCCTGGGTGCTACTTTTCATGATCCTACTTGTTAGAGTGTAATTGTGAATTTGAGAGGAGGGGAAGGGGAAAAAAAAAAAAAAAGACGGGGGACAATTTTTTTTGCAGCGTGTTCTCGTTTTCTGCGACTAACCTCTAACTTTTTTGCTGGCATCGACGCGCCGGTTCGGTCCAGACTTTTAAGGACGCCCACTACGTTTTTCTCCCGGTTTTTAGCAGGACGGGTGAGTTAGCACTATCAGGACAAGAGCCACGAGTGCAGACTGATTGTGTTCACCTTTTAAAATGGGGAGAGTTGTGTCTAATAAAGAACCGGTCTGATAAGGTTTTACTTCTTCTAAGGCCTGGCTGATGGTTCAGGTTCAGCTTACGTTTATTACTGCATCAAGTGTTTACATAAAGGACTAAAAATCACATTTAAATGCTTAATATTCACTCTTTAAATGTCAAATATGACTAATGATGCAACTTACAAACCATTTGTAAGTATATGCTGGTAAAATTAGCTAACAGGTTCTCATTGACAACTGTTCACATGCTCTGTCAGGAATAGGTAGGCTTATGAAGAGCTTTTATGTGAAACGGAGCTCAACATGCCCGTTTGGCCATCAAACCAGACAGTAACAAAGACAGTGGGTCTTTCAGGGGACACACCGGGGACAAAGTCCTCTGAGACAGAAACTCACATTATGTCTCAGAGGAATGAAATCAGGGTCCCCATTGGTTCAACTCTGCAAATGACCTCAAAGCTGGTCTGCCGGCCTCCTATTGAGGACTTTGGTGTGGGCTCATAAAGCTTGCACCCAGTATTGCCAGAATCGTTGCCACCTGTGCATCACACCAATCGCTAGAAACATCATTTGAATATGAAGAGTTTCTGGAATTTTCATGTATTTTCAATGAGAGTAAAAATGTTGACCCCGTTGGGATTGTCCTTATAACTTTGTGGTGAATATTTAAGTTAACCTTTTAATACATTTACGTATATTTGGCGATCATTTCATTTTTCTGTGTGCAAAATTTAACATATTGAACACACCAAAAACTCCAGACAGTTTCCATTTCAATATTCCAGACTTTTGAAACTTTAAGACAACTCGAAATTTCAAATATCTCACACCATATCTTAATGTGCAAATCCAAATGTCTCTTATTATTTCATTATCTCATGATCAGGGGCCTAGTCATGTATTTTAATGATAAATGAAACATATAGTCATCTTCAAATAAAGCAATATACACCAAGTGTTGATCCTGATAGTGTTTATTTAGTCCTTTTTGAGCCTAAAAAGATTATTCCACTGGGTGCAATCAGCATCCATAGACAATGTAGTGCCATCTGAAATATTCATCATATTGCTGTTATACCTCGATGCCCTGACGATGTTGGTGAAGGATGAAACTGGATGTGCGTAGCTGATTGCAATCTGTAATCAGATCGCATCTAAAGAAACATTCTGTTTCATGAGCGATATTGAGTTGTTCATGTCATCATCTTGAGTGAAATTTACATCTAAATGAATGACAGCAAGTTTTGTCTTCCATACAACTATATAATCAGCCTAAAAATGACTTCACATTTTTGAATAATTTGCTTTCAGAAAGACTTATTTTGTATTATCAGAAATAGAACACAAAGAAAAGCCTGTAAAAGTGCTTCTCCTGCACTTATCCAGCCTTGCAACGTGCTGAAACCAAATTCAAGTCCTGTTTGCAGTTTTCAACAAGCCACGTTAGGGAAACAGTAAAAATGGGCTGAAAGGTAAAACCATGCCTCCCTTAGAACCCATTCCATACAACACAACAAAGTGGTGGCAGCATGATGATAAGGGAAATTTTTCTATAGCAGAGCCAGGGAAGCTATTCAGAGCTGACGGCTATTTGGATCGAGCTAAATTCATGGAAATTCTTAAAAAAACAAACAAAAACAAAACAAAACTCTAGCAAGACTATACCCCCAGAAATACAGCCAGAGCTACAATGGAATGGCTGAGATGAAAGAATATTAATGTATTAAAATTGCTCAATGAAATATAGATTTAAAGGCACTTAAGACCATATGACAAGACTTAAAAATGTATATTCACAGATGCTCTCTGTGAAATCTTTTTTACAATGTAATTTCCTTGATTTGCAAATCTGATGGAGACATGCCCCAAAGACTGGCAGCTGTGGTGATTTGTTGACTACAAACGCATGCAACTTTTTTTCACTTTTCGTGGCTGTGATGTGACAAGATGTGAAAAAGTCCAAGCGGTGTGAACAATTTTGGGTTGGGTTTTTATTTTTAAATAATTGGAACTAAGAGTTTGTCAAAAAATTCTTCAAACAGGATTAAAGTCTTCTTTTTTTAGAGACTATTTCTCTGTCGAAAAAAAAGAAAAAAAACTTAAGCGATTACTTCATTTGAGGCACTTCTGTGGTTACACAGAAATCCTTATCAACTCACCACAACCACTTTCTATTGACTTTTCTTTTGTCCCCGAAGCGCACAGTTGTTATCAGATAGACCGGCTGCTGCCGAGCGGTTTGAAGGGCTTTTAACGCCTCACACCTCATGGACTCACCAGCGTGAGAGGATAAAGACTTCAGCTAGCAGCGCTGCGATGTCTCAGTTTTGTTCAAATTATCCCCGGAAAGTCACTTGAATGGAAGTGCAGACGCTGCCACCCAAATTAGCTTTGAATGAAGTTAACTCTTGCTCCAGAACTTTTAACGATAGCCGAGGTCTGTTGGAGATATTGGGTATTAATTCATTAATAATAAATACTAATGATCTTTGAAGTGTCGGACTGTCGGACTTTAGAAGTCCCTTGTGGGTAATGAAGCCAGTGGAAACACCTTTGAGGTACTGGGGGGGTGTGGGGGGGGGGGGCCTGACTGAAGGAGACACTACGAGTCTTTGTATTAGAGCTGATTGAGCTGGTCTGCGCCCTGGCTTCGTTACAGCCGACCAACTTCCACGCCCCGAATTCTTCTGAGGAGACTGCTGATGAATTTGTTTAATTGAACGTAAATAATGAATTCCCAAGGAAGAGATTTGGCCCGGTTGTAATTGCCAAAGATCAGAGTCCACAATACAAAAAACTTCAAAACGCCCAAGCCAGGCGGTCGCCCGAGCTGTAACGATGACTTCGAAGAAAAAAGAAAGAGGGGTGATATGTGACGGGAAGGAGGGGTGGGGGGGGGGGCAACAGAGGAGGAGTAAGAGACAGAGATGGAGAAAAGAAGCCGAACTAATGAGGAACAAAGACCTAATGAGTTTCGCGAAGGAAAATAAAGTGTTTCCAAAGTCGTCTTTAAACTTGGCGAGATGAAACGCGGGAGTCGCAGTTGTTTTTGACAGCCCGGGACAAGATAGGCCACAGCTCACAGAGCGAGGGGGTAATTCCCTATTCCTTTATATTAGCCGCGCTCTCCCTCTCCGCGCGCTCTGCTGGGAGCCCGGCTCATCCCTCTCTCCACTTCCCGACATTGATTCTTGAATTAGACTGTTTTATTGAATAATTAATAGGCCTTTTCCCATGATTGATGATTTGCATGGCTTGAATATTAGCTTTTCAATCAAACCCAGCTTGTTCTAATGTAACCATATTGAAAACATGTCAAACACTGTTTACCCACTTTGCGCGCGATGTTGTCTTAACTTCTGGCTGCCGAGGCCCCACAATGCACAGCGGTGGGGAATGGCCTTGTCGAGATCTCGCCCAGAGCTCATTACGAGGCCCTGGAGCTTCTGACGCTCTCGCTAAATATGCCTTCATGCCTTCGCGTAGATCTGGCTGAGCACGGCAGCCCACCAATTCACACGTAACACTACAGATGGACCTCATCTTACATGTGAAACATACAGCAAGCCCGACTGCCTATTTAATCACATAGAAACATACACTAATCATTCCGTATAGGTATCTCCGCACTGGAAAGCCCCCAGTTTTCTTCTAGCTCCAGTGTCTTTACTTTGACTGGCAGCGTTGCCAGACTGGGAATAGATTGTCAGGCATATTGCGTCTAACGTCTCGGCGCTATATCACAGAGAGAGAGAGAGCACATCAGTGATGGGAGAGACACATGCATTAAGATTCCCTTTTAATTTGACTGGGATTGAAGTTGAGTGCTAAATTTACGCCATCATCCCCCTGCACAGGCTCACCCCCCCCCCCCCCCCCCCCCCAACCCCCCCTCTCTTCCCCCTACCCTCCCCGTCCCAGCCAAGCTTGTTTTTTTGTTTGTTTCGCTCATTTATTTATTACCCCCGCCTTACTTATTCATTCATTCCGAGAGTCCGATTTTCTGAGAGCGTGTCAGAGCGTCGCTCGGCGCATGAAAGCGTTTTGCATGGCGTTGTGTCTGGTGTGTTTAGACAGTTCCAAACATGTGCACGGCTAAATAATTTACAGCAAAACTGACTAATGACAGGCACTGATCATGTCGAGACGAGGAGGCCTGGGTGACTGCTGATCAGGGACAGAGGCTGTCTCTGCTCCTAACGCTCACTTGACGCATTTATTTATTTATTTTTTTCCCTCTGCGCGTTCTATAGATTCGGTCAGGTTGAAGATGTTGGAGAAAAAAATTGTTTATGTTAGTGTTTTTTGGGATTATGGAACATCACACATACATCTACATAGTTAGATGAGTGCCTAGATGCACACTCTATCCACAAATATGGAGTGGAGGGATCCATCCCAGGACAGTGGTAGGAAATTGATTGTGAGTTTCATTTATCACTTGGGTTTTGTGTGTGACAGTTCATTCATTGTGCATTCTAGAAAGCTCCAAGCTCCGCATACTTAAAATTCCCTAGGCGCTTTATTGGAAAAATGCACATGAACCTGAGTGCTCTACATAATTTGTGTTCTGTTGATATACTCTTTTTTTTTCTGTATGATCCATGATGATTACAAATATTGCTTTTAATATTCATCTGTTTTTTTTTTACATTTCAAATAAAACCTTTTTTATTTAACCTGAAGAGGGAAAAAAAAGAAAAGAACATCTTGCAATGAATGTTCACTTTTAAAAAAACTCAGATTTCATAATCAAGGCTTGTTTTTAAAAAATAAATAAATAAATAACTGGGTTTCAGTTCAAAAGCCTTCCACAAAAATAGAGGAACACTATATTGTCATAACTTGGATTTTTGGTTTGTGGACCCAAGCTGCAGGCAAGAACTCGAGAGTTGCATGTTGACGAGAAAAGTGATTTATTAAGTAATGAATACAAGGCTTACAGGTTGACAGGGGGAAAAACAGGAACCGGGAACATGGCAAAGTCGAGACCAGAACCGCGGTAGCATAGCAGAGGACCTCACTGAACGGGCTCTTGCTACTGTTTACGAAAGTGCGTGCCTTGCTGATGTAAAATCACCCACCGACACAAAAAAGTCCCTGTCCTTTAAGTAGGATTTAAACCAGTCAAGTGCTGTACCAGAAAGGCCAACCCAGTTTTTCAGGCGCTCTAACAGAACGGAGTGATCAACTGCGTTGAATGCTGCACTGAGGTCCAATTATACCAGCACTGTGGTTCTTCTATAGTCTGCATTTTTATGGTCGTCATTAAACACCTTGACAAGGGCGGTCTCTGACTTTTCCAGTCAGGGCACGCAAACCTGACTGGAAAACCTCACAGCAGCTGGTCATTGTTAAGATGATATTTAATTGTCAAAACACAGCTTTTTCAATAATCCTACTGATGAAAGGAAGGTTTGAGATGGGCCAATAGCTCTGCAGTAGTAGTTTGTTTGTTTGTTGTTTGCTTGATTGTTCTCACATCCCATCATGCCATGTAAGGGTAAACTAAAAATGACCCCCCCCCCCTTCTAATCAGTTTACATCTAAGTAACATTTTAAAAAAATAGATTACCACAGTCTAGTTCAGGGGAACTACAACAGGGGAGGGAAACCCGATCTTATTGAAGCAGCCAATTAGCAACCGAGTCATTTTATGAAACCCAACCGACATTAAACAAAAAAAAAAAAACACATATAGCACAATAACAACATTCCCAACCTCAGCTCCTCTCACTATAAAGGCACCTTGAAGAAGAGGGCCGGTCCCCGGGGCTTACAGAGTATCTGATCTATTATGCAAAAAATCATTAGGCTAAATTAAAAAGCTGTTTGAGGGTAACCAGATCCTTTAATGAGGTCAGCGAGCAGAAGAGCAACATTAAAACACAACCCCAGAACAGAAACACAAGACAAGACGAGTTGCAGACCATTGATTATCAATCATCCAGGTCATTATCTTACAGACTCTCTCTCTCTCGCTCTGTCTCTTTGTCTCTCACACATGCACACACAGTTAAAGACTCCTTCTATCACTTTCTCCCTTCATCTTTATTCATCAGGACAGGTAAACATTTTATTGCTTCAGTCATCCAGCTTTTAAGCTTTCTCACGGCTTCACTGGTCAGTCTGCGATGGCTGCAATAATCCGATCGGATTCAGCGCCTCCTTCGAGGAAGGCGTGTTCGCAGTAGCGCTCAGGTTCATCTGACAGTCTCTGCAATAGCAGACATCAGTTTATTCGCCGCGGTGAAGCGTCTCTGTATGTTTATTTGGCCGTGTTGAATTTCAAGCAGGCTGCAGATCTAAAAATATGACCAAACTTATGTTAAAGAGACAAGGTATTGTAAAAGCTGACAATTATGTTAATGCGGCTCAGTTTTGATGAAGACACACACACCACCGTGAGTCTGGCATGCCTCCAAATGCTACACATTATCGGTAACAATGTGGGAGAAGGGGCTGTGTGTTTTTTTTTTTCTGTATGCGAAAGAAGCAGAGTGAAAAACTAAGTTCCTTTACTCTAATTTATAAACACTATATATATATATATATATATATATATATATATATATATATATATATATATATATATATATATATATATATATATATATATAAAATTATGCCTAAATGCTTTGGCAGTGATAAAAATGTTGTACTTTATGATTTCAACATAAAATTGAACATTTAAAACCATTTTTAAACCCTGGTATAGACCAGTTCATTGTTATTGTTTTGATACGGGTTTTTCGCACATGCGCACTGGACTGGTAGGCAAAAGGCGAACACAATGGCGGACGCAAACAGAGAAACCGAAGAGTTCTCCACAAATTTTTCTTCTTTAGATAACGTATCACGTATCAAGATCGTTTTAAGAGTAAGTTGATGGTTGATGGTATCAGTTTGCCAGATCCACAAAGCAAAAGCCTGAAGGGACGGAGCGAGTCTGTGAAATGCTGGCCAACTGTTCCGTACCGCGACATACAGCTGCCTTATAAACACGGCAGGCCAGTACGGACAAGAGAGCACGAAAGCCATGAAACCACTGGACGGCTACAGTTATTTCATATCGGGACATAGGCACCAGCAACCCCCGCGACCTCATGAGGGATTAAGAGGGTCAGAAAATTGATGGATGGATGGATGTTCAGACATGTTTGTGTAACAGCAGAATGTGGGGTCGGACACACAGTGCTTCAGCAGAGAGGAAGACCCGCCCGGTAGGTTAAAAAAAACATTGTTCACTACGGATTATTTTGGTGTTTTTGTCTTGTTAAAATGGGTGGGGGTGTCGGCGACTTTGCAGCGTAAACACAGAAGTACTAGCGCGCGTGAACAGGGGCGTAATGCAGCCGCTGTCTGAAAATTATTGCACACTGATTGCACGAAGAAAACTAAAATGATGCGGCATGCTGCTGCTGCAGCGCATCGAGTCCGCTTCTCCGGCCCGTGTAGCGATTGCCACCTCCCCCCCTGCCTCTATTTAAGTAGAACAATGACTAGAGCAGAATTAAGTTGTATTTACCGGAGATGAAGTGTAGACTGCAAATTCTGTCGAAGTACGATGGCTCCCCCAGTCCATTGGGAGTGTCTGCCTGCACTCTTTTCATTGAAATTATCCATTTCTTTCTCCTTTCTTCGTCCTTCGGTAAACGAAAGAAACATCCAACGATTTGGAATGCCTCTCTGTGCAACCGGGAGCACAACAAGTCGTAGGCATTGTTTAGATTCCAAAAATAAACTAACTAAAAGTACGCTCTAAATCACCCGTTTTGTCATGTAGTAGACAAGAATGGTACTGTTTTTTGCCTACCAGCGGGACCCGAATGTAGCGCTGACGTCACGCGTGAACTGGTCTATTAGCAAATTGTAGTGTCAACGTTTCCTTTTCAAGCATTCTGGACAACGATCTCTGCGGCTTCCTCTGGCACACTGGATATCAAGTTGTGGGCCACATCCCGACTGACTGTGATCAGTCATTGGCTTTTTTTTTTAAAGTGCTTGGAGTTAATCACAGTTTATTTGATTCTGCTTATACACCTGCCTTTGGAAAAGTGGCAACAAGTTTGAGATGGGGTTGAGATCTACAGGCAGACTGTTACAGGTCATGTTCGCTCAGTCCGTTGTTGTCAGTGGTACTGGGCGGAGGGAGTAAGGCTACTCCCCTTGGATGAAAAGCAACCAAATACATGGATCATATCAGGTTGCTACTAGTATTGTAAAGCACAGACTCATGGTTTTGCAAATTTTTTCCTTTCAGATAAGTCATTTGTTAGCTGTTTTAAACAACGTAAAGGAATATTCGTTAGAGCAGAAGCTCTCCAACTTTCTATAACAACGGCCTCTTCTGTAAAGGGAGGTTTCCAAGTACCTTTTTTTCCCCCCCCTTTAGTACTTTGAGATCTTTTGATGGAAAGTGCAGTATAAATTAAATGTATTATTATTATTATTATTATTATTATTATTATTATTATTATTATTATTATTACCTCTTACTTGACTGAGATAGGTTCAACACATGAAGGTGTGTCCCATTGATTTTCTGCCTGGTGCCTAGGCCTCATGCATTTTCTGTGCGTCCAGTTTACGTTCGACCTGAATGCAGGAATTTACATCCACATGATAAAAACAACCATGGTCCAGCTGACTCAAAAAAATTCTTCATTTTTTTTGAGTCAGCTGGACCATGAAATAGAAAGGATAACCAACAGGAAAGAACAAAGACATTTCTCACCAGAGAAACACGCTCATGAAATGATGTAAATAGTTTGAAGTGTTTATCTTTTAGTATGCTGTGACATTTTGATCCCTACATATCTGAAAGGAAAGTCTTCATCCTCTACCATGCAATATGTGTCTTATCTCCCATAATCCCCTACGTATCTGTGTTTTCTTGCATTTTGTGTGTGTGTGTGTGTGTGTGTGTGTGTTAAGAAGGTTGATTAAAACCAAAAATAGCTACCTGGTGGTGTATCCAATCAATCACTCCTGCCCCCTCCGACCTCATGATCAGTCTTCTCCCCTGTCCTCCCCTCTCCCTTCCGTCCGACTGACTGCCTGTCTCTATCTTCCCATTCCACATCATCTCCACATCACCTGGTCGTGCTCTGGGGACAGTTCGTACGTGCCTGTCTGCATCACTCGACCCCTTGACCCCAGGGGAGCTGTGTGAGAGGTCTCAGTCTGGGCCTATGTCAAATGGGACGGTTGGCACGACTGAGTCGGATGCAATTACGGAGGCTGTATTTGGGGCTGTCAGTGCAAGATGCAGGGGTCCCAGGTGGAGGCAGGGGCTTTAAATAATGGAGGAGTTGGCACTCGATGGCAAGCGGCAGCCTTCGGATGCACATAGCTGCCCTGGCCGCGATCGTGTCTCACCTGCAAGGAGCGTTGTGCCGAGCGCTGTGTTTAGAGAAGGCTGTTATTATGTCACTCACGGGTTTCCGTCAGCGGCGACTGTCAGCTGCAGAGGCAGTGACGCAGAGCAGGCCGCCATGGCTGACATACTTAAAGGGCCGCAGTGCTCTGGGAGCAACAGTTGTTAGCTGAACTGACGACAATTATTAGAACACATGCTCATTGATTTTGGCAACACGTGATCCTCTTTCTGTGAATGCTTTACTGACATCCGCCAAGAAACCTGAGGTTAGCTTTAAAACCCAGCCATTCTTTTTCTCTCCATTCAAATACATAGAGATGTGTGTCTGTGTCACCATAGATGATGTGTTTTCCTTCTTTTAGTTTTTGATCCTTATAGAATGTGGTTCATTTAAAAAAAAAAAAAAACAAAACAACTCCTTTGTACAGTTTCCATTGTGGCACAAGCTTTTGCCTCCGCTTTTGATTGTGCCTTCAGACCGTGGCAAGATTTTCAGGCGCGCGATAGCAGATAAGAGCAAGGTGTGTTTGTTTGATTAGGGGTTGTGTGCGAGGCGGCGTGCTGCTGGAGTTGCCCAGTGGCTTTAAAAGGTGTGATTGTTCTGTGTTCCTCCTGTGTGACTGTAATTGAGCGCTTCTGCGGCCTAATGATTAGAGGGTCACAGAAGTTGAACCGTGCTCCAGCTGTTCCCCTTCAATCCCTGCGCAGTCCCAGTCACAAATGAGAAAGGCCAGTGGGACCCCTGCCCCTGCCCCCCCCCTCCTTCCCCTCACCTCTGTGATGCCGTTAATGAGTCATGCCTCGCTCTCTTCTTCTGTCTGTTCCCATCTGCTGCAGTTTCCCGCTCTGTTTCAGCCGTCACCGATTCCAGAGGCATCTCACGGCTCCTGATGCTGCAGCTTTTCTAATGATTTGCCCACTGGAGGCTGAAAACTCCAACATTCATCTCAGCCAGCGAGGACAACAGCCAGCTCCACGCTTTTTATGTCCTTTAGATCTCCTCAGAGCAGCGCCGTAGTAGGTTACCTTCCCACACTGTGATCTGAATAACTAGCTCATGTGCTGGCCGATTTGTCAGCCAAATCACTCCAAGAGGAAAGGTGTTGGGTACAAGTTAGATGTCTAGGTGCTTACACTCAACTTGTGACTTTTTTTGTTTTGATAAGGCTGTCCTAGTTTTGACCCTACCGTGTTTTGATCGGTTAGAGTTGACAAAATAAATGTGTTAATGTCATGGTGTGTGATCCGCAATGTGACTCGACTGAGCTCAACCCATCTCAATAAACACTGGTGGAACTCCACCAGTATTTATTCCCTCCCCAGTCCCCTCTCTTAGCCCGGATTATCTATTTGTCTTGGCACAGCGTTTCAGCAGTTTCAATATTATTGAGTAACTAAAGTGTATGACCCTACTCTCCATTTCAACAAATCTGATCCTTGCCTAAACCTTGTTGAACCAAGTTTTCCCCTGAAGCCTTAGGCTACGTTCACACTGCAGCCTGAAGTGACCCAATTCCGATTTTTTTGCGACCTGTATCTGATCTTTTCATGACAGTCTGAACAACACAGATCAGATTTTTTCAAATGCGAGCCAGGTCGCTTGGATATGTGGTCCTGAATCCGATACGTATCTGATCTTTTCAAATGCGACCTGTGTCTGTACGGCCGGGTCGCATTTATCCGACCTGTACGTCACTGATACTTGACAAACGTCACTAACGGTGGACCTGGCTATGCCAAAGAGGTTGACTATTGTGCGGTAACAAGCACCTGTTGTAAGTCCATACAGCTCTACAGCAACGCGTTTACTCGCTGCTCTGGCCGCCGAAGATGTGTGTTTTTACGTGAGAGCGCTAAAGAGATCCGTTCAGACGCACATAAAGGTTGCTGTTGTCATTTGAAAATGATGAATGAAGTCCGTATCACTAAAATTTAGCTATCTTCGTTTTCATTCTTCAAAAGATTGCGTTGGTAATGTGCTGGCTCCGGATGGAGAATAACGTAAAGAACGCAAGATACGCTGCAGCATTACAATCCATGTTTACTTCCGCAAACACTGAGCACGCTTGCTACGTGTGACGTCATCGCGTCCTCTACTGCGCATGCGGGACACTTAGGTGTATGAATGCAGTTCACACAGGAGATCACATACAAGTCGCATATATTTGGAAATGTGAACGGACACGCAAAAAAATCTGATTTCACAAAAAAATCGGAACTGAGCATTAAGACCTGCAGTGTGAACGTAGCCTTAGAGATCCTGAACTACTGCCTGTCCACTCATACATCTCTGTCTTGCCTCATGTCTCCAATAAGTCCACTGCTACTCTCCCGTGTAAGACCCGAGCCTGGCTAACAAACTGTCATGATTCTGGGTCCGACTGCCTTTAAGTCACGTTCACTGGAATTTAAGAGGATACTGAAGTTCACATTCTTTGAGGTACTACCTTCCTCCCAGAGCCTGGAATCCACTTCCCTGACACTCTCTCTCCCACTTCCTGGATCCCTTCTGTTGGCTTTCCTGATGATTACCTGCAGTACCCTCTCTATTCACCACCACTTCTTTGAGGGGATTCAGTAAGGGAACAGGAGACCTCTTGAGTCTGGCTGAGTAGTGGAGAGACAAAGCCTGGGTTGTACACCCATTTACCCCATGTTTCAGTAAACTTCGTTTACCTATCCACCTCTGTCTGATGTTCTAATCTGGTTCATCCAGGTTCTGAGCTTTTTGACAGTAAAAGTGACTCATGTGTAACACTAAGAGTATCAGTGTAGTCTGAAAAAAAATAAAAATAACTTGGATTACTGAACAAGTAATAATTGAAATGGATTGGAATTTAATTAAAGATTAGAAATGTTAAGATAAAAAAGACAACCTCTTATCTACTATGATTTTAATAAGATAAATAAGGCTCATACAGCATGTAAAACTGAAGAGAACAAAAGTACTATTCATTTTGTACAGTGTCAATGGTTGAAAGTAAAACAAAATAGATTATTGAATTGTTAAAAAACCCCAATAATATTAAAATTACCTTCTTAGGACCTGGTTACACAACGTTTCTTTCGAGAAGGCAAAAGGCTGGTTGCGTTTGTACTGTTCATTTACACAACAACGGCAAATGTTTTCTCTGACAGTGGCACAATTTAAAAAATGGGTTGATAATAGTGTGGCAGAAATCATTAGAAATGAATGCACACATGCACTACACAACTGCCTACAATTATAATAAAAAAAAAACACAGAAGAAGAAAATAACAATAGCAGATAGCGGAGTACTGTTTGTGCTGCCGACTCTTCTGAATATAACCACATTTGATGGTTTTATGATTCAAATTCCCGTTAAGCAACAGTCGAAACTCGTCGTCTGAAGCTTTATTTTCTGCCGTCTCAAATGTTTATTAGTTGCCCCTTGTAAGATTTCTGACGTGGGATGCAAAAGAATAATCAGAAGAGTTGTCCAAGAGCCAAGGAGCACTTACAGAGAGCTTCAGGCAGAACGTGAAATATGGCATTGATGGAAACTCACTGCACAAGACTCCACTGCTAAAGAAAAGGCATATTGAAGAGTGAATATATAGAATATAGCCTGGTCAGATGAGGTTAACGGTTAGAAATCTTTGAAAGCAATATCACACACAATGTTTTGGAGAAAGAATATGAATAAACATAGCCCCCAAAGTACCATGCCCAAAGGAAAGTTTGCAGTTAATATATTGCTTGTTAAGAAAATTTTTATTTATTTAGATGGTTAGCTACTTGTAATCCATTATGTTCCACAATGCTTGAGGGAAGTGCATGTAGTTTAAGCAGTGGTGGGCACAGCTAACCAGAAAGTTAGCTTCACTAATACTAAACTTCGAAACAGTTAAAAAAATTAGTGGAAGCTAATGCTAACCGCTAAGACGTCACTCACAGTTACCAGATCAAACAGCGTTTGGCAACAATGTAAAAGCTACCCACCTCAATAAATCCCGGCCCAAATCTCACCCTCTCATGAAACCAGTGTTAAAAAGCATACATTTATTACGAGAACACATCACAGGCAAACAACTGTATTTTAAAAAGGGAAAAGAAAGGTTGTACAGAGGGGCTCCACAAAGTATGCAATCAAGCAACCAAATTACCATCACATGGAGATCGCTTTCCCAGTGAATGAAGGCAGAAAAGGAGTGAAGCTGAAGCTTTACTATTACTATTATGTAAAAAATTAGCTTGGGTCAAGATTTTTTATACAGATTTTAATTTTAGCCGACCATCGTGGTTTTTGAAACTGTCATTTTAGGAATTGTGTTGTTTGAACGTTTAACAGTGTTCCCTTCCACATGGTGCAATATTTATTTTAGTATTAATTGTGTACCAAAACAGCATGTGTTAATAGGGTGCTGTTCTCAACGCTTCTCTCTGAACAGTGCTCTAATATGTCTGTGCTCCGCTTTTATCTACGCCATATTAATGTGTCAGCTGTTGGGATTTAGTCATTTTATGTTTGGTAGTTGTTTTTTTCTTTTATAATCTCATCTTTGTGCTGCTGTCATCTAGCATGTATCAGGGTTCATTATCTGACTCATACTACTTTAAGTATGGATCTCATCACAAAGTCTCCTGTCAGACTGCTCTGTATTTATTTTAAAGCTAAAACAGTAGCCTGCGAGGAGTGCTTTCTCCAGTGAAACTTGGCACGTTTTAAAAGACTGCCCTACCAGTGAATGTTGGCCTGACGTTTCTATGCTTCTGTTCTTGAGATGTGCTTCTCATATCTCCGCCATTATATTGTGTCAAGTGTTTTATTTTTACTTACTTTGCTTGCGTTTGGCAGGTCATTCTTTAGTCTCATCACTCTATCATCTGTGTGGCTGTATTAATGCTTAGAGGGAGTTATGTTTTTCTTAGATCATCAAAATGCTTAGCTTCACTGTTACTTTGTTTTCTGAACTGAATTGGGTAAAAAAAAATCACCTTTACTGTTAGAGTATGTGAAAAAGAGCAGCAAAATGTAATGCTCTTGCTGTTGTACTCAGTCTGCAATAAACTTAAATATTGTTACAGTGAGGCGAACATGTCAATTTCAATGTCTACTTTATTTATATAGTGCATTTAATAGAGATACCTCTGTCCAAAGTGCTGTACACAACAAACAACATAAACATGTGAAATAACAAATACACAACATGAAATAATAACAATAAAAAAATTATTAAAGTTAAAATAGTGAAATATACTAAAAGATGAAGCTTGAGTTGAAGGCCAGTGGAAACAGGTGGATTTTTAACAAAGACTTAAAAAAAGCAGGGAGATTGGGCTTTTCTAATATTCAAGGGAAGACAGTGCCAGAATTAAGATACAATGTTCAAAACATGGATTTTGGAATTTTATATTTTGATAAATCCAAACTATATTGTGATAGTCATTTTATTTCATACTTTTCAATTCAGGTGGAAAAGCAAAGCAGCCCTTTTAGTCAGGAAGCACCATGTTCCTGCTTTTTTGTCTAAATGTTACTTGCTTGAGTTGAATAGTAATACGTATTCATAAGGGACTGCGTTTAGTAAACTAGGTTTATTTGAAGCTGTATTAACTTGAACAATGGAAAGCAAAGACATCACCCAAAAAGGAACAAAAGCTAAAAATTGTTATCAATATGCAAAAATGGCAGTTTCTTTTAAATTATTTTTTTTAATTCCCTAGCCTGTTATGTTTTGTTTAAAGAAGTACTCATTGTTTTTTTTTTTTTTTTTTTTTGTATTGCGAGATACAACAAGGCTATTGGAGCAATCATTAGAAATTCATAAACAAAATAATGATTGTACCATATTTATCAGATGTTGCTATTTATTGCAAGCAAGCTGTATTTTTTTTGTGCTATTTTTCATCCCACTTTGGCAGCTCCACGGAGAATGTGCCGGGCTGCTTTCCCCTCACATCTGCCTGTGTAGTAAATTCAACGTGCCGCAATCGAAGGAGCCGCGAGGTTTTGAACTCCAACCGCAGTTGAAAGACTATACAGTTGCGGATGCATGTGACTTTGAAAACTGGAGTCTCTCAGCCGTTTCTGAAGGGAACAGTGACATGACAGGGAGCGGGCCTTTTAGTCTCGCAGTTTTGTTTTTGTGTTCAAAATCAAAGGACGCTACTTACTTTTTTGGCCTCAATCAGCATGCAGCTGCTTTGGTGGTGGTTTGCAGGTGCAAAACGCAGCTTTTTTCCTGCATACTGTTGTACGTTTTCTTTTTTTTACAAAAGGATATGACTTTTGTGTAGTTGTTGACAACAAACGATAAAAAAGGCCACATTCTGACAAACATTTACCTTTTTTTATGTGGTACTAGATGTTTGTTGAGCAAATGCTATGGTGTGGTGGCTCATACATTAGATATACTACCCACATCATGCACCTTTTTTTTTTTACGGCTCCATCTCCTTCTTCTTCATAAAACATTAAAAAAGACAGAGAATGAGTGAGTGCTATATAGAATTTAAATTACTGTAAAAAAGTGTAAGTCATGATCTGACTCGTTTTACAGCTCCAGTCATGTTAAAGGGCACCTCTTGTAAAAATGGGTAAAAATCATTAAAATAAATTAGATTCTTTTGGCAGTTGCAGCACACCACAAAAAACATTTTGAAAAATCCAATCTCTTTCTCTGAGTACATTTATTTAATGGGTTGAATAACTCTACATCACAGAGTTATGATTTCAAAACCAAATGATTCCTGCTAAATGAATGTAATATGTCAAGTATTTCTTAATTAACAACTTAATCACCAAAGTTAATCAGAGTGTCCACATTTCAATTTGTAATCCATGGCCTCCTATTTATAATAGATGCAATTGTCATGATTTAGGTTTTTCTTTATTTGTTTTGGAATTTTCTGGACTAGTTAGTTTTCACCCCCCTTAGTCAACAGTCATCTGTCCCCATCCAATCAGCTCAGTCCATTCCTCCGTCACCAGTCTCCAGTCAATGAGCTCAGATCAGCTCCACCTGCTGCCCCTAATCATAGTCAACGCTGCTAACCTGTTCACCTGCCTACTTCTACCTGCCTCAGTCATTCACTCACTGCCAGAACGTCTCGTCTTGCATCATGTACACTACTGCAGTGTGCATCCACTGGTTTTCTGCACATTACTGCCTGACTCACTGCAACTATTCACATTCTGCAATATATATATATTTTTTTAAGCGAAGCTCTGTGTCCGGCTGAATATCGGGTTCTCCAGCAATATTCGTAACAGCAATTGTATGCAGGAAAACTCCTCTAAGACACTCTTCAAAATGGGAATAACAAGAGAGCATGCAATTCATTGTAATTAAAGCATATTGATTTTGATCTTCTTGGATCTGTCTTTTGAGGTCACAAAAGGCTTGTTGCTCTTACATTCATGTCTGTACTGGGTTGAGATGATTTGATTTGTAAGTGAGCTCATCTTTGGAAACTGCAGTTAAGGTAACCACGGCAACCATTTGTCACAATCTAAATACCAACCCGTTGAGTGCAATGGATGTCAAGAAACCACCCTTTCAGTCCTATCAACACAAACGTAAACATGAGGCGTTTGCTAAATGTTACTGTGAGTCTAGTGGGAATTTGTACTTTGGTGAGATGGGACTAATTCTGAGTTTTTAGGTCTGGTCTAAACTAAATGTATATGTGGCAACATGACTCGTGTCACCTGGTCACCATGGTGAAACATCTGTGATGGTGTGGGTCTGTTTCTCTTTTAGATTGTGAGAGAGTCTTTAAATATCAGGCAATCTGACTTTAGCTTTATATATTAAAAAAAGCGAGTGGGGGTGAAAATACTGCATCCATTGTGTCTACCTGTATATATTTGTTTGTGTGCATCCTGAGCCGGTTCCTGTCACACAGACAATGTCACCGCAGTAAAAGATTCTTGATTCTAAATGCAAATCTGGTGTCTTTTGCCAGTTGGGTCTTTCAACAAGACGATGATCTAATATACAGATGATCAAGTCAGCTTTCTCCTCTGGCCATCTCGGTCCCCCAGAAGTAGATTTTAAAGCAGAAATGCAGAATACTGCTGAAAAAGGTCCCTTTCGCCATTGATACCATGTGAAATGCTATGGGAGTATAAAGACTGATTTATTGACAAGAGGGCAATGTACAAAGTATTACATAAATGGTGGCAATTACTGTGGTACAGATAATTTCACATAGACATTTTTTTTCTTCAAACATGCTTATTTCCTCATTTAGTGAACATACCAAAATTGAAGGATTGAATTTATGTGTAAGAATATGATACTGCAATAAAATATTTTAAATAAAGCATTATTTACACATCTTTCCCAGGTAAGCTAATAAGTGCGAAGGGTCCTATAAAGAAACTTTTAAAGTAACAGCATTTTTGACCATTTCTATGGGAGCGTTGAGCAACCTCACATCAGGTAACAATCAAAATTAGCTCAAATAACCTTTCTTATGAGTCATTTGTCAAATATTTTACAATAAACCAGCTTCTCTTCCTATTCCCAGTTCTTTGACACTTAAAAATATTAAAACAGCTCCACTTGACAAACACATATCTGCAAAATGTCTCGAGCGATGCAGCTGGACAAGAAGAGTTAAGTCAGAGACCGGAGTTGCTTCAGCTGATGCTCAAAACAGAACGACTCACAGCAAATGAACGAAACCATTAATCAAAATGTTTAGACGTCCACATCGGGTCAGCAAATCTGTGGTCAGTGTTTAATATCAACACTAACGTGATTTGGCAAAGGGGGCGGGGTTTAACTGATTGCTGTCAAAAGTTAATTTTTAACAGAACGTAAACCCTTTCAAAGGAAACACACAGGTTACAGAGGCCTTGAGATGTGTGAGGAGCAATTGGAGAGGGGGGAGAACAAAAGTAGGCAGCCAGTCGAGGCGCTTTTGGTCCAGGGCTCCCTACCGGGCTGCACGTTTTTCATTTTCCACCGAGTTGAAAAGATCAGGTAATTGAAAAGGAGACAATCCAGCAGTCAGGGCTCCACACATGCCAATGAAAAGCTTTAGAGATATTAGAGTCCTACACTTTGGGCCAGGCCTTTGTATTTCTTTCACACGGGACCTCTGAAAGAAAAAAAAAAAAAGAGAGAGAGAGAGAGAGACGGCGTTATAATGACCGCACCTGAAAAGTGTTTTCCATCAGACTCATGCATCATTGTCAGAGCGGGAGATGAAACTGTATTGTTTCTTTTTGGATGGGCAATATCAATAAGGGGGACAGCCGAGTGGAGAAAGATGGAGAGTAAAGGATGGATGGGAGGCATGTGAGTAGTGTGAGAGTATGTGAGAGGTAGTGGGCTCCCTAAATGCAAAGCATATTAAAATGTAATAAAAGTCAGATGTTCGACGTCCTCTCACACACACCTCTTCAAATAATAGAAAGCGTGGCTGTTCAAAACTTTTATTACTTTTTGGATTCCTTTTACTGGCCACTATCTGATGATTTATACTTCAGGCTTGCTTTGGCAGTCTGTGAAAATCTCTGTCCCGCAGAAGTGGACAATAAAAAACTGAAACGCATAAGTTGACGGCTTGATCTGAATACATGAAAGACTGAACAAAAAGACTAACTGTGCCTTGAAAAAAGTAATTATACCCCCTGAGCTTTTCTACTTTCTTCACACTTTACAACAACAGGCATGGTTAAGATTGTATGATTCAGATTCAAATAACTTTATTTATCCCCATAGGGCAGTTCAGTTTTAGCTTACCAGTCGTACAAGACAAGAAGACAACAATCAATCAAGCATTCTCAAACACTGCCGGCAACATCATATTGCATTTGGGTACCAGGGCAAATAAGCAAATACAAAGGTCACAATAAATGAACCAATGTTCAAGAAGATAAAAAATAAATAAAAAGAAAATAATCAAAAATATTTACATTTATTTATTACAAAATAAATAAATACAGAGGTTTAAGATAACTGGCACATGTTTAATTACTACTGTCAGCACTATTTAAAAGCCTAATGGCAGAAGGAATTAAATACTTTTTGTATTTATTGGTTTTCCTTTTGTAGGGGAATCGGATGAGCGGACCGAACTCAATCGGAATTAAATTGTAATCCGAATGAGAGGGGTGGTTTATGTCGACTGATAATCCGATCAATGTGCATATAAACGCTTGTCAGGCTCTAGTTATTCCGAATGTGGCAAACTGACCTGAGTGCGCATGTACGCACGACGTAAACGTGACGTATTTCCGCCTTGGTGAATGGCGGAAAATAAAAGAGCTCAAAGCTGTTTCTTTTAAGATAAGATAAGATAAGATAAGATAGGCTTTATTGATCTCACATTGGAGAAATTCATTGCCTCAGTAGGTTTCAACCGTAATTAGAACATCGTGCAAGTCCTGCCGTGGTGCACGGAACACAAACAAACTTGTATAATACTGTTTTGTTTACTATTTTTGTAGTTTAGGAAAGACGGAAGTACTTTTTCTTCTGTGTTGTTTTAGGGGTATTTGATAACTGCGCATTTCAGGGTAGTTCTATTCTGAATAAAGCCAGGTGCGTATAAATGCTCATTATGATCGGATTAATTGATTTGAGTGCCCATATAAACGGTACAACCAGATTATTTAATCTGGATAATTTTAATTCAATCGGGAAAGTTTCTGCATGTTAACATAGATATTGTTTATGGTACTGCGCACATCCATTTTGGGTGTGTAGAATCAACTGTTTCTTCTCTTGCGTACTGCATTTCCTCTGGTTATCTTGAGTACTGCCACCTTGTGTTTTCAGAGAATACTGCACCTGCGTGTGCGTCAAGTACAAACATCTACAGCGCTCCTAGGGACTCGCCGTCTGCACAGACCTGCACTACAACCCAACGTGCGAGTATAAGTCAGCCTTAAACATGCAGCCAGAGCTGCAGTGGAAAGGTTTAGATCAAAGTGTGTTCGCGGCTCAAAGTCCAGTCCTAAATCAAATCGAGAAAGTGTGGCACATTTTGAAAATTGATAGCATGAGATGCAGCTCAAAAGGTTGTTCTACAAATGTCTGGTTCAGGAGAGATTTCGATTTTAGACAAAAGAAAAGATAAAAACCATCAATCTTTTTTTTTTCTGGTTCACAATCGTGCACTACTTTGAGTTGGTCTTTCAAACTAAAGTTTTAACACCTCAAAGTTAAAAGGCTCTAAACACTTTTGCAAGATTACCTAATTTATTTATCAGTAATAAAGCTACTACCCAATAGTATAAGCAAATAATGTTAATATACCTTGTGCTCTAGAGCTTTGTTTAACACAGGAGAACGCTTTGTAAACACATGAAAATGTATTCAGCTGCACAAGAATGTCTGACGACTTAACATGCATGTCATTTTGTAATTCTTCATATTTTTGGTGAATCTCATTTCACCAAACTGGCTGCCCCCTCCGTCAGGTCTTCCGAGTGGGATTTGTCCAAGATTAATAGTTTTATGATTTATAGGCTGGCAGCGTGTGAGCAGTGCCGCACCTCCAAAACAGCCAGATATACAATTATCTGCTGCTCTTGCCCTATATGAATGCCATTTCCCCGGCATCCCTTCTTAAAAGAGACATGGGCCATTTGTCTCCCTTGCTGCCTCCTCACCCAGGCTGGTAATAAGCCATCTGCTGGATCTGAGCATGAAAGATTAAAATGATATACAGTATGAAAGCTCTCTATTCAGTTGCTAATGTCCAAGATTCGGGGATGCAGAGGCCAAAGCTGTCATCTCTCTCAGGAAGAGGTAATTAGAACTCTTCTCCGAGGGGCGGCCACTGCCTCCGCTTTAGCCTCACGCAGAACCCGGCCCCCGTGCCGGCTGCCACCGGCCAAACCTCATTTAGCTGGCCAGAACAATGCCCGACCAAATGTCTGCCTAATCCCCACAATCCTTTGTATTCATTGAGGGCTGGTCGCATGGGCCTGAGAAGAGGACCCTGCTGCTTGTGCGTACTAATGGACGTTAAAGCGTGTGTGTGTGTGTGTGTGTGTGTGTGTGTGTGTTTCAGGCCAGGAGGTTAACTTCAAGCCCACTGTGCTACAGGCAAGGCGTGTGATTATTTCACTCACTGTCATTAGGTTTTCGTCAGTGGGGACAGGAATGGGTTTGTGTGTGTGTGTGTGTGTGTGTGTGTGTGTGTGTGTGTGTGTTGCGGTTAGGGGCTATTCCTTACAAATAATTGGATATTAGAATGAGGCACATTTTAGACAAAAGTTTGATCTTCATCTGAAATTTGGTGCAACAGCAGCGAGCTAAATTGGCCTCATGCAGGGGGGGGGGGGGGTGAAATGACTAAACTGGATGCTTCAATTGAGATTTTAGGCCTTCTTCTTTTACATGATTTTATTTTAATGTCCTGTGCGATTGCTTGTATTTTATGGGCAGCTCCTCCAAGTTATCTAACAATACATGTACCGGATGTTTCAACTTATTTTACCATTTGTTTGTTGAAAAGTACCCATACCTGTTGGACTTTTTCCCATTTTGTCAAATGACAAACGCATGTTACTGTAATGTTGTAACATGTATTATGCATAATTGTTTAGTAGAAGGAAAATGATGCCTGGTTTTCAATATTTTTTACAACTCAAAATCAAAAGATTGTGGTGTGCATTTGTATCTCCCCCCCAAGTCAATACTTTGTAGGGACATTGTTGTCTGAAATTATAGCTAGATCCAGCTAGAGACTTTCTCTGCCCATTCTTGTTTGCCATATGCTCATTTCTACATTTCCAGTTGGTTTCCAAGACTCGCCAAAAGATTCTCTATTAGATCAAAGTATGTGGCCTTCAACTAGGCCATTTTACTGCATAAATATGCTTTCATCTGAGCCATTTCCAATGCTGAAAGGTGAACCTTCACCCCAGTCTGAAGAGTATTGTAACCTCCAAAAGATGTTCTCCTAGGATTGCCTCGTATTTAGATCCATCCATGTTCAACTGTGACTAGCTTTCCTGTCCCAACGGCAGAGAGACATCCTCCCTGCAACATGCTTTACAATGTGGTCAGTTTATGTTGTGGTGAGGCGTTCACAGAACAGCTGGATTCTTACTGAGATTACATTGCATACAACTGGGCTCTATATACTGGTGATTTTACTGAATTTTATTGTTATTAGAGTAGACAGGGCCAAATGCAGATAGATTACATTCTTTCCTCCTAACCACCCTTAATAGCTGAATAAAAGTGATTTGTTTAGGTCTGTTTGGAGTGTGATTGACAAAATAGATGATCTATTTAGCAAACGTGGTAAAGGAAAATCTTAGTTTAAAAAAAAAAAATAGTTTGGCCCCACTTGATGTGTGTGTTCTTTTCCTTTTACTATGTAAAACTAAATCCAATTTCTAGTCGATATTGCAGTTTGCTCAGAAGGCTGATTATGTGAATGCAGTGACCTTTTGTCTCTGAATAAACAGACTCTGTCCAGCATTTGCTGGCTGGAAATAACGATCAGATCATTTTATTTTTATATGTTTTCATCTTAAGTTTTTCCTTAAGATTTTGTTCCATTTGCTTCGTACAACTCTGAGTAACAAAGTATATATACCACCAGGTTATGTTGATGTAGCACAGTCTTGTGTATTCCATTATTATTCTATTATTAGTAAAAATATTATTATTATTATTATTATTATTATTATTATTATTATTATTATTATTATTATTATTATTTAAAGCAGTTAATGGTAATTTTAAGCGTCAGCCATTGTACAGTGTGACAACATGACACACAAGCACTGCCCAGCGAAGATGTTTATCACAATCAATAATATACAGACTTTGCTGTATTATAAAAAAAATATTCAATGAGTTTCAAAACAGGCTTCAGGGGAAATGAGTTATTTACAAGCAACATCAAATTATACAAACTGCTTCCTCCTCCTCCACCTTTACTTATTCAACAAGTAAAGGTGAACAATATCATACAGCAGGTACATTTACTCTATTTATATAGTTTATAGAATATAAGAGGACAAGATCAATTGTGAAATACCATGATCACTGGAGATCTTTTAAAACTCTCAGTGAAGTACGATCTGGGTAATATGATCAAAAATACAGTTTTTGTCCTCATACAAACCCACACTTTACTGTAAAGCAAACACTCCCTAAAACGTAACTCCACGATAATACGCATTACGTTATCTTATTGCAAGGAACCAGTTTTGGTAACATGTTTTTTTTTTGGATCCACTGAAATGTTTGCATACCCTCACCAGACACGTAAATATTATCTTTCAACTGTTAATTATACATTTGAAATTGTGTTTTTGCAGGATGGAAATATAGCTCAACAGACATCTTCAATATGTTTTTTAGAACAAGAAGAGATACCCGTCTTTCTTACCTGTAAGCAATGGGTTCCAGTGCATTTTCCCCGTCAATCAGTCAAAGTAGAGGAGTGCGGAGTCTACTTATCTTTTCATTAAGCTTCGTGGAGCTTACAGGTGCATAAATGGTGGGCAGTATGATTCCAGGAATAAAAAGTATAAAGACGAAACTCTACTCAGAGAATAGATTAATCAATAAAGACAAGAAACCAAAGTTCATTTGGAGCCTCTAGAGCTCACTGCATGCTAGATATGTTGGAGATACTAGAGGGGATGGAATGGGGGGGGGGGGGGTAGTTCATTTGGATTGTGTGAGAAAATCCTGCAGAGTTCACCTGGTAGGTAAGACTTTCTTTCCTGGGTTCCACCCCATGCTTTAAACATTATGTTTCTTTCTGAAACCCCCCTGCTCACCTTCTTCCATCTGAATCGTCTGGACCAGAAAAGAGGTTACTCCCTCACCCACCCCCCCTCCAGGATCCTGCTTTTAGCCTTCTGCTCATCCTTCCTTCAGTGAAAAGAGAGAGAGAGAGAGAGAGAAAGAGAGAGAGAGAGAAAACGTTCCCCTCGTTCTCCTTCTCGTAATACAAACCTCAATTATGCATAAACGTGTCAATTTGGCCGTTCAAAGAGGAATGACACGGAATCCAGTGGAGAGGGCTGTCTGAAGACATATCTCTGACAGTGACAGCGGGGAGCTTAATGCATGTCTTAGTGGCTGTCCTGTCTCTCACACCCGCTCCCCATGTGACCCATCCTCACATTGCCATTATTAAACATATCTGATAGAACTTGAACCCAGTCAGCAGCTGAGATGCTATGATACGCACCCCGGTTATGTACTTTCACATCTGCCAGCTCTGATGTGTGCCACGGGGCTTCATTGTGAGCTGAGATTGAATGACGCTGCCTGCAGGACTTCATCTGAACTTGAACCTCTCACCAGGCACCCTTCGTAGCTCCATTCTGCCGTTATTGTGCAACCTATCCTGGATTGCCGTGTAAGCGCTCCAACCTTCATTCCATCTAAACCTTTTCCGCCCCAGCTTCTTCTTCTTCTTCTTCTTCTTCTTCTTCTTCTTCTTCTTCTTTTTTGCATGTTTAAATGGGATTGTGAGAGAAAGACCACCCCAGCCTGAGCTGTCTTGTTCTCTCCACCTTCCCGTGTCCTTTTTTCTTTCATGTGAGTCCAGCAGTAAGTTCTGTGTGAGGCGATGTGAGTAAATGGTTCTGTCATGCCTCCTGAGTGGATTAAAGTGGCCTTCAATTACCTTCATCATTGACCTTATGAAGCTGGTTAACTGCAAAATCCTTAACCCCCGAAAGCTTTCATGGTACTCTTTTATTTGCTCCAACACACCAAGGGTGGCAAACATAGATTTGTGCTCTCGACATTTTAAAGGTGGGGCGCGGAAATGAACTGGAAAGATTTATTGGGGAGGAAAGTGGTTTAGGTTGAAATAATGCATTCTGGAAGTTTAGCTTTTTTCCCCCCCCCCGATTTTGGTTGAGATCAAAGCTCGGTTTCAGGTCTAATTAACCAAACGAATGCAGATTCCAGACCTTCTGGCTGCGGGTAAGGCCTTGGAGGGATCCCTAGCTAAAAAATCCACATCAGATTTAAATAATTAATTTGACACCTTGAGCTCCGCAGAGAAAGAGGGGCTCCGTGTTG